>NC_141757.1:91086910-91419910 GCF_982258835.1 Parasteatoda tepidariorum
ACAAAAGTACAACAAAAAAACTTACAGTAGTACAATGAAAAAAAAAACCGCCACCAATGTTTAAAATTTGGAATTAAAATCATTCAACTAATCATTAGCCAAAAGGGCAAAGGTAAAACCATTGGTCAGACCAGATGACATAATATGTAGAACCAATTTTAAAAAATGGTAAAGTATTTAAAATCAGCAGACCTACAATGTGTATTTGAAAGTTTTACAGCGGCCTAGGCCAATAGGCCCATACGCCAAATACAATGGAATACATTAAAAAAAGGTCAACCTACCCTTATATATAAAATACAAAAAATATACCTAGAAGAATCGGGATGGCAACAGGCCATTTACATAAATTAACATGGTAATAAAATGTTTAAAAATATCAGGTCAACAGACCCTTATATGGCAGGTCAACAGACCCTTATAGCCTTAAAAATTGTCCTATTTTACATAGCATTTTGCCTTTGGCAAGGATAGTGACAGTTAGAGGAAGGTATAAAATAATACATACCCTGAGCATCAGTATAGCTGGGGTAAAAGTAACAAAGAGACTTTGCTCGACAGGGTTCTACATATGCGACAACTATCAAGCAAAGGTGACACCAGAGTGATTATACATTGAAAAAGTTGACGAGCTGGAGACAAAAGTACAACAAAAAAACTTACAGTAGTACAATGTAAAAAAACCCACCACCAATGTTTAAAATTTGGAATTAAAATCATTCAACTTATCATTAGCCAAAAGGGCAAGGGTAAAACCATTAGTCAGACCAGCTGACATAATATGTAAAACCAATTTTAACCTTCCGTTAGTCGCGCGCACCTCACAGGTGCATCCCTGCTGCACTTCCACCTCCTTTGCCGTCAATAGATTTTTCCGGGGGTCGAGCCTAATGTTATGTTCCTAACTTTGGATTACTCAAATGTTTGTGTAAAACCGACCTTAGAACATGTCGATGGAGAGTTGGAACCGCTCAAATCACCCCTCTGGTGTAGCGCGACCATTGACGCAAGTATTATGGATATAATATTTTTATGAATTAAATATATATATTTTATCTCATTTTCTGTCCTACTCAACGTAGCAGGTATAAATGGTCAAGTTATATACACAGAAAATGGTTACGGAGTAAAAAACCGCAGAACCTTCTTGCGTCAATTGGTTGAACATCTTGTGATGGAGGAAGAGATCCGACGCGGGAGCAAGAAAAATTTATCTTCGGTACTTCGCTAAATAAGTTTTTTGATATTTATCTCTCTAAAGAGTCTTAAATTGGTAACAATTAACTATTTAAACTAGACTAAATTTCATTTGGCTTTCAAAAAATCAGAAACACCTCATAGGTGCAACGCGATTAACCATGTCGGAAACAAGTGCGCGACTAACGGAAGGTTAAGAAATGGTAAAGCATTTAAAATCTGCAACAGGATAAAAGTAAACACGCTCCGAAGGCAAAAACACCCAAGGGTGCCGAAGAACAGTATAAAATCTGAGGTACATGACTAAAAAGACATTACAATAAAACAGGAGTAAAAAAAAAAGTAAAAATACAGTTTAAAACTAACAAAGCCTGTAAACATGACAAAGCAGACTAAAAACAAGACAGTTATAATAAGATGGTAAAGTAGAAAAATGGAAAAAGGGTAAAATGGTAGAGTTGGTAAAAAATGGGCAAGTGGTCCAGATAAAAGGGAGTTTGGCAAGGCGACAATCAATAACAAGATTAAAAGACATTAAAAGTTGTTATTATTATTTTGGACCAACACCTCCTCGAGCGTAGTTTTAATAATTTGTTTAATGATATTACGGCAAATGATACTGGCAAAAATTTGATGCTCGTTCTTCTCGAGGAAGTGTTGTTGTCGGAGTGCTCGGAACCGAGAACAGTGATATAGAAGATGTTCTACTGTTTGGGGTTGATCGCAATTGTTACATTTATCATCCTTATTGAAAAACTTCCTTTGGTAGGTCCCGAACACTCCGTGCCCCGTCAGGTATTGATCAAGTAGAAATTTGATTGAATTCTTGTAGTTGACGGGGTCTTAATAAACTTAAAAGTCTGCTTGCCCTTATTAGAACTGTACCAATTGTACTGCCACCTTGCCATTAGAATCCGCTTGATTTCGGTCTTTGCTTTCCTAGGGGTCCTCAGAACTTGGAGATCTATAATCTCGGAGCCAATGGCTTCCTTAGCTGCTTCGTTGGCCTCCTCATTGCCCTGGATCCCCACGTGGGCTTTAACCCAATTCATTGTAATACCTCTGTGCCAATATGTTTTAATATTTTCAATCAGTTTTGAAATTGGTTCTGGGTCAGTCAGAGCCTGAAGGGAGGACAACGAGTCTGAAAAAATGGTAGCGCTATCGATATTATTATCATTGATCCAGATAAAGGCGGATCTGATTGCTATTAGCTCTGCGATAAAGATATTAGTATTGTCTGTGACTCTGGTGGAGGATTTAAAAATAGTAATACCATCCTGTTTAACAATCATTGCATGTGACGCATGGAAAATTCCAGGTGTGTCTACCTCCATCCGAGAGCCATCAGTATAGATCTCCACCCCCTGGTTACTAGGGGCACAATATCCCCAGGGCAAGGAGCGATAAAGAGATGGGTGCTCGCGGGGCGGCGTATCAAAATTCAAGGAGTTGTCGAAATCGGGAGGTAGTACATGCATTAGATCTTGTAATCGCCATCCCATCTCACCCTCTTGGTATAAACATCCTCTATAACTTTAAGTGTTATTGGAACCACCCCCGCCAGTATCTGGATAGCCTCAGTACTGGTAGTAGCGTAGGTTTTAGTCAAGGTTAACAATGGAATCCTCTGAAGGCTATTTAGTTTTTCATTAATTTTACTATTGTTTCTGTACCAGACACTGGCGGCATAAAGGATGATTCTCTCGCTTGCCTGGAGATATATTCGTTTCAAGATTTGTGGTCTGAGTCCCCAAGTGACTCTGGCGACTCTTCTGATACCCTGGTTAAAATTTGTGATTCTATCTCTAATATCGTTTAGATGTGGTATCCATGTCAGACCCGGGTCCAAGGTGACGCCAAGGTATTTCATTGTCTTAACATTTTTGACATTACACGAATCTGTAGAATTAAACTTGATACAAGGTAACCGGCCGATTTTTTTATTACTTTTGGGGAATGTTAACAGCTGTGTTTTCTCTTTAGCGAATTTTAATTTATTCCTTTCGACCCAGTCTGACATGCAGGTAAGAATATGAGTCGCCATTTGGTCAAAGCGGTATAAAACTGGACCACTTACCAATAGTAAAATGTCGTCTGCAAAGGAGACTATATCGATATCATTATAGCTAAAATCACTAAATTGTATAAAGTCAATGTTTAAAACTATTTTAAAAATGTCGTTAATTAAAATAAGCCAAAGTATAGGACCCAGGGAGGAGCCCTGTGGCACACCAACGTTTAAGTTTCTACTAACGACAATGTTTCCATTGCCATCATAAAAGTTTGCAGATCTCTCGTTTAAGAAGCTAAAAACAATAGAGACTAAGTTGTCCGGTAAAGCACAATTATTAAGCGCTGTTTTGATAACTGTCCAGTCGGCGCAATTAAAGGCGTTTTCTATGTCCAGAGCCACCCCAATCGTATGTTTGTTCTCCAGTTTTTTGTTGTTGACGAAATCAACCACCCTTTTGAGTGCATCATCGGTCCCCCTCCCAGTCCTGAAGCCAAACTGGTTATCGCTTATTATTTCTCTTTTTTCCAAATGGTAACTCAGTCTTTTAGTAATTAACTTATCTAGGATTTTTCCCCAGACGGCCAGGAGGGAGATCGGGCGGTAAGAACTCGGAAGACTGAGGTCTTTATTTGTTTTAAGGATTAGGGTGACTCTGGCAATCTTCCAAGAGCTGGGAAAGTATCCCAACTCCAGGCATTTATTAAAAACAGTTAATAGCCAGTGTTTATTAATGTAAAAGATCTCTTTAAAAATTTCCCCTGGTATGCCATCAGGACCCGGAGATTTCCCTGATTTAAGGCCCATAATAATATACTCCAGCTCGTCAACAGTAAAATCGACTTCATTAATATGGCACCTATTAACATCAGTATAATTATTGGTCGCCTCCGGGAAGTGATGCTGCATGATTCCCTCTATAGTGTCGTGGTAGCTCTCCGTGGTACTGCCGTTAACCATGACCGGGTTGGTAATCAAGTTACTGCTCAAGCAACCCTTTGCAATTTTATATGGTGTAGAAAATGCCCTATCTATTGTTAAATTATTTATGTAATCCTTCAAGTTAATCGCTTTAGATTTCCTTATTAGTTTTTTATATTTGGCGTACATAGCCTTATACCTAATATTAAATTTGAGCCTTATGTTTGGGTTAGTCTCCCTTTGGTACCGCCTACGGAGAGCTCTAACTTGTTTCCTTAGCAGTCCTATAGCCGGGGTCCACCAGGAGCAGTGCTTAGTGTATTGGGCTGTATTATGGGGCGTATTCTGGACTCCTGACAAATTCTGTATATATCTTCAGTGACATTATCAATATGCTGATCTATACTAACTGTGTTATTTAAATTGTCAGTACTATAGGTTTTCGTGATTTCAAGAAGTTTTGATTTCAAGACAAGCCAGTCCAAGTTTTTATATTTAATACCTTGGGCTTTCTTGTAACATTTATCTCGTTGTCTATAATTTTCGATTGTCGCCGTGATAAGCTCATGATCTGAGCAGAAGACGCCATCGTGGACTCTGAAATTAATTACGTTATCTGTATTGGTAGATATAATATCAATCCAGCTCTGCCCCAAAACCGAATTAAAGGTCGGGGGAGAGTCTGGGTTGTTAATCACCTCCAAGTTATTTCTTTGCAAGAAATCCACCACGGCATATCCTCTTGCATCGCTCCTAGGACCCCAAACCGTGGACTTAGCATTTAAGTCACCACACAGCACCAAAAGTTTATCACCAGAGGCAACCATTACAGGTTCAAGGTTATTCAAAAAAGTATGCATACAGTCGTTAGGTGGACAATAAACAGAAATGAAAGTGTAAACATGATCATGAAGTTTAAAATCGATAACGCATATATCCCTATTTACAATCACCGAGAAGACACACTGAATATCAGGATGAACTACAATTGCCGCTCTAGGTTTATCTTTATGGTAGATAATATTAAATCTGTTAGAAAAGCCTGTGATAATATTATCAGTATTATAATATGGTTCGTTTAAACTTGCTATTTTAAGGTCTTGGTTAATAAAATCGTCACAACATTGTAGGTTCGCAGTGGGACTATGATGCAAGTTTATATGTCCTATATTAATATTGTTAGGGGAACTAAAGGCCATAATCTATCCTCTTCATCTGGTTTTTAATTGCTCTAGTGTACTGCGGGCAGTCCCTGTCAAACGGCCGGTGGTTGACATCCAAATTCAATCTAAATTTATCATTGGCTAGTTGACAGTGCTTGCAGTAAATGCCCTCATTACAGTCGTTATCATTGTGTTCTGTAGAAGAGCACCCTCTACAGATCTTTGAGCTCTTACAATCTCTAGCTAGGTGCCCCATGGCTGCACATTTGAAGCACTGTCTAATGCCTAATGTCTCCTCGAATCGATACCTTTTCCATCCTATATTCAGTTTTTCTTTATATTTAATCATTTTGAATGCTTCAGGGTTAAGTTCAATGATTCTGTGGGCTCTATTGTATCTAGCTCTGAGTTTCGCTACAATCCTAATATCTCCCAGTTCCAACTCGGGGATTTGTTTGATCAAATGGTCATGTAGGTCTTCTGATGATAAATCGTCCTCTACTCCAAAGATGATTACCCTTGGCCTTCTCAGTTTTGGTGGTTCGCAGGAATAGTTGGTACAGAAACCTGTCCGTTCAATCTCCTTCTTCATTGCCTCTAATCCTTCGGCCGTATCAGTTTCTATTAATACGCCCCCATCTCTGATGTTGGTTACACGCTTGATTCCGACTCTAATGTTTCCGGGGTTCAAACAGGACAACAACGCTGCTTTCGTGTTCACCGACTCCTCACCCTCCTTTAGTGGTTTTATTATAGCGACGTGTTCTTTAACTGGTCTTGGTAGCTGCTGCTGTCCATAATTACCCCTCGCAACCATTTCAGCATATGTTCTCCTGTTTCTGATATTATGCTTGGCCTGATCCTCAATAATAGGATCGAGAACGGTTAGGTTGACATCACAGACCTCTTCTAGTTTTGACTTTAACACAGCGATTTCAGTGTCTTGAGTAGCAGTTAATATTAATAGCTCATCTAATGCGGATATAATCAAATCTCTAACTTGGTTCGTGATTTTTGATTTCTCTCTGTACAAAACCGCCGTGATACGACTCTTTATCGCCATCGCTGGAGTTAGTCTGGGGACATCGGTGGCCTCCGCCTCAGTGTCTCTATCTCCCTCATCCCCCGAGTCATCACCATTATCGTTCTCCGGCATGCTTTCTCAATTCTGCCAGCTGGGCACAATGGATACCAACCTCACCGAATTCAAGGAGACCGCCCACAGTACTAAGTATTGGAAATAAATCCGTCAAGGTTGAGGTATTAAGTGGGCGGCAACTGTGTCCATAGGAGTTAAAAATTTGATAAAAGTGAAAACTCACTAAAAATTTAAAGTCCGGTAGGTAAACACAAGATAAAAGAGCAAAAAATTTGTTAAAAATAGCACAACAAAATACACAGCACTAAAATTCAGTGCATATAAAATACAATAAAAGTCAAAAAAATACTATAAATGTTTTTGATTTTTTACCAGAAGAACCAATCAAAATATAAAGGCAAAGTCCCCAGATCGACTTCTAAAAGCAATGCAGAGACGATCCCTTGAAATTCAACAAAAAACTGGTATTCAACCAATCTTGTATCACAAATAAATCGAATTGTCGACAACTTACACAACAGATTTGGTAAATTAAGTTGGTGTATCGGCACTATCTGTTGCTAAACATCTCACTCATCCATCAAAACACAAAACGTAAACACACCGCCATCTTGGCTTGAAATCGTAAAACACTCATAAAACTCTCAATTTTCAACAAAACACCACCAAAATCACCATGCGGTACTATTTTATCTCGATAAAACTGAATATCACAAAATATATAATGAAATACTTATAAAAACAGACTTTTAAACTTAGAAAATCAAACAGTAAAAAACACAACCATCATCTGCTACGAGCTGTTGCCATCCTCCGACCTACAATGTGTATAAAAGTAGAGATTTGATAGTAAGTTTCTCATACAGAAATTGAATTTGAGCGTTCTCCTTGGGTAAAAAAGTTTTTGTTATGCCTCGTGTAAGAAGGAAAAATGCCTACCAGCGAGTTTTATCGAGGTCTTTAGGGATCTTGCGTCTACGTCACGAACCCTGAGTCAACAAATGGGCTAATTTTTAAGACAACAAGTGTCTGCATTAATAGTTTTTGCAGCAGCATGACTGTTGGATACACGTCTCGATCACCTCTTGTTCACATTGCCGACATTTTGAGCAGCAGTCGTTACATTTCTGATGTGTTTGGGCCAGTTGATCTGCCTTATCTTTGAGGGCTCTATAACGCTACGTTTCAGCAGGACAATGCACGACCAAATGTTGCCCGAAATGTACTGACCTTCCTTGACGCAGAACATGTTCGCCTGCTGCCATGGCCAGCACAGCTCACTAATTAAAATTGTCTGGTCAATGGTTGCTGAACAACTGGCACGTCACCACTCGTCAGTCACTACTGCCGATGAATTGTGACATAATGTTGAAGCTGCATAGAATGCTGTACCCATCCAAGCTAACCAATTTCTATTCTACTCGATGTCCAGGAGAATAACTGCTGTTATTGCCGCCAGGGGAAACTGCTCTGTATATATATATATATATATATATATATATATATATATATATATATATATATATATATATATATATATATATATATATATATATATATATATATATATATATATAGGGAGAGAGAGAGCAGCTTCCCCTGGCAGCAATACCTTGACCTTGGGCTCTGGGATGCAGGGGCAGATGTTTCGGTCAGGTGGTCAGCCGAAAGCGGAACCACCAGTGTTTAGTTCCCAAGCGTGCTTCGTACTCATTTATCGACCCACTGAAGGGATGAAAGGCTGAGTCAACCCCTTGCCCGGCCCGAGGATCGAACCAGGGACCTGTGGCACGACAGCGCGAAGAGCTACCGCTCAGCCACCGGGCGTCATATATATATACACATATATATGTGTATACGCACTGTGAAAAAGTATATAGTATACACACTGTAGAACGTCATGTATATACACACTGTAGAAAAACTCGATAAATCTTTAACTAGTTTTTGGTGCAAAGTTTCTCATTGTCCCTAAGTTTAGCTTGAAAGATCATTTTATTTCAGTTGCACCATAAATTGTGATGTAGGGTCAAGAAATACTTCAATGATGCAACTAAATGAACTAAAGTTTGGTAAAAGGCACAGATATTTGACGGTGACTGTAAACTGAACGATATTTGTTTACCACGCCATGTTTTCAACAACAAAGAAAAATAATCTCTATTTTACCAGTAACCTTTTCTTACGATGTCGATTTTAAGATCGTAATTAGTTTTATTTTCAATGCATTTACATAAAAATTAAAAATTTAACTGCTCTGTAAATAAACTCGGCAAATCTTTAGCCAGTATTTGTTGTAAATTTTCCCATTATCCCAAAGTATAGTTAAAAAGAACATTTTTTTTAGTTACACCGTAATTTGTGGCATGGTCGAGAAATACTTTCAAAGTGCAACTAACTGCTCCAAAATTTTGTAAAAGGCTCAAAACTTTGACATTGACTGTAAAATTAACAATATTTGTTTACGACGTTACTTTTCTTTACAATTCGGTCTCTGTGTATCGCACGTTGTTTCAAATATCAACTTATTGAGATAGATAAATGTTTTATTTGTTTTAATTAAAGTTCATTTCTTTTATAATGCCTTTTAAAATTTGACTTGGGGGTATAAATGCTTAGAGGTATGTCATAAAATAACATGATTACAGCAAATATTTTTCTTACGGTAAGTAGCAATCTTGGAGAGCTTTAAAAATACCTAAAAATGGTGCTACCTTCCTCTGCTTTTATTAAAAAAATGAAAATAGATGTTTTGTTTATTCAAAACGCCTATTTTTCGTGCAAACTACTACTAAAATTTAGAGCTAGTAAAATACCAAAATATAGTAAAATAGAACTCCAATTTATGTAGCCAGCAAGTGAATACAGCGTGACTCGGAAAGTGCGGTATATATATATATATATATATATATATATATATATATATATATATATATATATATATATATATATATATATATATATATATATATATATATATATATATATATATATATATATATATATATATATATATATAAATAAAGCCAAAATCCTCCAATTTTAGTATAACACAGTTTGCAAAATTTCCAATAATTTATATTAAATTAAATATTTGTTACTCATCAAGTAACTTCAATTTAAATAAGAACCACTTATATTCCGCCTCCTTTTTTCTCACAATTGTTTCTCTCGATATATTTGAAATTGAATTCGTTATTAAAAAATAACATAAGCAGAATGACAAAAATAATAACAGAACGAAGAATGTACGTGTAAATGTACGTGTTTACAGCACAAATTATTTTCCAACGAGAATATTCTTAGTCGTTAAAGAAAGAATATATTATTTCTTCTACGAGAAAAAATTGCATTTTGTATGTAAATCTCTTTCATTCTTTCTCTTATATTTTCGTTTCCTAATAACATAAACTATCCTTTAATAAAACTTTTAATATAGGAACACAGCGAAGTTTCTTTGGTCAAATTCGGTTGTGATGTAATGTACTGTTTTGAAATTTCTTTTTTATTGATGTTTGCGAAATTTTTTATTTTGTATATTCTTTTACATTTAGTGAATCATTTGCATTATTTTTATCCAATTTTTGTTCTAAATATAATATGGATTCTTATAAATTAAAAAATTTTAAAATATGTTTGATCTTGTCTAATTTAAACAAGCAGTTCTAAAACATTTCAAGTAACCAGTCCTCTTTTTATTAATTCAATTATTATTAAGAATTTTGTCACAGTTCAGTAGATTATTAGATGATCGTTGATGGAGATGAAGTCAGCCTTATAATCGTTGGAAACAAATTGATTATTATTATTTAACTTTTTTGATAGAATGACCTAAAATAATAAAAAATAAATTTTGCATAAAAAAAATCTTTTTTTCAGATTTTTATATTTTAGTTTTTGTTTTATTTTGTAGTTTATTTTATTCGTAGTGTTCTCTATCACCATGGCATACACTAAAAGAATATGCCATTGTAAAAGGCTCTACATTTTATTCTATTTCATACAAGTTATTCTGCTGTTTTTAGATAATAACCTCGCATATTGGTGAAACTAATGCACTAGTTCAAATATTGTAAAAATGAAATTAAACTATATTATTTGGAATATGATACTTCGATTTTATGATTATGATACTAAGTCTGACTTTACTGTTTGACTTCATAGTTTTATTGTGTGTGTTAAGTTTCCACTGGGTTGATTGGCAAGAAAAAGGAATTAAGTGTGTATGTGTTAATAAGAAATAAAACAATAATTCCAATTCAGAGTTTACTATCAAGTATTAACACGAAATGAATAATTCCTTTACTGGGTTCTACTTAATGGGAAAATAAAATATTAAAAGGTAAGTAAGTAGGCATAAATTTATAAATCTTCCATATATCTTTCGTATAATGCATTGCATAGATATATAAATATTAATGCATATGTTATCATTTTATGGCATTTCAACTTAATTTATAAACATTTCTCGCATGATAAAATTTAAAAGGTCACATAAATGTTAAATAATTAACAAAAAGACATAATATATTTTATTTAGATTTAGAAATAATTTAGAAAGTTTTTTATAAAAAAATGGTACTTGTAAAATATCAGGAATTAATTTCATTTTAAACAATAATGGAGTTCATGAGCATTATCTTATCTTATTTTATTCAATTTATACCAAATTCTCAGATTCAACGTTTAGACAAACAATACGGATCAGATTTGTTTTTATATTTGTTCAAAGTCGTAGTCTTGTAAGTTTAAATTCAACTCAGAAGACAAGGAAGTTTTAGTCTTAAACACTGAAACGAACTTCCCTTTCTAAGGAATTTATTGTGTGAAACATATCCCTATTAGTGCCACATGAAGAAACAAGAGGAAAGTTCCAAAAATCTCCCATGATTCGCCCGTTGTATAAGTTTTTTGTCTGCACTATATACGGAACTACTATTTTGTACCATTTTTCATAGGTTAGCTGTAGGAATCTTCCTGATTTCTAGTTTAATTGTAAATACCAATAATGGAGAAAGCATAAACCAAATTTACTGGTTTTTGCTGTCTAAAATAACGAATTTGTCATAATTTGGATATTGTCAGAAGATTGTTATCGATTGATTATAATTATGAATTTGTTGTCTGTAATATTGCTGCGCATCTATAGAAACAAAAATTCACCATTACAAAATGTTTTTTAGTCGCTTTATAAGGACACTTTTTTTATATTGGTCAATAGTAGTAAATAGAGTGACTCATGTGTCATATCTCATTGCTATTAAAAGCTGATCACCAAAAATGGTGCCAACTACTTAACACCGAAATTTAAAGGAATATTTCATGTGTGTCACCATACCATAAACATTACCACACCATGCCCTAAACATTGCCACACCATAAAAACATCAAAGTTGCTGTTTTTTTAGCACCAAAAATTGTCCCTGATGTTTTCCTATGTCATTTTTTACATAAGTACCGTGTAGAAAAGTTTCAAATCAGATTACGGTAAAAAGAACCGAGACTGTTTACCGTAAAATTCATTCGACAAAAAAAATTTAAATATCGTAATTTTTACACAGAAAATTACTGTAAGATCTCTTAATGACCCAAATTAAATAAATAATGTTCAATTTGGGTTAATAATAATAATAATAATAAATAATATTTTACGGTTAAAGGGATTTTGCAGATGATGCACCCAAAGTGTCGGTAATTTATACCGTGATTTGATGTAAAATGTTTTACAATGTTTTTGCTTTAAATAATTAAAATATTTCTATTCACTAATTTTCCTTTAGATATCTCAATGCAATCTGAGCACTCTAGGAATAACTTAAAAGTCAAAATTATTCTGAAAGACGCAAAATACAAAAAATATAAGCTTACAAAAAGATAAGCTTACCACAATAGTGCTTGTAAATGGTTAACTGTAAACTCATCACTATTTTTTTTTTCATTTTTAAGAATTTAGAAAATAAGTTCTTAAGAAAATTGGTTGCTTTAGTAAATTAATCAAACTGAACATTTTATTCAGCAAAGGTAAATATTTATCCATGTAAGCAGAATAACTAAGAATTACTTTACAAGTCTCAAAACTCAACTATTTGGAAGCCAACAGGGAATGTTTTCTCAGTATTACTATTCCTTGAACAAGCATAAATGTTCGGGATGAACAAAAGTAAACTCAACTTGGTCAGAAAACAATCTTCTTAACTCGTTTATACAAGCAAAGCGTCTCATTTTCTCCCATTAACAAAAATATTTTCGGGAAATTTTATACATTTTATGGTTAACAATGTTTTTCTTTCCTTCTTCAGTTTTTTACTTTTTGTTAACAAATAGAAAAGAATTTAAATATTTTACATTTTATTCATTTAATACAGTTAATTGAAATAGTAATAAATCTTAAAATTAGAAAATTTATAATTAGTAGCAGTACAGGAGAAAAATTTCCTTGCATTTTTTTAAGCTTAAAATACATTAATGATAAATAACAGTTTGTGTTGTTTCAGTTCCTTCTAAGTAACATTGCAATAACAATAAATTTCTTGAGTACAAGAAAAAAATTCCTTGCTTTTTTAAACGTCATGTTATTAATTATTTATTACATTATTACTAAATAACATTTTGTATTGTTTAATTTCCCTCTTAATAAAATTTTTTATTGTTCAAATTCCATCTTAAGACTTAAGTTACTTTAACGGAGGAGCAATTTTTTTAAAAATGTATGATAGGTAATATAAAAGTGCATTTATAATTTAATGCACATTTGAAAGTTTTCCAATTTAACGTTTACTCAATATGCCAATCTATTTCGTATCGAAAAAACTTGCTAGATCTATCATATTTCATAAGTAGAGGAAAAACGGCTTTCATTTTAAATTCCCTGAAAAATAAGTTTCTTTTCTATTTTTATATATCATTAAAATGTATCTTTTGAAAAGTTAAAAATTTTAAATTTACTTTTATGATTTTACAATTAGTTATACTTACAATTAAAATAAAGGTATATTACAGAACAAAATATGTTTTTTCTAGACTTCATGCATTTAATTAAATATTGTATTAATTATTATTGTATTATTGTATTAATTACTATTGATCAGGCATTATTGATCATTGATATTAATTACTATTGAATGTTAGGCTTTTCCGCAACAGTCCATTGTGTTCGCTAAGGTCATGGATGTTAAGGGTCCAGAATCTCTTGATCAATGGTATGATATCTGTAATTTGCTCAACATAGTGCAGAGGAAATCTTTGCATTCTTGACAAGCTAATACGTTTCGATTTGTAGCCGGATAGGCTTCAATCCAGTTCCTAACAATAAAAGCTGAGTTCCTTAACCACTGATGCCTTCAGATCGAGATTTCACTGATTGGATAGTTTGCTTTAAAGAAAGAAAAATTTGGATGAATATTCGGTCGAAGGAAATTGTTGAAACTTCAAAATGAAAAAAAAAAAACGAACGATTTATTTTTTAAAAGCAATTCTGTACGAAACGAAATAAGTTAAACAGCATTGTTTTTTCAATGAAATAAGGGAAAGTATTATGACTTTTCCATCGGTTAAAAATAATTAAATTATATTAATCAGTAACTTTTTGATTTAATTACATTTATAGGGTAAATGGATTAGGAATATAGCATTATCATAAAGTAAAGTCCTTAAATTATGTATTAAAACTTATTGATGCTTAAGAGGAATATGTTCTCCTCTATCTGTATAATTTTGAGCCCTGACTCATTCACTCACTCACTCATTAATAATTCACCAACTTGATATGCAGTTAGAAAGCTAAAATTAAGAACAAATATTGTTTATAACATAAATAAAAAAAAGACTAAAAAAAATTATTTTGTGTTTGTATAATTATCAGATTAATACGGTGAAAATTATAATATTCGACAACAAATCAGAAAAATAGTTTATTTTACCGAGATGGAAGTCTCTAGTTAGGATCATGTCCTCTTAATAAGAACAAAAAAAATTAAAAAAGTTGAGTTTCAACATTTTGTAATTATGGGGTTAATTTAAAAGTAATTAATACTAAGTCACAAGTTTAGTTTCAAATATGTATTCCTTATCAGATACAGGAGAAAATACTGAAAGAATTATGTTTCAATATTTTTAAATTATCGAGTTTATGAGCCTAATTGTCAGCAATGTTTAATACCACGTTTTTACCAAGATAGAAGCCTCAAATTCGAACAATGTGTTATAAATTAACAGAATAACTAAAGAAAAAAATCATTTTTATAGTTTGTAAGTACTGGGTAAATAGCCCAAATGAAAGTTATTGTTAAATAATAGTTTGTCACAAAGATAACAGTCTCAAATTTAATTACCATTATATATTCCTTATAGTAATTGGCCTAATTTTCAGTAATCCAAAATAACATGTTTTTACCAAAATGAAAGCGGTGAGTTTATATAATTGGAGCTACTAACTGCTATTTTGCCCTATTGCTAAATGCTAAAGCCGTGGATTTAGAGAGTTTACGGTGAGTTCATGTCGGTGCAGGTCGCCGTAGACGGTAGCGCTAAATAAAAGTCTGCCACAAAGATAAAAGTCTCAACTTTCGACCACATGTTTCTCATAAAATAAATTACTAAAAAAAAATATTTAGACTTTTAGTAACTTTCATTTTTATTGTATAATCAACTTTCAGATTTTCTTGCCATAAATGACCATAGCTACTATTTTAATGTATAAGGTGAAATTAAGTTAGTTAAGAGTAATACTTATAACAACATAATCGCTAAACAATATAAAGTTCTATGATATAAAAGTAAGAAAAAATTAACTGCTAGTCATTTGATAAAATTAAAGTTGAAATATACAATATCAAAAAGAGTTGCCTATTTGATGTATTTCAGCTCAGGGTTGAATTTTCACGAATTATTTACCATGCAATTCGAAAAAGTTACTTTGAAAATTAGAATAAAATTGTCATTTTGGTGTTTTTATTTCTTATTAATTAGAACAGTAATTATAACTTATTTTTTAGAGTTGTGGTATTTTTTGGTTCGTGAATTTTTTTCCGATATATTATTTTTTAGTAACTTCAGAACAGTGGTTTTATTTTCATTGCTTTAATCACTGTGAACTTTTTTTTAAGCATTTTAAAGGTGTGATCCTTTCTGTTTGGTGAAATCTCTTGTGTTTTATCTTCCATCTAATTGCAGAAGCTTAATTTTATTTATTTATTTATATATATATATATATATATATATATATATATATATATATATATATATATATATATATATATATATATATATATATATATATATATATATATATATATATATATATATATATATATATATATAAATAAATAAATACGAGAAAACACGAAGAAAGTTAAGAAGAACAATAAGTTTAATTTATTGAGCAGAAGCTGCAAGTAAACAGAACTCATTAGATAAGTTCAAAATGAAGATAAAACAAAGGAAAATTATAGACATATGAAAAAAAAAAGGGGGGGGGAATAATATTTAAAAAAAAAAAAATTTTTTTTAATTATTATTTACCCTTTTTTTTCATATGTCTATAATTTTTCTTTGTTTTATCTTCTTTGCTTTATCTTCTTTTTTATCTTCTTTTTATTTTCTTTGTTTATATATATATATATATATATATATATATATATATATATATATATATATTAAAAAAAACAGACTTATTTTAAATCATTGTTTTAAGTATGTTTATCATTGTGAACAACGGCAAAACTGAGTTACCATTTTGCATTGTTAATCTGCATCAGCGATACACTATTCTTCTTGAAAAATTATAACCACCTCTGAGTTGTTTAACTGGAGTTTTCACGAGTACCAAACTGGCCGTATGTTATGTATTTTATGTCAAGAGAGAAAACTAGTGAAACACTGAAGATTTATTGGGTCTAATTTAAGTATTGGGCAAGTTAAACATTGGGAAAAAGACTAAGGTTAAACGGATGACGGATGAGAACGATATTCCAATATATATTGTCGTAAAAATAGCTTCAGCTAACTATAAAAAAATTTTAAATGTGAAATAATTAAATCTGCAGTTACCAGGTATGCAAAAGAGAATCATCAAGCAAACAAGGCTGTAGTTGCCAGGTACGCACAGAAGAAACCGAAAGTAAACAGAGTTTCAGACTCCTGGTACACACAGAAGATTAATAACACTCCTAAATTAACTGATGTAAATTCTGTTTCAGTTAAATTGAAAATTCATTTGATAGAAACAACCAGTAAATTTTTTTTAACTTTTTGTCATAAAGATAAAGAAGCTTCGTACGCGAGATAGTGACCAGTTGTGTTCACTGCTCTTTCGAAATAAATATGATTTTAAACAATGTCAAATTTCAACAAGCTATGCTTATAACACATTATTATAGTTGTCAATTGCCTCAACGCAGGTATAACTGTATTAGAATGTTGTTGATTTCTATTTTAAAGGATTAAGACATATTAAAACATCTAAAACTGCTGCAATGTGAGCTTCTCATGTGTGCCCCACACGTTCTCAGAAATTTTTGTGATATCCTTCACCTTCAATTTTTCCAGACTGTTTTCGGTCTTTTACAGAGAAAGTAATAGTCTAGACATGTTGGTAATGTTACTAATAGAACTATGTTTCGATTAGAATACTTGAAGATAGCATGCGGTTTACTGAACCAGACGATGTATTTACGTCGAGTAAGCGATCAGCGATGAATTGGAGTAGAGGCTTGTCTTTGAACGTTTCACCGACTTGAGTATTGCAGAAATGACACTTAGGTTCACGGTAAACGTATTCGTAACCACTAGCGAAATTTTTGTCCTCTAAGCGAGTTACAAGTAATTGTTCATCAGCAAAACTAAGTTTCACCTACTGCCTGTTTTTGAACGCCCTGTTATGTTTTTTTATAGTATCTGCATGATTTTCTATTTAAAAATTATCCGTTGGATTTCAGAAAAAAATATTTTTCAATCCTATCTAATCATTCGTAATTATTTGATAATTGCTTTATTATTTTCAATTAGAGGAAATGGCTTCATACTGATCATTTGGAATGATCCACGTGCTTTTTGTAATAACCTTGGTATTCTGTGAAGTTTCAGACTTGTTATTACTTTCGGAAAAGCACTGGGAGAATATGTCTGAAGATGTGAGATACCTGTTCGAGAGAGAATGTAGGTAAAAAAGTTCAACAGATGTGTGAAATTATCCTAAAACGTCATTTGGTAGTTATTAAGGACATTTTTTTTTGCACAGGGGGATCAGTCTTTAAATTACTGCTGGCTTCCGGAAACGTCAAGAGAATTCACATGGAAACTACGTTCACAAAGTACCCTAAAATGCTGTGAAATTGACAAGAACAGTTTCAATAAAAATAAAAGAAATTTTAATGGTGATCAAATGGTGGTGAATTTAGCAGTAATTTCCAACATTACCTCTAACAACGGATATATCTTTTTTCTCGATGCAACCGGGGAAATTGGCAAAACTTTCTTCACCAATATTTTACTAGATAAGGTGAGACAAACGAGACACAGATTGCTAGTAGTGTTGCATACTAGCCAACTTTTACGATCCAGGCTGTTGAAAAAGATTTGACAAAGTGGTCATAATATCGAGTTTGGAAAAACTTCCTACAAATTATATTATTTAAATATTTAAGAACAAGTCTAATCAACATATAGATCTTATATACATATTTTTTAATTAGTGATTAGTCGTAGTTTGCTTAGAAACTTTAAAATTCGAGATTTATTTTATCAGAAAATTTATGTTGCTACCGCTAAGAAAATTATTTGTCAACGGCCGCACATGTTGGTAGCTGCTTTGTTGCTTCATTTGGCATCATAGCCATTATTTTGGTGGAGGAAAAACTGGTCATTACACCTTTCAACTTTCATTTAAACTTTACTACATTGAGACACCCCTGTGAAATAACTCAAAACAAAGTAATATGGCTGCATTACTGTGATTGCAAACTTGTAGTGTGAGAAGAAGTAAGCATGTTACACAAGGTTGCAGTCTAAGCTCTAGACAGGACCCCGCGTGATCTTAGAAGTAATGACAGATCTGTGGGTGGTGCAACTTGTTGGAAATATTTATAATTGTGATTAATCAATCGGATTTTCTCTCACATTATTTATTTCTAATTCATCACGATGCAAAAAAGTTTAAGGTAAGGACATTTTTTCAGAAAGGTAAAGACATTTTAAATTTCCCTCACCTTTTTTTATAATTTATTGCGTTTTAAACATGTGCATAAATATTACAACTAAACTTGTAAAATTTCTTTATTTCAATGATATGCAAAATGGTCCGCTTACAGTAAATTGGCTTATGACCCAACTACATTTTTGTCTAAAAATATGAGATGTTTTGATAAAATAGCTTGCCTTTTCTACTCAAGCTTGTTGCTCGTTTATCTTATCATGATAATTATTTGTTCTATTTGCAATTTCCGGAAAAATTTAGGTGTTACAACACGTATTAAGTTTATAATCATATCATCATGCTGAATTCCTCTCACAAGCGTGTTTAATTAAAAATCTGGAATTTTAGTTATATTATATTTAGTTTATATTCTTCCTTATTTTATTTCTTCCAGATTAAAAGATTGTGATAAAAATACTTCGTATTTGAAAGTAATATGCATTTTCACATTTTATCTATCAGCAAAATATATAAGAGCCTCTCTTTTTATTCTATGTGCATTTTGCCAAAACAAAAAGTACAGCAATCACGTAAGCCAATAAAATTAACGATCTTCTTATATTTCTTGATGAAGACCATCTTCGTGTTTCATTCAATTATTCAGTGCTATAAGAACAATCTCAGATTTCTTCCACCCCTGTGCTGTTTAAAATGAATGAAATTGCTTAGACGTGATAACGCATGCTTTTTCTTCTTCTTTTTTTTGTGCGTGGAAGATATACGTGATTATCCTTGAAATATTATTAAAAATTTATGAAGTGCTAAAAGTACATCATTAATTTATGAAGAAATTCTATATATATATATATATATATATATATATATATATATATATATATATATATATATATATATATATATATATATATATATATATATATATATATATATATATATATATATATATATATATATATATATATATATATATATATATATATATATATATATATCACAAGTTATGTAGTTGTGGAACTGCATTGACAAACATTATCAAAAATGTCATTAAATGATTTATTTTAGTTAAAGCTATTGCTTTTTCATGATTACATTTAATGCCCTATTAGTCACTGTAACAAATAAATTTTTTCATAAAATCCTTCTTTATTATGCGTTATGAATGCATGGTGTTTCGTAATTACCACCTTATTTATATATATTACAATCTTTGTAAATTGTAAATTAAAACACCCAAGCATGTAAATTGTTTCTAGTAAAATGTTTAATTTTGTTTTAAAAATTATTATTTCTTCAGAGAAACATGACTATGGATTGAAGAATCATTACTGAAGTTATTTTTTTCAAAGAAAGAGGTAACATATTTAAAAGACTGTGTAATTGAAAATGAACATTCAGTGCTTGCGTCTCACAAAAAGTGAATACGTTTCAAATGCACTAGACAAGCAAATTATTATTTTAAATTAACTTAAATAGAATCTACTGGTATAAGTTCATATATTATGTTGATTTTCGAATTTTACCAAGCTTTGAGGTTTTATTTATTGATTCATTTTTACCGATTAAGAAATTTGTACGTTCTTATACTAGTGCCCAGCCTGCCAGGTGGTCGAGTGGTCAGCGTACCTGACAGCAAATAATGGTCGCTGATTCGAATCCCACTCAGGACATTAATGTTTGTCTCGATATAATGTCTTTTGTTGTATGATGCATGAATGCGTACCCCCCTGCAAATGGGTCTGTTGTACGCAGCGTGGGTAACGTTGCTCGTCTCCGTGACTTACATTTACAGGTGACTCCTAAGTAACGTTAAATGAGCAGCACTTTTGTTAAGTGCTTGCTTTTAGAAGAAAAAAAGCCAGATAACTTGAAGAAAACGTGCAATTCTTGTGCGTGACATAATTACTGCATTTTAGCAGTAACACTAAAATAACTTGTTTTCTAATTGTCTTTATTTTGGTAGACTTCGATAATGATTCGTCAGAGAGTTATAATTATTTAAGCCATCTTGTATTTGGGTATTTAAAAAATAATACAGTCTTACAGTAGGTATTAAATGAAATAAAAAAATTTCTAGAAAAAATTATCTCAGACGCAAAATAACGAACTTGAAAAAAAATTGTCTATCATTAATTTAATGTATAATTTTGACTTTCGATAATTAGTCTGAAGAAAAGTTTCCACATGCAATTGAAAGATATTTCACACTTAACATTTATCAAACATCCGCAGAAAAACCCATTATTCGCGTTACTGGTAAATTATACTTTTAGCGAAGACATTAAGCTTGCCACGAAGAATTAAACTTAGACATCTTGATTGCATTCAAAGCGGGTAATTAGTCGAGTGAGTTAAGAACGTCAAATATTTCAAGAAGCTTAATTGATTAAAGCTTAAGAAAACATTTCGCATCTTAAGAATCCATTTCTATTCTTAAGACTCATTTTAATGAAAGACTAAGTGATAGATTTGTTGAATAACTACTTAGGAATTCGGAAGTCTTGCCTCAAGTTTTAATATTTCGCTCGAAGGCAAATATTTGTTTAAAATCTCTTTTTCGAAAAATTATATGTTACTGAAACGAGTTTAATAAGTTTAATTTGAATAAGTTTCTTTTGATTTACTCGTGATGTTTGTTTAAAAATGTAAACTGTTAATGACGACACATTTTTATTTTTTGCGGAGTGAACCTGATTTTTATAGTTAACGATTTCATTATGAGCAAATACGTCATTAGCGTTATAGAAATGAATTTCAAAAACTCATCTTAACGATGATAAACGTAATAAACTTCGTGCAAACAATAATTTGGTATAACAGAGGTTGTAGCGTACTTAATTGGAAGTTATGAAACTAAATGAAATTCTCTCAATTTTATTTCGTTATTGTTCCTTCATTAAACTAGCTGAATGGCGATATAAAATAATATATTAGGAATTAATGATGTTTTGTTTTCCTTAAATTTTGAGTTTTAATATTTTTAATTGCTTTACTTATTACATTCAAATTATTTGACTGCATTATTTTAAATCTTTAAAATTTGTAACTACAATGCCAAAATATTTAGTACGTTTCTCTGAATTCGAGTAAAATTTTGAAGAAAAAAAAATGTAAATATAATACATATTTAAACATTTTTTATGCTATTGAGAGGAGCATAATGACCTCCGTGGTTGCCGAATCAAACATCGAACCGGAGGAGTCCGGGTTCGATCCTCGACTACGCTAAGACCCTCCGAGTACATGCGATATACGCTCTCGTAAACTCTGTGGAATCCAATGTCCTGTGGTCGGTCGCTGAACACTATCACTGATAGAGGTATCAGAGGAAAATTTCCTTCCCCTTCAGAGGAAGCGGTCTCACAAATGAGTGAAGTTGTCATCCATCCGTGGGGTTCTATGTCAAGACGTGCTTTCACCCTTGCGGTGCTAGTCGAAACGGTGCACCGTTCTGACTTGTTCGCAAAGTGGCTAGTCAATGGCTGTTGAGGTTGGCCTATACAAGTATCCTTAAAAATAACAAAGTTGCATAATCTGAGGTTCAGAAACTGTTAAAATTTTAAAATGAAAGCCTGTACGAATAAACTTCAAAGTTTATCTACTAATACCCACTCAAAAATATTGCAATAATGTAACAGTTATGCTTACGAATATGAATAATAATTTATTTACAATTAAACCAAATGAATGTTACTACTTTAGCTTAGAAAAAGTAAAACGTTATGGTTTCTCAAAAAAATTATACATATTAGAACTATTAATTTGTTATGATAAATATAAATATCTTGCGTCTTTTTTCCTTTAAAAAATTTATTTAACACTGAAATGCACATTAACTTTTCTTTGAAAAAAATATATATAGTGCCAAACTCTTAAAAAGAAGATATACACAATTGGGTTAAGATTGGTTAAACTTGATCCGCATATAAATTATTATGAAATGCGATGGAATAAAAGAGTATAAATTTCGAACTTTGCATTTTAAATATTTGGGAGTCCCATCGTTGCATAAAGCAAATTTTTGTCTCTACTAAACGTAAAAGTTCGCTTTTATTCTTTTCTGCAGAAAGAGTTTCTATTTTTGCTTCTATTCGTATTTTTGATTTATGAAAAAATATTGTTTGGCCCTTGTCTTAAATTAGGTTTTGTGAAGATGAAATTAGTAGAAGATAATTCAAGTTTGAGTTAGCGAAAACTAAATTGTCAGTTTATCACTAAGTGCGTAAAGCTTACATACTTCAAATCAGTTTTTTTTATGTACAATTATAAAACATTTTCAATTTGTATTTCACTAAAATACTTAAGCATACATATGGATTTTTGAATTTTTTTATGAACGAGTTCATTTATCTTCTTTAGCACCACAGCCAAGAACATACCATGGTTGTTCCAGACAGCTTTAGCCATTACAAACGATCCAGCTAAAGCATTTTTCTTATTTTTGACTACAGCACTATCTTTTCAACATTATATAGCGTCAAAAGCGTAAGTTCACACGCCATAGCAAACTAAGTACACCAAGTTGAAAGTTTACAAGTTATAAAATGTAAATTGTAGTAAGAATGCTTTCTTGTATAATTTTTCGGTAATGTAAACGGTAGATAAAATTCAATACAGACAACGGTGAACTTAATTATCATAAAGTGTTTTGTTATGCACAAAGGTAAATTTTTCATACTACAGTACAACAAATAAAGTTCGTAATTCTTAGATAAGCATAGATAATAAACAAACAAATCTTGATTGTTTACTTATTGTATCCAAGGAAAATCTTGGAACATTAAGTTCCCATTTTTTGTTATTTTTTCTTATATTTATAACTTCTGTTAAGTGGATTAAGATATTCTGTTTCCGCTTTAAGAAATTATAATTAAAAAAAAAGTAACCCTACATAACTGTAAAATATATTGCACAAAATACTTATAAAATAAATATCCGCGACTATTTTTATAAAATGCACGAATTTTAAAAAAATGAAAACTAAGAGCTTTGTTAAAAAAAAATCTTTGTCCATAGAAATTAACACAAAAAAAAATAGAAAATAAAATCATTTTATAGCTTGATTTACGTTCTAAACGTTTTCGTTTCGAAAGTTTTGCGCTAGTGGTTTACTGCTGTGTTTTATTGTCGATTTTTCAAAAGTCGTAAAAGAAAACTAAGGGCCTTCAGCTTTAAATCCATTCCAGTACATTTTTTTACATTGTTAGAGAATAATGTTAAACTGGAATTTATTATACAGTAAAAAAGTTTACAATTTGAATGAGTGTAAAAAATTTTTTAGTTTATTACGTTTAAAACAATAAGATAATATTAGTTTCATAACTTTCAACGCATTAAGTATATAATTAAATGTTAAACAGTTTTTGAAGAGAAAATAAAATTGGGTGTTTTTATTGTTTGCTATAAAAAAATTTATTCAATCTTGTATCATTATATAACCCACTCACAAATAAATGTTAACCATTATAACGACTATTATAGCTTATTCCTTTATCGATTATATAAACATAGCATTAAATCAATAATTAATGATGAATTTAATTTTTCACTCACTCTTCTGAACTGTGAGTTCGATCCTGGCAATCGATTAAACAGCCAAGAACGCAGCAAAGTGCAAGGTAAATCTGTCATGGCTGAGAGGCTCTTTTCGTCCTCTTATTGGTTGTGGTACGGAAGTTTAGACAGAGGGGTGAAGCTCAGCTGCTATCCCCGTCTTCTGACTGGCCTCGAAATTACGTGGCAGTTTTGCCATGGCCGTCAGAAGATAGATCACAAAAAACAGGACTAAGTGCTTGGTCATGGTTGTGTATATGCTCTTATCATGGAATAAAATATTATTCAAGTTGTTTTTATAGACTTCTGCTTACAAATGATTATCTACAAATGCTACACCAGTTTTCCATGCACGTCTGCATCCGCCCATATCATAAATGAACTACCATCAGATTGTTTCTTCGAAAATACCTCCTATCGTTAGACATATTCTGCAGGTAATATTGTCGTTTCTTTACTGCTTTATGATCCACAGATTTTGATAGTGTTGAGATTTTTTCTCTGACGAAGTAGATTGTCATATAACCAGATTTTAATTCTACACTGGTTATCATAAATTAAGGAAAAATCACAAAAATAGCGATAACTCTTTCAAAAGTAAGCCAAACCGTGCAAAATTTGCATATGTTGTCCACTAAGAGTAGCTGAGTAAAATTGCAATATGCAAATTAGTGGCGCTGCACTCGGCTTACGTCATCTGCCTGGAGCATAAAAGTCCAAGTTTGAGAGAAAGCACACAAATTTTACTGTGATTGCGACATTGAAAATCTGAGATAGCCAATTCGTAATAATGACCTCTAGGCATCATTTGCCTGAAGAACTACGATGGAGAGCCATCGGGAGACTAGAGGCAGGGCAGAGTCAATCAGAAGTGGCCAGATGGCTAAATGTGAGTCCATCTGTGGTTCATAGACTTTGGAGGCAATTTCAAACCACAGATTCGGCATCTAGGAGGTTCAGTCAAGGACGGCCAACTGTTACGACCAGTGCCGATGACCGATATTTGACATTAAGTGCACGCAGGAATAGAACCGCTACTCCGACACATCTTAGATCCTCTCTTGCTGCAGCCACCGGAAGGTTGGTGTCAACGTCAACTGTGCGCAGAAGGCTCCACGAAGGTGGTCTGTATGCGAGACGACCAGCCATTTGCGTGCCGCTCACATCACGCCATAGGAGAGACCGTTTGCAGTGGGCCCGACAACATGTCCACTGGACGTCAGATCAATGGAGGCCTGTTCTCTTTACGGATGAGTCCAGGTTTAGTCTAGAAAGTGACAGTAGACGTTATTTGATATGGAGAGAACCTGGGACCCGTTATCATCCATCAAACATCCGTGAAAGAGATGCATACGGAAGAGGCAGTGTCTGTGTTTGGGGAGGCATATCCTTAGGAGGGCGCACATACCTCCATGTCTTTCCAAGGGGAACCGTGAATGCTCAGGTTTATCGAGACAACATCCTTGATGCTTATGTGCGCCCATATGCCGGGGCAATTGGTGATTGCTTCCTGTTACAGGACGATAATGCAAGACCACACAGAGCTCGCATTGTTGATGATTATCTTCAACAGGAAACAATTACTCGCATGGAGTGGCCAGCTCGATCCCCGGACTTGAATCCTATCGAGCACGTTTGGGACGCTCTAGGGAGGCGTGTATCTGCCATCAATCCGCCCCCTCAGACCCTTGCCACGCTTGCAACTGCTTTACAAGAGCAATGGCTCTCACTTCCTATTGAACTGATAGACCGCATAATTGAAAGCATCACACATCGCTGTTTGTGCTGTATTGCTTCTAGAGGCAATCATATTCCATATTAAAGGTACTTTTTCTATTGCAAACCGATACTTCCAATTTGTTTATTTTATACATGTGCTAATTTCTATACTACTATTAATGTCTGATAATTTCTTTTTATGTTGTTTAATACCTTACTATGTGTTGTATATTGTGGGTAAGTTTCATAAAATTCCATGTGTAATTTCTTGAGTTATCGCGATTTTTGTGAATTTTCCTTAATTTATGATAACCAGTGTATTACAATAATGTTTTTTAGTCGGAATGAGATTTTTCCTTAAAATCTTTAATTATTCTTTAGTACCACATGTCGTATAAAATTACTTGCAACATTATGCAATCTGTTTGAATGTTTATCCTTTGTTCTGTTATATTTTTAAAACTTCTCATAATCATCAAGGTTGTGTGCTGAAAGAACAAAAGTTTTGATCAAAGATTTTTTAATGACTTATTTTTTACGAATTTGCAACACGATGTTGAAATCTACTTAATATGTCATTAATATACTACAAAACTAATTAATAGCTCCACTAATGTAGATTTTTAAAAGGAAACATTGTGGCGCAAAGATGTATAGGTGCTGACCTATATTTTTGAAACGGTCTCAATATAAAAATGGGTCAAAAAATAAAATTAATTAATTTAAACAAATTTTGTTATAATTTTTCATATTTCAATATGACAATCAAATAGGGTGGTTAAAATATATGCATCAGAAAAAAAAATCTCTTAGAAATCAGCACTACTAAAGACACTGTCAAATAATCTACTGAACAATCATCTCTTTCTATACACAATTTATTTTTCTGATGTGGGTGATGCAATAGTCAATGACTCACAAAACCACAAAACTGAGAAATGAGATATATAGTTGGAGAAATGAAATATATTATGGAGTTGGATATGAAATATGGAGTTGGTAAAATGAAATATATAGTTGGTTATGATTAAATTCCGAATTCATCAAATCCGAAGAAATCTTTTTAAAAGTTGATTCTAAACTTCTGCTGAAGGCCGTAGAAATTTTACCAATAAGTATGGTACAAATTACACGTTTCACTGACAATTTCACAATGGAATTCAGAAACGTTTGATAATGCCAGTAACTAGATTTTTGTTTCTAGAACAATACAATTGTTTTAAACAAATACTTAATGTATAACTAACTATTCAAAACTACTTCAACTATCACTTAAGACTACTTAACAAAATGAATCGAAATATATACTTAAAGTATAACTAAGTATTTAACACAAATTATTACTTAAGATAACCCAATAAAAAATCTTAACGTAAAAATTATTATTTATCACTGCCTGAATTATTAGATAAGCAACCAAACTAAAAAAAATTTTTATAGATGACTACATTGTTGCTAATTTAGATAGAAAAATACAAGCTTTTTTGAGCCCCGTAAGAGAAATAAATATCTAGAGACGTCCAAAGCAGAAGCTGAATTATATGACTGATTAAATAAATTAATCAATTATCATTTGCACTATTTCCATGGAATGATTCTTATGCACATTCCCATAGAAACGTATTCCTATTGGTTGCTTTATGTAACTCGTTGATCATTGATGAGTTGAGTGATATGTTACCTGAGCTTGATATCTCTACAGATAATTTCATTGCATTCCATAACCGTCGTTGAATAGGCGACCCAATTTTTAGGTTTACGACTACTAATGATCAACTCCGTAGCCTTGTTATTTATGTTGCCTGAGCTTGATAACTCTATAGATAATTTCATTGCCTTCCATAACCGTCGTTGAACAGACGGCACAATGTTTGTGTGCACGACTACTAATGTTCACCTCCGTAGCCTTGTAATTTTAAACCTAATCCAAAAGGCAACGGAACTCCTGAATCAAGAATTGGGAGAAATTTTACTTCGTGGAGGATTTTATTTATGGAGCTAACCCTCATTAACATTACATGGGGAGGAAAAGGAAAACCATGAAAACTTCCAACGATAAGCCTGACTGCGAGGGGACTCTAACGCATGAACCCCCGTCGAACTCTGAGGATATTTTTCTTCAGCACTGTGGTCGCTGCAAGTAGGATGAGGAATTCATCCTGCAAGTAGGATGAATTCCTCATTGCTGGGACTCATACTCAGATGAGACTCAGCCATTGTTGGGACTCATACTCGGTTCACCTCATTAGAAGGTGAACGCAATGTAATAACTCCACCAAATAGGGGATCATTTTAGAAAATATGTGTATGGAGAGACAGAAAAACGTGCTTGGAAATGCCATTTCTAGTCGAAGTGTAAGTTCAAAGCTAAAAATTTTTGTTACAGTTTGGGAGTAAACATTCAATTCTATATTTCAAAGGTAGGGAGCTATTAGGGAGAATTTATTTTATAAATCTGCTGTTTTCTTCTCATAAGTAATTATTCTAATAGTCATTACATTCTATTGGCAAAATTAACAAAATAAAAATTTCAAATTGATAATAAAATCAAATTAGTTATTCATTAATAGTTGCGGTAATATTTCATCAAATATTTTTATTACACGAATTGATTGTCAAATTTAAATAAGGAAACACGAATACTTGCTGTATTAACAGAAGTTTTAAAGCCATGTCAGTAGTTAATAAAATATAATTTTGCATAGTATTTTTTTTTTCATATATTGGTAAGTAAATTTTTACCAATTTTTCATCTTTAAAAACTATTATAAGTGTGTTCGTATCTTAAAATCACATATACAGCAATAAAAATGTTATTAGACACTGTAAGAAAATTTGATTTACCAGTTTTGGTGTAGTGATGTACTAAATTTGTTATAAATACAGAATTGTAGATATTATACGCTTAGTGTAAAAATTTGACAAAATAGCTATTAGCAAACTAAGAATTAGTACAACATAAAAACGAAACGTTTTTGAAATGAAAATATAAATTGATTTTAATGCACATGAAAAATGAGTTGTCAATAAACAAACAAACGAAAAATTAAGAAATAAAATTATAACAGTAAAAAGGTGAAAGAAAAATGTGACTTCATTCAATTTAAGAAATATTAGTTTACATGAACACCAAAAATGATGACAACAGTATAGCAATTTTTTTTACAGTGTAAGTAAACATTTAGTAATTTAATATACAAAACATTTTAAGTTTAATGCTACAATATATTCCAAAAATTTGCAGATTTCAAATAATTTTTATTTTCTACCAAAAATTAGATAACTATATTGCTAAAGAAAATTATAATATTTTTTCAAATCTTTTTTTAGGGTTTGAAACTTAAGATGAATAAGATATTTTTAAACACAAAATCAGTAAAAAGATTATCATAGTTCAGAAACTTTATTTTTCGCCTTGTTTTTTGCCTATTCAACAATTCGAAGAAAAACATCATATCATAAAGCACATGTCATCAACTGAAACATATACTTTTTTTGAAACTATTTCTTTTCAAAAACGATGTGCCGTGCTTAACTTCATTTTTCAGTTTCAAGTATATTTTTATTGTTCAAAACCTTATGTTGTTTCTTATGTCTTTGGTGTTTACCGCAAACTGACAAGAAGGGTTTAATGGCCTGGAAATAAAAAGTATATTTTTCAAAAGGAAATATCATTTCTTTAGCTCATTTTCCATTAAATTTGCAGAATAAATTTAATGCAATGAAAAGGGTTAATATTTGTATTAATTCCAGAAAATAATGCTAGAACTACGTTATGTATCAATGCGCTTAGTTAATCTTGCATATTGTGTGTAACATAAAGTATGTATTCGAACAAAAGGAAAAATGATATAATGAATGATAATTAAAATTTAAATTAGAATTTTAATACTATGTAATCAAAATTAAGAATTCTATAAGGTTTATTTATAACCATAAAGTCGTCGAATGTTTGAATGATATTATGATTCAACCCAATTCAAATTTGTAACGATAAAAAAATCAACGGATCATGATTTAAATATATATATTTAAGAAGTTACTCAGAAAATAACCATTTGGTAGCTACTTTAGATCTATACTTTCAATTAAAAATTTTATTTATAAAATTTTCCTTCACTAAACCAGAAAAACTAAACAGCGACTTACCAATCGGCAGACCAATGATATTTTTACTGGCAAAATAAAGCTAAATGTAATAACTAAAATTAAAAGTTTGAAAAAAATTATAATCATAAAACAAAGTAATGTTACAATTCTAAAATCAATTTAAAAATTACAATCTAATCTAATCACCGATTCAATTTATTAGTTTTCTTTGACACAGTAATTTAATCTTTACTCTGCATATCTTGCAATGGTAGAAATAATGAGGTCAGAAAATAAGCAGGAAGCGCGTGCGGCCAACCAACGTTTTGGGTAACAGACCCCATAACCCTTTTATACATGTATTAAGAATTAATAATATAATATGATACAATAATATATAAAATGATATGCACAATACTATTGAATGATATTGCTTGAGTATTTTATGGCTTTGCCTCCACCTCAGAGTTACGTGCCTAACACCAGCAGTTCATCATTCAGTTTTTTCTGGCACATCTAATCTGGCATATTTGGTACTGCCACGAGTGAAATTCTGTATTTTATATGCCATTAATTACCATTAGATTTTTGGTTCGGTTACCAATTCCAAATTGCGTGGCTGATACATTATGGTTCATCATTATGCTTTACACATTTGTTCTGACATTTCGTGCGTAAACGAATGAAATACTGTATTTTTGTACGCTATCTGCTATCATTAGATTTATGGTTCCGTTACCACTTCAAAACTACGTACCTCATACACTATGGTTCCACATTCTGCTTAATACATTTGTTCTGACACATTTCGTACTACCCCGAAAAAAAGTCTGTATCTTATATGCCATCAACTATCATTATATTTACGTACACACAGGTGCCTCAAACTTATTATATCTGTGGCATGTCCTCCTGCTGTCTTCGATTTACGATTACAATCAGTGTTTTCACTCATCAATTTCAATCACCATATTTTACAGTAAAATAAATCTATTGTTGCAGCCAGTTTTTTTTTTCATTTTTTTCATTTCCAGTAAAAAGAATTTTTAAAAGATGGCTCCTGTGCATTTCACGTGTGGAATCAATATCAGAGAAGATCGTACTTACATCTACACTATCCAATCTGTTAACACTGATTTTACTGATAAAGCTGTAGCCATTCTTCTAGGTTTATGGTTTTTCTCTTCACATACCCTGCTTAAGTGTTGCAGTTATTCTAAAAGTGTGAATAACTTTAATGGCTTAAGCATGAGTCGTATTGGCTCGAGGAACAGAATTTTCACCATCAAAAGAAGCAAAACGATGGCTGGCCGATGCGAATTTTTCACTCAGTTGGCACTGACCATAATGATGACGTAAAATATCCTCTGTGGTGGACGGATCATGGGTTAGAGTCCTCATGCCGTTAGGCTAACAGTGGTAGCTTTTCGTAGTTTTCCTCTCCATATAACGAAAATGTGGTTAAATCCCATCAATAAGTCGCCCTGAGAGCAAATTTTTCTCTCTATTTGATCCAGGAGTTTCCTTGTCTTCTGGATAAGGTTCAAAATTACAAGGCTGCGGAGTTGAACATTAGAAGTTTCTTTGTGTAATTTTTATATATTTGAATTTGGTCGGTAATTAATAGAATTTATTAGAATTTGTTAGAGTTTATTAGAATTTATTAGAATTTATTATTATTTATTAGAATTTGGCTGGTAAAAAGTAAAAAGTTTAAAAGATTTTCGATTGTGGATTATGTGAAAAGCACGGATTCGAAATAATCTAGATATATTTTTATACCTTAAATATTATTAAAATCATTTTAGTAAAATTTAAAATTCTACCACTATGAGAGATTTACTATTTATAAATATTTGTTGAGACACTTTCAAATTATTGTATTTGATGTAGAAGATATTCTTCTTCAAAATATCATAAAGTGTAAAGTAATACGGCAGCAAATGAAAAAATAAAATATTTTTATTTTAAAAAAAAATTCGCTTTATTGAGCTAATAGAGTGTGTGTTAATCCCAAGGCATTAACGAAGGTAATTAAATTTCGATTGCTTTTTTTATGAACTTAAAATTCTTTATTATTGTTGGCTTGTTTATCAAGAGATTAAAAACAATAAGAAATAAAAGTAAAAAAATAAAAATCTATTTACTTAACCGCATTAATAATCGAATATGGCATTTAGAAGAAAAAAAACAGTTATTTGTGCAAAATTTGGGAATTTTCATTTCAAATAATACTGCCATACCACAAATAAAATTATTTGTCTTTACAAATCTTTGTATATTTGTTTTAAAAACATCTATTTCGCAACTTTTTTTTTTATTCCCTTTTCTTTAAACAGTTTTAAAAAAATTATATTAAGTTCAAATTTTAACTTTAATCTTTATTTTTCTTTAAATGAATAAAATAAATATACTTTGTTTATTTCTGCATTAATTCAATTAAAAAAGTAAATTAGTTTATTACAATTATTTCGAACCTTATTTAATTTATGGGAGAATTTAAAGTTTATATTTTTGCAATGCAGTCATTTTAGCTTAAGAATCATACATTTTTTTTCAATTTATATGCAATTAAATATTTTTAAAACTCATATGCAAATAAACATTTCTATTAACGCCGTTTATTGTTGAAATCTACATTTTATATAGTCAACGTTAAGCATTTTTTGTTGTAACATGTTGTTTGAAATCAGATTTACATACATTAAACCTTAAATTTAATTAAATTAATTTCAATAATGCAATATCACTGTGAAGTGGACATAAATAGGATATATTAGTTACAGATTAATAAATATGAATTATTTTACTCACAAAAACATATTAGTGAAGAATTTCGTACAATAACTTATTTGATTAAGTAAATTTTAGGATGTTAAGGTCGAATTATCACTAAAAAGATATACGAAATAATATAATAAATATATAATAATATAGAAAATAAAATAATATTATTAAGTTAAAAAGACGGCAATTTAAAAAGACACAAACAAAACAAACTCTAATATTTCATACGATATGCTAAAATAATTCAATAATTTGTTTAATGAAAATCCCAAGATATGTTTAAGATAAAAAAAAGTGGTGACATGTTTTAGAAATGAAATTTTTTGTTTACAATATCGTTATAAAGACTGATTATCTGATGTAAATTCGGAGGATAATTTTAAGATTTTCAAAACCTTTTCATCGCAAGATTCCTTTTAAATAGGTTGTATATGCATGAACAAGTGCCATATATATATATATATATATATATATATATATATATATATATATATATATATATATATACCCGATTACCCGAATACTCACGAATTTCAATCAGTCCCAGCGGAGCAGAAGTAAAGCGACATGGCGTAACCAAGCACAAAATGAAAAAATTTATAAGTTTATTAAAAAATCTCAAGGTATGTAACTTGTGGCAAGTCGAAAGCCGGCTTTTTTTTTATTGTCAATATTATTATATTATTCACCTATAAACTACGATGTTAATTTTTTTCATTTTTTATTTAAGGTTATAATTTTTTTAGTAAAAAATATGCTTTTGGGCAAAACGGGTAGATATATCTTTCTAATTCTTTGCGTCTTTCTAACAATTCTGATTGACCCACTTCTACATCTGTATTTGAAAACGTGGATCATAATTACTCTCAAGCTTCAAGGATTTCGTTAAGACGCACAAACGGAGAAACTTCGTATGATCCAGCTGTTGAAGGAGATCCTTCATGTTCGACGACAACTAGTGACAATTCATTTCAACCAGTAAAAGAGCCATTGACACCTCATTTGAAGCCTTTTGATATTAGACCGCTACCATAGCCTACTCCGAACAAAACTAATCGTAAACGCAAAACTCAAAGAGCTGAAGTCTTAACAAGTTCACCATTTGAAAATATGCAAATAGAAAAGGAAGAAAGGAAGAAACTTCTTAGTAACAATGCTGCTGTTAAAAAAATTTAAAAAATCTTCCTTCGACAAGTAAACCAGGTAAAACTAAAAAACAAAGAGCTTCAAAGAAAAAAATTATAAAAGAGTATTTTTGTCTTGTTTGTGGGGGGGGGGAAGGCTTATAGGGACCCACCGCTAGAAGATTGGATTGAATGTGGAGATTGTAAAGACTGGGCTCATGAAGCTCGCACAACTTATTCAGGACGAGGGTCTTATTTTTGCGAATCAAGAATAATAAACCACAATTTGAGACTGATAAAATAAGTCTAAAATTGTTACTTAAATGTTATTTTTAACGTTTATTATACGTGTGATTAAGGTCTTATTATTAATGTTTAAGAAAATTAATACTCGTATGCGCTTGCATTTGTAAAGTCTATGGTGCTTACCAGCTTTGCCCGAACGGCTTACCCGCTTTAGGCCCCTTGTAGGGCAAAGCGGGTTTTTTCAGAGTTTTTTATTTTTGATAATAAATAATCATAAAATTTAAAATAACGCAATAATCATTTTTTTATTTTAAAGGTCAAGATCTCTCTTGAGAAATAAAATCAAAAACGCTGCGATAAAAGCCCAAAAACTACAACTTTTGAGAGTTCATTGTTAACCTACCCGCTCTCCTATTTTAGATGAGATATTTATGTTTATATCGATTGGTTTCTTTTTTTTGGTATGCTTTAGTTTTTAAATAATGCGTGTATATGCGGAAATTATTTAATATTTATCGACTTTATTATGATGAATTATTAATAAAGTCAAAAAATTTTATAATTGTTAATCGAAAAAATAATTTACAAAATAACTTTTAAATTTATCGTCAAACATTCCAGGCAATTGAAAAAATACAGTGATAACTACATTTTAACGCTAATAAAATTCTAAAATAACAAATAATATTTTTTTTTAAAAATATTCATGAAATAAAAACAAAGCAGACGCAACATTTAATAGTATGTGTTTATAAAACATTGTTATTTTTTTATTGAGGTAATTATAAATATCTCTGCAAATTAAATTTAATTAAATTAAGGAACTTTTATAGTATTAACTTACATTCTGGATAATTTTGGCAAATTTTAGCTCAATAAGAAACCGGCAATAGTAAAAAATTAAACAAGTAAAACCACTCAACCAGTAAAGTAGACAACTGTATTTGTAAACAAAAAAATTGAAGTCTCAATAATCGAATCAACTTATCCCCACAAATTTCATTATTAGCTGTTCTACCTTTCTTTTCTCTACTTATCATGACACTTATTATTAACTAATTATTTATTAACTAATTATTTATTAAATACTACTTCGAACTTATTGTACATAATATGGTCAACACATGGTATAAATATCTATTAAAAATGTCTGTAATAAATGTAAATATCTATTTGCACAACATGCAAATGAATTAATTAAGCTCGGAGAATAAAATTTATTTTAAATAGAATTTAAATATCAACTTAATGAAATACAGTTAGATATCACAAGTAAAAATGAAATGCACATAATAAATGTACATAATAATTTAAATAATTTTAGGAATTTCTCCAGACAATCAATAAATATTCTTGTTGGTGCAAATAGAATGAAAGTGAAGCATAACAAGCAATTCAGTTATTAAAATTAAATATTAATGAATAGTTTTATGGCGTTACTGAGTACAGATTTATTTTCCGATTGACTTTGTTTACATTTGTATTTTGTAACCAAAATGAAACTTAGTAATAATACAATATTTTGATTTTATCCCTTTAAGTTTGTGTCAATTGTTAAAAATATCGCTTGCTGCTGATTGTATTTAATAATGCAAATACAACGTTACAAGATTAAATATGCTGAAAAGCTATGATTCTTAAAATCATATTTAAAATTTTGTTAATTCCTGATCTTTCTTGCTTACTTTCAGAAAGTTATATTTTTTTAACCATGCAAGTGTAACATTTTGTTTACTTTTTTTCCTGTATAGATTATTATACTTTCGGATTTTTAACATTATTTATTAATTATCATTTTTTTGCTTAAATAAAACTTCATTTTTATTTTTGTATAAGATCCAATTTTAATTTCTGCTAATGCCTAATACCATTAGTTTTAAACTTTTAAAAAAAGGATAGTGTAAAAAATAATGTATATAAATATGGTAATGTTTAGAAAATTATGGTATTGTTTATTAGTTTAGAAAACAACAAAATATTTTGAAATATTTTCAGAAGTTCTTAAACTTTTTTCTTAACTGTTTTCAATTACTTGTTCTATAATCTACTTGTATTTCCTTGCTCCTTCATTAAAATTTTTTTTCTACTTTAAAATAATACTAAAACGAATATTAATGTTGCATATCAGTTGATATACAACAATATAAGGAAAAAACTTTTAATGAATGGTTATAAGGAAAAAACTTTCACAATAATAATGAATTAAAAAACGGAAGATTTCACCCTGATCCTTTTTTGTTCAAATATCATTATATATTTTAAGTTATATTCATTAGTGAATCTACAATTTTAGATGAGATAGTTCTTAAGCATTAATAATTTACAAAATCTTCTTTATTTTTTTAAATTTAAAACGAACTCTGCTTTATAAAATTATTTTCATTTTGAAATTATGTAATTTACTATACACTGTTAGGAACTTCTCGGAAACATGATTAAATAACTGTTTATTTAATTGCTATTTCACCGTATTTAAACAAAATATTCAAATGACCATGAATAAGAGGGTATTCAAACTGTTTATTGTGACAAAAACAGTTTTATTTAACAGTTTAGGTTATTTTACCAAACTCGGCAAAATAACCAAAATTTCACACCAACAAGGCCTATCAAATAAAGCCAATTGGTTCCTTGAAGATGAGTACATATTATAATCAGGAGTGCTAAAATGTTAATCTCATGATAGACAAAACGGGGGTTTGAGTCGCAGCGTTAACACCACAATATTTTCTCCATTTCCTTCACCACACGAAGAGTTTCAAGTATCCTGCACTCCCAAAGTTATAAACCTAGAAGAAAACCATGTACTTATTCACGCATAGATGGCAACGCCATTAAGCTGTTAAACAGTCTGCAATGTCCAGTTAAATGTCTCTGTTACAGTTTGGAAATCATGATAGTTATTAATGGTTAAAACTGAATATAGTTTTGTATTTATGGTTCTATAACAATACTAGTTGTAAACATACCACAAATGTAAAAAATGACGCTATCTTAGTACGAAAATTCTAACAGTTTAATTACCATAAGTTTCAACGGGCATCTTTTCACTCGTTATCTTAGATCCGAACAACCAGAAACTCCCAACTTGAAAATAGTTGCAAATTGAGTTCCACCTACTCTTGTTCCAACCAACCTATCAACTTTTTTTTGTAGGGGATATTTACATTAATTTTACAGCTAGTTTCAAATATTTTAAATGGAGTAGGATTCTTTGGTCTGGTGCAATGTTAAAGTTCCTTTTTTTATACCTACTAACCATCTAAAATATGACTTTTTGGTTAAATTAGGCATTACTGATCTAGATCTTGGGTGTTGTTTGGATACATCTATCTCTAGTTTCATGTCCACATTTTTTACTTGTTGTAAACGGTTTCAATACTGTAAAAGTAAAAAATGTTCTCTACCGTAAACTGTACGGTTAATTGGATGGACAGATTGCTGCCTGTTATTTTACCATAGTTCTAGAATGAGATTCTGACAGTGTACATATAGATAGTTCTCTTAGAAAAATAATATTAAAAATATTTATGTATTTTAATTTAATTTTTTCTAATGTGACATAGCCTTTTTATTCTCATATATATGAATTGAATTTTGAAATATTTTTTTGTTTTTTATTGCCAAAAGAAAAAAAAATATTTTTATTTGGTCTTGACTTTTTTTCTTTTCCCTTTCCTCTGGCTATTTTACCTCTTTTTGCTCAGTTAAATGATTAATTATTTCATCTCTTCAAATCTCAATGAATAAATTACTTTGCAATCTGCAGAGGTTCCATTTTATCAAATATGATTTAATAGCGTTTTTTAAATACACAACAATAATCTTCCGTTAATGTCAAAAACAAAGATAAAAAGCTTTGAAGTTTTTTTAAGGAATGTTCCTTCTATTCATAAATTATTTTTAAAAAGTATTTTGTCCTATAAGATTAAACACATTATTTTTTACATGAATTCTTTAAAAAAATATTTAATCAAATCAAGTTAATTGTTTTTAATAACAAATTATTGAAAAGAGCAAATAAATCTTGATTTGGAATAATTAAATACTTCCTTTTGATTTATCAATTGACCAAAATATGAAATAATTTATAGGTAAATAAAATTATCGAACAATATTTCAACTTGAAAATTTTATTAAATATAAAATAATTTCTGTATAGAAAATATTTCTGTGAGATGCGATATTCATTCTTTATTCATTTATACTACGGTGTTTGTACTTTTAATATGTTTTTTTTCTTCTTCTTTTTTTTTTTTTAAATTCGTCCTTTTGTTTTCTTTATTTATTTATTTTTCTTTTGCAAACTTCCTTTTCGCTACAATATATAGGACATGTTTTCAAAAGAAATTGTAAGGAAGTATCTGAATTACATTTTCCTAAATTGAGGGAGGCAATTCATTTCAGGTGTCGATTTGCCGAGGGAGGTAAGAGAAAAATGGTAAATTTGTCTATCCTAGGTTTAATCTATTCTAACAGCTAGATTTTACCTACTCTAACAGATTTACCTTCATTCAGCTAGTGAAAATAAAATTACTGTATTGTGTCCTTTAGTATGTTGTTGCACTTCTCAATGATAATCGACTAGGAATAACATGCGATGTGAAGTGGAAATAAGATGTGGTCTGTTGAAAGTTCCTCTCTCCTGCGTCAACTGCAATCAACATAGGCTGGAAATTTTTAATTCCATGCATTCTAGATTGATAATTTTACTTAACACTTTTATCATTCTCATTCTAAAATGATGGTAAAAATAACCTGCAACAGTCCGTCCATTCAATTGACAATGAAGATTACGGAAAAGAGCATTTTTCACCATTACGAAACCATTGAAACAGTTGCGAAAAGCCATTTCGAAACGATTTACAACTGAATGATTAAAACACCATAAGTGCAAAACTATTCAGTTTTTAACCATTTACAGCTAGCTTACTTTCGAAATGCTGGAAAGACTGGAGAAGAAAATACAAATTTTTTTCGAGTTAAACAGCTTAATGGTGCTGCCATCTATTTGTGAATGAGAGTATTATATTCCATTAGTCCAAGTTTGCAAATTAAAGAGTGCTATATACTGGAAACAGAGATTCACAAGCTAAGGAGAATATTGTGGTGTTAACACACTGCGAATCGAACCCTCATTCTGCCAATTATGAGAGTGTCAGATTATCCCTCTCTGCTATAATATGTACCGATCTGCAATTAACTAATTGGCTTCGTTAGGTGGGCCTAGTTGGGGTGTTAAATTTCTGGTTTTATATTAGGAGAAAGCAGTTAATAAATGGTTTTTCTCGCAGTTAACAGTTTGAATATCATTTTACTTATGGTTATTTGACTGTCTTGTTTGAACATAATAAAATAATAAGTTATTTAATCATTTTATCAACGAGAGTTCCAACAGTGAAGGTAAATGTATACTTTTTTTGATTTTACTTACTGTTGTATTTTGTATATTTTAAGTTATGAAAAATGGTTTTTAATGGAAGTTTGAATCATTAAGGACTTTGTCTGGTGCTTTTGTTAAATACAAAATCAAGAATTAACATAAAGAAGAAAACTTATTAAAACGCTAGAAAGGATAATGAACAGAAGTTGAATTGACTGATTTAAATTTAATTTGCTTAAAAGTTTCGGTTTAGAGCTTTTGTCTTTCCTCTTTGAACAATTAGATATTCCCTTTGACATAATTATGTTCTGTAATGCTCAAAAGCTTTAATAGCTCTTATAATTCTTGTTACACCCTTTAAAAAGGTTCATAATTTTTGCATTCTTTAAAATCCAAAGATAAAAAGTGCAATTTAAATAAAAATTAGTAATCCAAACCTTGTTCATTCATTGCAGGTTTTTAAATAACGTATAATTTGAAGGCTTATTATGATTAAGAAACAAGGAAAATATTTTTTATGTGCTAAAAGAAACTCCCTTGTTTTCTTATTTACTACACTTGTAAAAAGGAAAATCATTTATAAATCATTTGCATGCAGTTTACATATTATTGATTCGAAAAAACTGAAACGAAATGTAGTGAAAAAGTAAGAAAACAATACTGTTAATCTAAAGAATAGTTGGATTTAAATTGCTTCACGACACGCAAGTATATGGATCAGAAAACATAGAGCAATTTCTGCTTCCATAAAAATTATTATAAAATAAACAGTTACATTTAAAGATGCATCATAAGAAACGTATATTGAAAAATAATTTTAAAAAAAATTAAGTTCGCTTTGAGAAAGCGAAAGTATGACCTTGTGGGTTGCAAAATTATTTGTCAAATGATTTTGTAGATAGTAAATAAATTATACATACATATTCCTTTTCACTCCAAATTAGCTTTCATCATAGCTTCCCATCTTATTCAATTTGTGGTCAGATATTTTGCCTCTCTCCATGTCTCTCCTATAGTTATCAATTCATTTGCAATCGTTCTGCGCCAACTATTTTTTAGGTCTTCAACTTTTTCTGTCGCCCAGAGGGCTTCAAGCTCGTGTTACTTTAAATTTTTAAGGTTTACGTAGAACACAATCCATTTACGATTTTAATTTCCAGATTAATCGGTTTCTGTTTTTCTTTTGTAAGGCATTATGGATTAATAATTTTATGGAGCCACTTGATACTCAAGATTCTTCTTAAACAGCTGTTAATACATTTTTAAAACCTTTCTTATCATTTTTATTACAGTGCTATGCCTGAGATCCATATAGTAGGACAGATTTAACATTAGTATTGAAAATTCGAATTTTTGTAGAATTTGTTATGTTTTTGTTTTTTCAGAGTTTATTAAGATAAGCTTAACTGCTTTGGGCTTTGTTTAATCTATTTAGTATATCTTCATCAGTTCATCCTTTTTTGTTAATTATACTTCCAAGATACTTAAAACTGCTTACTTCCTCTAGTAATACAATTATAATTTATAACAACCATAATTTCATATAACTGTGAATTTTAATTAGTTTTAATGAATATTTATGTAATAATTACAGAAACACAGTAAATAATGTTTAAATGCAATATAAACTTTACATACGCCTCTCCAAAATAAGCTTCATTAGTGTAGCTGTAGAGGAACGTTAACAATCTTATCTACATATATGTATAGTGGCGTCAAAAACGAAATGAAATCTGCATACATTTCATTAGTGTTATTGACTGACATTAGTAATGTAATCAAATCTACACAAAGTTTTTAAGATAAAATATCCTTGTTTAGGATATTCGTGACGTACATCAGGCCATACGGTCTATTCACCGAAATTTAAAGACTTCCTACAGCGACAACCACCGCTGCAGCACCTGAGAAAAAAAAACGCAGTTTCTTATAGAATGTCTGAAAACTAAGAACAAGTTTAGAAAATAATCGTTAAATGAATTGAATAACACGTAAAGTTAACGTATAGTAAGCAAAACTGAATAGCATATACTATACTTTGAACTTTCGGTTTTAATCCGTTTATGACTAGGGTGAAAAACAAAGAAATACCGTTTTGTGAGGAAAAAAAATATATAAAGATCTATACCATCAAATATACAAAAAAGTACCATAAATAGGAATTTTTTATATTTCCTGGTTAGTCGTTGATAACCGAAAAAATCTGTATTTTTTTTTACAAAGTTTTCTGATCAGACAAATATGTTTTTTGTTTCCTTTTTTTCTCTGAGAAATTAGAGTTGTATTCATTTTTTACAGCTGATTTCTTCGATATACGTCTTTCAAACATCTATGTTTGAATTCAATATTTTGTAAATTAATGACAAATGCTTCCTTTAAAATAATCAGTGCAAAATTTAGTAAGCATTAACTGGGTGATGATTATGTAATTTTAAAGCACGGTATATTTTTCCGTAATCATCTATCCCATAACAGCTTTCAAATTCCCAACAACGTTTGAAAAATTAGTCTCAGCTGTGTTTATGTCTTTAGAGTAAGCTGAATGTAATTTTTAAATGACATTTATGTTTAATATATTTTGGAGAATTACTCTTATCCCTTTCATTATAAAGTTACGTGTCTTTCCTTAATTGAATATTACTCATCCATTCACTACACCATGATAAACGTTTAGCAAAACAAGCCATTTGCTTAAATTGAGGGGTAATTAATGTTGGCGTAACGTTGTCATGACCATTACTGGGACGAGTTAATTCCATTAACTGAAACAAACTTCATGATTAATTTTACGCAGATAAACCATTAAGAATGCTGGAGTTTCACTATAAATAAGCCTCTCATGTGAAAGAATATTAAATTACAAAAATTTTCTGTTATTTTTAAAATCCATTATTAGGTTTAGGTTTCTTCCTATAAAAATTTAAAAGAGAAAAAAAAACTTAATATTTGTTTTGAAGCAAAAGTATTAATCATTTTTTTAAATACATAAATGTGTTATTATCCAAAAAAAATATATATAATAGCTTATCATATAATTTTAAATAAAAATTTTAAATTTAACTTGTACATTGAAAAGTAAAAATAATTTGACACCATAATTGATAACAAATCAATAATAATTTTTCCTTTAAAAAATTTTAATGATATAACCAATAATTCAGTAATTAATTTAACTAATCAATTCCATTAATTTAAGCAAATGTCCTCACTAATTTTACGCAGATAAACCATTAAGAATGCTGATATTCCACTATGGATAATCATCTAATAGGAAGAATATTGAATTGATAAATTTTTATGTTATTTTAAAAATCCCTTATTAGGTTTTACTTTGTTTCCCCCTATGAAACTGCTATGAAAAATAGAAAGTGCAAGAGATTTTTATTGTTGAAATATGTTGCTCTGAATCAAAAGTTTTAATTACTTTATTAAATATATAGATGCGTTATTATAAAAGAAGTTTGTAACAACAAATAGTATAGTTTTAAATACATGTTAAAATTTACCGTGTTTTTGGCTCTATGGGATATGTAAAAAATTATCGGTATTTTTACCGAAGCTCTTTGGAAATGATTTTAGCAAAATCAGCAACAAAATATGGCTTCATAATATGTGACAAAATTTGAGAAATATTGTAAATTTCGAAAATTTTATCATGAACCCTTAATGCATGGCATAAAATTTATTTATTCGGTTAAATTAACTTTTCAGTTTTATATTTTTTACTAAATATGTAGTAATACGAACTAAAAGTTTGAAAACAAGAAATTCCGGTAAACTGTTGTCATATAAGCTGAAAAACTATAAAATGAATAGTTTAAATTCCGTATAAATTGATTTTATATACTAAATTTTTGTTAACAAGAAATTTCATTACTATAAATCACGGCAACTTTATCAGAACATTTCCCCGTGTACTATACTGAAAATATGCATGAAAAAAAATCTCTTTTTAAACATTTTTCGAATAATATCAATGGCTATTAAATAAATGCTGTAATTAATAAAAATGTAACAAGTAGTTTATAAATCAACGTAAAATATGAAGGCATTTTCTAATTAATAGTTACGTTTATGGCCATGGTTATGGTTTTTATTTAAATTTAACTTTTTCTTGATTGTCCCCAAATAATTTCTTATGATTTTTTTAACACCTTTCCTTACTTTAAAATTAAATTTTAACTTTAATAAATAGGTTATCGTAACTAACATATCAACATATCAAAGTCAAAGTAAATAAAATTAAAATTTCAAAAACTTTTTATATTAGATTGAGCAATATATTAAAACATATGTGCTTTTTTGTTTTTAAATTAAATGTCGTAAATTTTAAATTCAGAAATAAAATATATGCCCATTTTCTCACCCTTAGATATCCCTAATAAATATTTTTTCATTGTAAGTTTTTACACACTGATTATGACATAAATTTTTTGGTTGAAATCATTTGAAAAATTTTCTATCACATTTATTTCCGTTTTAAGCGTGAATTTATCAAAGAAACTTGAAGAAACGTAATTGAAAGGTGATATTTTTTGCAGCCGTGCTTTGAAAAAACTTTTAAAATATAATGAAACAGGATCAAAAATACCATACAACCTTTTCATAAAATTTTTTAAGCGTAAGTAGATAGTCTTTCTCTATTCATTTTGTTTACTTTATTATGTAGATTTTAAAACTAGATTCTTTCCTCCATAGAAATTTCTCATTTTAAAAAGATATGTCTTTTCAAACGAGACATACTCATATGCACTCATATTCAATAGAATATTATGAATAGAATTTCTTGTTGAAGGTGGCAGCAGTTAGATATTTTTTCTGTGTCATTGATCTATCTGCACAGCACAGATAAATAGTTCATGATAATCTATCAGAGTTTTTATACGGTAAGATAAATTATTGTTTTACATTCGTGTCGTCCAGTATTAAAAGATACATAAAGCAATGCAAAATAATTAAAATCTCGTATTATGATACATTAACAGAAAAACAATCTTATACATACAATAAAAATAATTTTATATATTGGGCCAATACTTACGATAAGTCACTTTGTCAAACTGTTGGGAACATTGTGTATTTAGTGAATATTGTGTATTATGAAGAAAACCAACATGCTTTTCATGTAACAATAAATAGTTAAGGACAAAGTGCATTGAAGGGTCTTTTATGGTTAAAATCAACAGATTTTACATGTATCAATAATATGTTTTATATAATACTGTGCTATTAATCTGTAAATTTGTGTTATAAACTGGAATGTGTGCGGTTATATTATTGCGAAAAGATCTGGTTGCTCACCAGACTAATAACTGCGAATATTTTAATTTAAAAAAGTGGCTTAAGTGTTATTCATTCAACAAGTTCATTCAACGGTTATGGGTGTTAATAAGGTTATGTTTTAAACTGAAACATATTTACTTTTATTTCATTTAGAAAGCTAAAAAAAATATTGAATTAGTTTAGTGAAACTATAATCATTTTGTTGAAAGTTTTAATATTATTTTGTGCATATTGTCAGTAAAATATTTCATTATAAATTATGATCAAAAGGAATTTTTATTTCATTTTTATTTAAGATGGATCAATTTTCCTATTTTGCCTGTTATGTTTTCTGAGAAGCAACTCATTAAATTTTCAAAAACTTTTTCATTTTTCTTATATAGTCCAATTATTTTATAATATTTTAACGGTATATTTTTGTTTCTTTTTCCAAAACATGAAAAATATATATACGAAGAATAATGCGAAAAATAAAAAAAGTAAGGAGGAAAATTTTTTTATTTGTGCCGTAGTTTCTGGAAAGCTAGTTATTAGAAGTTTTCGAAAGATTTTGAATCCCGGATGCACGTTATTCTTTGTAAAAAACCATCAATCTGATTTGAGATAAATTTGACTTTTAATTCATAGTATTCCTTTAAAGTCAATAAAAAAAAGTCAAAGAGTGTGCCGGAATACAGTCAGTAAACTCATTGGTCCAGGGTTCATATACCGCAACGAATGGTTTACTAGTGCTGAGTGTTACCAACGCCAATGTTATAAATAAAACATCGTTAAAGTTTGAGTCCTATATATCCTTTGACATCGGACCGACTGTGTGAGGTACCTCAGCTTATAATCAAAATGCAATGAAAATGATTTATAGTCTCATTCTAAATTTCTCCTAATGCTTAATACAAAAGTTTTTTCAAAAAAACTTTTTATGTTGATTTAAAGTAAGCTAAATAAATAATTAATAAAAAAAGTTCGCAGTTAAAAGTTAAAAATCATAAAACCAGTGACTGGAATATTTGCCCAATTCTTAAAATAAGGTAATTTTCTTAATATAAAGTTGTACTTTATTGAAACAATGCAAAATAAAATTTTACAAAAAATCTAAATATTTAAAATGTAACACTACCAGCATTTTTTCAAAAAAAAAAATCTTCTTCATTTTAGCTAAAGCAAAAGAAGATAAATATTGATGATCTGAAAACATCTTCTCTATCGTGTGCTGAACAAACTCGTTTTCGGCGGAGAGTGTTTACTTTTAATAATCTTGCAAAAAAGTCGATTTTTTTTCAAAAAATAAGTAATTTTTTTTAAAACTCAGAACAATTTATTGTTTTTCTTTTTTGGCTGTTTTTTTTAGAATAAGTAATATACTTTTCGTTTTTATATGTAAAAATTGCAATAGTGTCTAGGGATTTTTATAAAAGCATCTGTGACAGTCTGTTAAAATGACATTGTTTCAGCTAATTAAAGCTCGGGAGATTTAGCATGTTTTTCAATATCTCCTTTAATGAAGATTGATGATGCTTTTTAAGCTATAAATGGTCGTTTTTTAAATGTTTATTTTGTAAACAATTGAAAGGAAATATCCTCGAAATTTTAAAAGCTTAGTTTATATCGCTTTAGTACAATATAACTCAAATTAAAGAAAGTATAATCCCATTGCATGCAATGTTTCAAAAATCCATTCATGGTTTAGTAACGGATCAAATAATTAGCAGGTAAATTCAAAATTTTTAAAAGTTTTGTAAGCCACCAATGATAAACTGGGTCAGAATGAGCATAATTGGTTTTGCTTCATAGAAAAATTTTATAAATTTTTACAGATTGAGCAGTAATTTAGATATTTTTCCTCGCGATTCACCGGAGTTATTAATGTGGCAAAAAAAAACACCTTTTGTATCAAAAGTAATAAACAGAGGGCAGCACTCGCAATCTACCACAAACATAAACTCATACATTAGAATTTTTGTTAAGGGATTTTATAAAGATTAAAAGCGTGCCGCGTTCGGACGTGTTAGACGAATCAAATTGATGTCGAGTTGTGACCACAGCTACCATACCCAAATTAATATTTTACTTCATTTATTGTAAATATATTATTGGAACTTTTTAAATTGAAAAAAAAATAATGAACTCGGCGTTGAATAGCCGATCCAATTCTGAGTTTACAACTATGAATTTTCAACTCAGTAGCCTTGAAATTTTGAACCCATTTCAGAAGACAAGGGAACTACTGAATCAAGCAAATGGGAGAAACTAGCCTTTGTAGAAGACTTTTTGATGGATTTAATCCTCCTTTGCGTTACATGGAGGCGGAAAACGTGAAAGCATCCGATGGTCAGCTTGACAGCAAGGTGCTCTAAGGCATGATCATATCAACTAGCCATCGCTGGGATACGAACCTAGTTTACCATATTGGGAGGCAAGCGTTCTATCTCCTGGGTTCCCACGGCTCAGTTATTATTATTATTACATTCCTATTAACAATAGATAATATTATCAAAAGTACAATACAGAAATGTCAGATATTTTAAGCATTTGTTACCCACCGTATCCTACAGATAGGATATATTGATCCCCATAGAATTTCTCACGAACGAAGCGTAATCCATCAAATAGCAACCTGAATTCTGCTGTGCAATAGACGCATCAACTTAAGAGACAAAATTAAAATTTATATATATTTGGCATTTTTGCATATTATGCTACTTATTGAAAAATATATTTTTCTCAAAAATATGTATATTGTTTTATTAGCCTTTTGAAATTCTATTTTATAATTTATAACATTTACAATAGTGAGAAAATAATTGTAAAACCACTTTTCGCGAAACTTATTAAGAAGAAGGTTTCAAAATTGCGCAGCAGAATTCTAATTTAGGAACTTAAAATCGGGATGATTTTGTCCAATTATGAGTACATTTAAAAGAGAAATATATGCAAATAAAACAAATTATTTATTCATTTATTATATGTATGTATCTCTTTCAAATTCGCAATTATAAACCGATTTGCCCCAAATTTGGTGTTTATATGTTCAGAATTGGGTCGGTTGTTTAACATCGGTCTTATATAATATGAGTGGTTTGCTACTTTGCAGCTTTAATCAATCAAAATCTAATTTTATTGCTTATGAATTATTTGTCTTCCGTTTCCTATGTATTAGCTTATCATGTATGTTAGGTTAAATATAATCAAGGAATTTGTTATAACCTGACTTAGGAATACAACATAGAAATTTGCAATGCATGGAATGCCGTCACCGAATTGGTATTTTTAATGGTATATGAAACATTACAATCTACTTCGGTTCTTTTGCCAGAATTTTCAACTCGGTGTTACTAACTCTTGACCTAAGCCTAGAATTGGTTTTGACCTATCATTTTCGCAGTTTGTCACAGTAAAATTTCAAGCAATCTTAGACACCGTTTCAGATCTTACTTACCATTTAATTTGACACTACAATAGTATAAACTTCAAGTTTGTGAACAAAATATATATTTTTTTAATTATTTCAAGTGAAATTTGTGTTACGTTTTCTTAAATTTTAAAATAACAAAAATGGTACATTTCCGTGCAGCTTTTGTTTTAAATGTTTGCATTTAAAAGAAAATTAAACTTGTTTTGATGATTGAATAAAAAATATACTTATTTTTTGCAAGAACTTTTCGTTAAAAATGTATCATACCAGGGCCTTATTCATAAATGTTGAAAATGTACGCGTCTTTGTTATAAAAGCAAAAATAATGTTGAATAATTTTTTATATATTCGGTGAATATATTTTTTCAAACATGTAGAGGAATATATTTATGCTGTTAGTAACTTTTGATAGATAATTCAAATTTAAAGCAAATCGCAAGAAACGGCATTTAGACAAGAGTATAATATCTAGCTAATTCTTATCTATGGCAAATTTGTTTGTGTTAGTCTTTGATTCAATTTTCATCATTTATTTTCGTAAACTTCATAAAACTGATTTGGATGTGATTGAAAATTTTTATTAACGAAATTTGTGAAAAAAACAAAATTATTAATTAAAATTGAAAAAGAGAAAAATAGCTAAAAACTAACAAACTTAGAATTTAAAACTACTCTTCAAGAACAATCTGATGTCAGTATTTTATTAATATATTTTTTTCAGAAAAAATTGGATGAATTTCTAGCTATTGTAGGTAGTCAACACAAGGAAAAAAAATTATCAGAAGTGAAAAATACCTCCGAAACAAATGTATTCAAATTTGAAAATTTAATGTGTGCATTATTGAGTATAATGGCATACTCAAAATTGAAAATTGAAACAGCTCTGTGAATTCGTCTTTATTTGTGGAAAAAAAAACATGGCTGTTAGGAAACTGATGATTACCAATCTGAAGAAATTCTTTTTTAATGAAACAAATTTGAAATAAATATTAGATTAATTAGATTTATTTTCGAATATTTGATCGTTACAAATTTTGAACTTCGTTCCATTAATGGATAATTTGTTATTTATTATATTTGAGACTATTCCATGTTGAGCATGTCACTATACTCGATAATCAGATCTTAGGATTTTAAAATTCCACAACATTTGCTTCGTAGCTATTTTGACTCATTTTCAATCAATTTTCAGAAACTTCATTTACAGTATAGCTAATATGACTATAGCTAGAAGCTAGTCTAGCTAATATAGCTAATTAGTCTAGCTGTATTATTCAAAAAGGAAATGTTCAATTTCAGTGATTTGGTGAACATAATAAACCGAAAGATACTATGTATGTGAATATATGAGGTAAACTTAATAATTCAAATGAAAACTTAATAATTCGTGGTGCACTTAATAAGTTTAAATAATTTGAAAATTACTAAGTATTAGAGTAAAAAATGAACATTGGTAGAGTTATAAAATAAATAAGTAAAGTTGTTAAAAACATATTTAAAATTTCATAGTTTTAATTCATAGTTTAAAACTACATAGCCATTACACTAGCATAAAATTACATTAACCATTTAATAAATGATAAATTTTAAGTACACTCATTAGTTGTTCTCAATAACTGCCTATTACTCTAAAACAGATTTTAAATTACAACGTCAATCATTACTTTCCTTATGCTCAAAAACAGAATTATTTAATATATACATTATATAAAACTGAAAAGATAGCTTAAATTTGTTAGTTTAAATTCTTTAAATTGACTGAATGAATATTTGAAGAATAAATAGGAAAATTGAAACTTGCTTGGAAAAATCAAAAATCATTCAAAAGATTTAATAATTTTTAAATCAATAACTTCAGATGCTTACATGTTAAGAAGAAATAGATAGCTATTATTTTTCAAGCGAGTGTAAATGTTTCCGAAATGCAATTACGTATTTCTTTTTAAAATTCAAGATCTTAATTAAACCAGCATTGAGGTTTGCTCTCATAAAATAACATTTCCTTATATGTTTGTGATTTGTAGCTTGTCTTGATTTCCTTTTTTCTGTTAATATGCTTACGTTCTCTCAGAAATTTAATTACACTAAATTAATTTCTTCTGTTAGTTTTCTTTAAGTTTTGTTTTTACTGTGGTTCCTTCAAATTTTTGAAACGAAATAAATTGAACATTTTTTTTAAAGTTGTGTCAAAAACACAAAAATATATTAAATATATTATCACAAATTTTACTTAAAAGTAATTTTTATTGTTTGAGCAATCGCTGCATTATATAAACTGATTTTAAGGAAATTTTATGAATATGATTAAAAATTTAAAAAAAAAATAAAAGATATAATAAGTATACTACAGCATCTTTAACTTCATACACTTAATATGTTACCTATGTAATAATTAATGGTTAAACTTAGTCTTTGCATGTCTGCTTGTTTGTATGTTTTGCATTGTAAAAAAAAATAGTGATAATTGTTTTTAGTTTAGGGTGTTCCAAAATATATGCAAGAATACAACTTTACACCACACGGCAATAAAGTGTTGCAAATTAAAATGCTTTAACAGCAGAACTGTTAATATCTCTTTGTTAATGCATTATGAAACAGAAGGACACGGTAATTTTATCGTTGAGCATTATTTTGTGCATTGTAGAGGCATACTCTAGTTGTGTTTTGAATCCAAAAAGTTTTAGAATTGGATACCCAGATCACGTAACTTAATCAACATATTCGTTTTGTAAAAGCTACTGTTTAGTTGGATATTGACACGAAAATGTGCTTAAGTCCAAACAAACTATCTGAGGCATTTTCCCAATATTACGTGTGTAACAAATACTTTATAAATAGTCAGAAATTTCGGTTGGGACAACTCCTTGATTTATAGCCTACATCACTTAATAAAAGATATTGTGCCGAACATATGTTTGATAATGAAACGTATAGAACACACATTCTATATTAAATTATTATAACACTAAAAAGATAAACGTTACAATGGTATAAAATATTTCTTCACAAAAATCTTAGTATTGCAACCAAAATCTTATTTTTTATAGGATTAAAGTTCGGGAACATTTTCCAACAACATAAATTTTCAGGTATGTAATTTCATATTCTCCAATGTTACTTTATACTTTAGAGTCAATATTTTATTTTTAAAGGTTTATAAATCTATTTCGATTTACTTTAAAAGCCATATATAAATGTAGTCTCTATAATGGTGATGTATTGGAACTAAAGACACAAATATGGTTGGTTTAAAGTAATTAAGAAATTGTACCCATGAATTTTTCAATTGGAAAAAAAACCATTTCAACAAAAATATATATTATGACAATCATATTATCTATTTCTTTGAAATATACAGTGAATTCGCGATAACTCGAATCTGATAGGACTGACGAAAAACTTCGACATATCGGAAGATCGACTTATCGTTAGTTTCGGTTTTGGACTTTCAAAATATTGTCGGGTTATTTAATTAATGCTTATTAATTACAAATCTTCTAATTGCTTACAATATTTAAGATTACTTTTCTGACAAGTCATTTACGATAAGACTGTTTGAAGCACTTTATGATACCCTGGTCCATCGGCTGCAACTTTTTTGTTGTGTTTGGCGGGAGAAACTGCAAGCTTACTGCTTTCAAATTAGGAAGATCACTATGTGCTGTGCATTTATCCATAAAAAGTATCACTTTTCCTTTTTTTGCGAAGAATTTCCGATCTAATTTTCTTACATAGTCTTCAAATAAAACTAATGTCATCCAAAACTTTTTGTTAGACTTGTAATCCAAAGGATACGTTTTTACATTCTTGAAACATCGGGGATTTCGGTATTTTTCGATAACAAGTAAGGGCAATTTCTCTGTCCCTGACACATTTCCTCCAACTAGGACAGTCAAACGTTCCTTGCTCATTTTACTCCCTGAGCAGTTTTCATCCATAAACATCATAGTCTAATTTGGAAGACATTTAAAAAATAAACCCATTTCATCACTATTGAAAACATCATTTTAACTGTATCCTTGAAGTAAATTTGGTAACGTTTCATTTAACCACTGTTCACATACTTCAAGAGGGACAGCCTTAGCTTCTCCATGAAGAGTGCGAAAGACATTGTGTGTGTGTTCCAAAGGAAGGGGCAAGATAGCAGCTCCTTAGTTTTTTTTTCTTTCTTTAAAAGATCCAAAAAAATCGAGTTAAAGGGAGTAAAATTCGAGTAATCGAGAATAATTAACATGAAATTGAAGATAAAAGGGTCGGGATCTCATAAAAAAATCGAGTTATAGTAATATTCGAGTTATCGTACTTCGAGTTATAGCGAATTGACTGTATTATAAAATATATCATTCATCATTATATTTAACTCATAAATATAAACCATTTATTCCCAATGTATTTCTCCAATTTTTCTTGAACACATGAACATCATAAAGCACGGGTTTGTTAAAATGTTTTAACTTATAAAATATTATGTGTATCACGTGCGAGAATTCATGACTATTAAATCTTTCTCTGTCGGATTTTTCTTCAAATTTCCGACCAAAAAAACATTTTTTTTATTGCTGACAATTATTAAATGCTCTATCCTAAATTTAAAAATGCAAAATATGCTTGTTCGCAAATGGTTTTTTGTTTAACCCATTTGTGGTGAAATATATGATGTTCCGTCCACTGATCTCTAGTTTTCTCTAAAATGCCCCTAAATTTTATCTTAAAAAAATAAACTGCGATAACATATTTCTTAATTCTATTGTTTTAAGGTGTTTAAGATAAAAAAAACTGCATAAAATGATGATTGAAACTTGGTAAAAAATATATTGGGAAATAGTTTTCCAACTTTACAATTGAAACAGCTTTACAATCAGTCTTGGGCATCAGAGCGTAAAAAACACATTTATCACAAATTTATCATAACTATTTTGACATGCAACGGTAACACTAATGAAAGCGAAATTACAGAAAGTGCAAAATGATTTGGATTTCAATTCAAGGCGGGAAATATCACTACGAAAATTGTGAAGAAAGTGTGTCTCAGTAATATTCAAAAATGCAAAACTTATCGCCGAATTCAAAGAGGCGTGTCAGTAGCGATGCATTTAGTTTCAATGATGCATAGTCATGTGACGCGGACAATCCGGGCTCAAAACAATACGGGTACAAAGGAGAAGGTGTTAAGCTAGGCTTAACCCTGACCCGCCCCCATAGGGGGCATCCAGGGAATACTGGGGACTCGTTGGGCTTTCGTTTCAACTCAGTAGAAAAGTGGGATACTTGATGTTTGGCTTGTCAACAAGAATGGCAACACTGGCCGAAGGGGGCCTGTGATTTGGAGGTTGAGTGTGTCACGGGTGAAGAGGGCCGAAAGAGAATGAAAACCAGATAATTTATTCAGTTACCAGTCCCAGTGCTGCACGCGCAGGCAAAGCTGCGATCTACCGGCCCATCCCCCGCCAAAAGGCCCATATAGATTTATTGAATTTCAAAAGAAAATTTACAATTTACAAAGTTGACAGCAATTCAACGTGAACACTCAAAAAGGGGTGAAGGTTGAAATTTACAGATGAACAGACGTCAAATTACAGAGCAGGTTTGAAAATTTTGGTTTGGAGAGCACAAAAAGCATAATTAAACAAATTCAGTAAACAGATGAAAAGACGAGACTGTTGTGTTGGGTTGGTGCTATTATATAAAGAAAAAAAAAACTAATTAATATAAAATTAAAGAGAGATAATGGCCGAACAAATCTATATGGTCTTTAAAAAATTAATGATGGCTCATGATTTTTCGTTATAGTGGCCAACATGAAAGTGCCGCGATGAGAGCCTAGTAATTAAAAAACTACATTTTTAATATGACATGAAAAACTACAGTGATAAGAAAACATACCTGTGGGCGAGCACAATCACAATAAAATAGAGGTACTTCTAAAAGGAAAAAGAAATCCAATTTTTGCACAGAGTCTCTAGCAGTCATAAACAACACTTTGAAGTTCACTAAAATATTTTCTTTATTTTTGATGAGTATCAGAGAGTTCCATTCTTAACATAGACACAAGAAAACATAGATGAACATTCTAAAACACCCAGGTCAGCATTCAGTAGGCATATGGCTATCCACTAGTTTTTCATGATGGTGACAGGTAGAGGATCTGGAGACGGCCTAAATTGGTAAAAATGAAATAGACAGGCTGGGGCGATGGATGGCGAGCGTTGTCATACAAAATGACAAACTTCAAAAAAGGACAGGAACTTGGCATGTTTAAGTTGAGGAGCAATGAAATTTGCTCATTCCAAAATCATAAATCTGAGAGAACTTCCATTAGAAACGACATGATCAAACTTGAGTTGTTGAAAGATTCCTCAGCACGAAAAAAATCATTCTTGCAGCATGTTGAGATCGTTGCAATGGCGGAAAAAGAACGCCATGATAAATTTAAAACTCCGTTTCTCAAAGAGAGGAGGGGGTGAAAAAGAAAAATCCCTGTTAAGGATCGTAGTGTGGTGTTTTTTTTTGTTATATTTTCGAATGCCACCTGCTCCAAAAATGGACGGTATTTATATAATCAGGTTGAAGATTGAAGTTAAAGTACATAAAACGCAGCAGAATCGTGGCTAAAAGGGCAACCGAAGTAAATTGATGAACCGCTTAAATAAAATCACAATTATGAACTAACTGTGACCATATCGGACCATCTTCCATGTGCTCACATCAAAGGCTGCCGAAGGTCAACACCGTGAAGGTCGACAGACAGTAAGGCGTCAGAGATGAGGGGTCAGGGGTCGGCCTAACTTTTAGGTCACCATTTTATTAGAAAATTGTGATTAAGTGACACAATGTCACAGAGACAGTACAAAACAAACCCATTGGTTAGACATAAACCATAAGCCCACAGATGTATAGAAGACACAATACGGTTCATTCATGAAAAGAAGTAGATTAGAAGGTAATGAAAGTAATAAAAGTGTTTAGAGTGTGCCAAAAGATTTTCAAATGAACAGATGACACTTTCAACAAGCGCAGCTCAAAATTTCACAGATATATAGGAAGTACAATATATCCATTGTCAGACATGTAGAGATGACCCATTTTGCAAAACACTTTTAAAAATCCACTAAACAAAAAGTGCAAAATCTCCAAAATCAGAAGTTTACAATTTACAGAGTCAACAACAATTTAACGTAAACATACAAAAGGTGTAAAGACTGAGATTTACAGATGAATAGATGACCATTTACAGAGCAGGTCCAAAATGTTCGAAAGGGGAAGCATATAAAAGACAAAACTACGCATGAAAAGACGACCTTGAACAATACAGAGCACCATAAGTTAGACGGTGACAGAGATACCTCAGATGTAAAGAAGACATGGTACAATTCAAAATTTACAGATGTACAGATGGCACACTAAACAATTTTGTTGAAAAGTCCACAGATCACGAAGGTATTGAATCTCCATTTGGGTGTTTACAAAATATCAATTGTCAAATGTGTGCAGATGACTCATTTAACAAAGCCCCTTTAAATATCCGCTAAACAAAGGGTGCAAGATCTCCGTAATCAGAAGTTCACCATTTACAGAGCTGATTAGAATGCAACGGTAACATACAAAAAGAGGGTGAAGGCTGAAATTTACAGATGAATAGATGACCATTTACAGAGCAAGTTTAAAAATTTTTCAAAAGGGAAGCATATAAAAGTCAGACAACAGATGAAAAGACGACCAAGAACAATACAGAACACCATAAGTTAAACAGTGACTGGAAACCAAGAAGAAGACACGGTACAATTCAAAATTTACAGAAGTACAGATGACATACTGAACAAAATTGTTGAAACATTTAAAGAGTGTATCTCCATTTTAAGGTACAATATCTCCATATTCCTAAAAGGTACTATATCTCTATTATCTAAAATTTTCAATAACATGAAAAGTATTTAGCAAAAGCAGACTAAATCAACAGAACAATAGATCACCTGTAACACTACAAATCATCGCAAATCAGCGGTGTTTAGGAAATTACAAATATAACAATCTGGTTACATTACAAAACAAAATTAAATTGGAAGTCTTAAAGATAAAGAAGAACAGACATAAAGAAGACACAATAAATATCACACAAAAACACAGGATAGAAATAAATTACGAAAGTCGGTAGGTATCCCAAAAACGAAAGTATTAGTATGAGCTAAGCCCAATTTGGGGTGTTAGAGTTGTAATGTGATTTGATAATTTCCTCTATGCCGTAGGAAATCGTTGGGATTCTCCAGGGTTTTTTTAAACTAGTGAAAGTTATGTTTTTCGGAAAGTATGTGTCCTTAATATTTGCAAAATTACCACAGTCGATGCGAATGTGGCGGAGGTCGTCCGGAACACCACCGGTAGGACAAAGAGGATTTTTTCCATGAAATCTACTCTGATATTCACCCTGTGTTCCGTGATTTGTAATGAATTGATTAACAAAAAAGTTAGAAAAGAAGATCTTGTAACAAACCTTAGGGAGGAGCTCATATAAGTATCTTCCCTGATAGTCGGGGTCATCCCATCTAGTCTGCTACTTAGCTAAATTTTCATTTTGCAAGGCCAAACGGACTGATCTCTTGGAACAAAAGTCGACAATATCAATATTGGTGTTGGCGCATGCCATTTTCGCAAATTTATCGGCCTCCTCATTTCCCGCCTGTCCCATATGCGCCCTAATCCTACGAAATTTCTAATTATAAGAGTAATTATTTTTAGTCATCCTTGTGATATAATCATTATCTTTAGTTCTTTCAAGGGACTGGAGACCGGACATTGAGTCTGAGAATATTTCAACATCAGAGTTGAGATTATTATTTTTAATCCAGAAAGTCGCCTGGATGATGGCCCACAGTTCAGCACTATAAACAGTCGACTGATTGTTGAGTCTAAGGTTATAGCTTTCGAGAAATGCGCCATCCAGGAATACCACGAAGGCGAAACCCACTCTGAATTCCCCATCATGAATGAGTCTTGAGACATCGATAAAGATTTCAAGATGTGTCCCCGTTGGAGGACTGAAAGAAAAAGGAATACTTAAGAATTCGGCTGGGTGGGTCAAATGAATGACTTGTCTATTAATGGGGACCTCCAAATGGATATAACTGTTATTAATAACCGCTTCAGAGGATGCAACAAGGTGCAACGGAACAGTACCGGCAAGGACCTTCAGAGCCGCCGTCGATGATGTCCTGTACGCCCTCGTTATATTCAACAATGGGATCCTCTCGATATTTTTAAGCCTGTTGATGGTGCGGACCTGTTCATTGAACCAGATCTCAGAGCCATAAGTTATAATTTCGAGAGCTGTTGTTAAGTAAACATATTTACGTATATGTGGCCCTACCCCCCAGTCGACTCCGGTAAGTCTATTCAATTTATTGTAGAAGTGCTGAATTTTGTTATAAACATCATCTGGATGAGGTAGCCAAGAAAGTTGGTTATTAAGGCGGAACCCAAGGTAATTAACAGTAGTACAAACTTTGATTCTGTGACCATTGAGCTTTATGGTTGGTTCTCTAGTAATCTTCTTCCCTGGAAGGAGAAGGTGTTAAAATGATCCCTTGTCAAAACTGTAGTGTACTATTTTTTCGAATATGATGTTGAACGATTCAAAAATTATGAGAAGTATAGAAGTTCGTAATTTAAATCAAAGCATTCAAAGCGAAAAAATAACTTACATTATTCCTACGTGCATTCACACAACACTTAAATTATTTTCGCTTCCAAAAGTAACCAATGTTGGCACACTTTTCGCAAATTGGCGTGAAGTTTGATGCTGTCTTCTACGCTGCTATACTTCTCAAGAACCAAAAATTCCCCGTTAAAATATGTAATAAGAATAATTATATTTAAATTTTTTAATACCTGTGAAATGTGTTAAAGGACTTTATTGTGTATAATATCCGCTTTTAATTTTTGTATTGTAAGGCTAGCTTGAATACCTCATAATATCCTTGAATACCTCATAATAATGTATTATTTATAAACGAATTTTATTCTGAAAATTAGTGAGTAGATTCATATTGAATTAATGAATTTTTCTTTACATTGCCTCGTAAAAAAATATCTTCACTAACTCCTATGCGTATTATGCTTTACAGTAATGAAACATTTTTGTGCTATTAAATACGTGAAAGGGTGGCATATACTTTATTTCAAGTAGTGTAAAATAACATGATGTTGTGAAACCCCGAAAACATAGAAGTTATCAATGTTGCGTCCCTGTATCACTTTGGTGTAAAGCACTTGCCCCGATTTTTGTTGTTAAGATTCACTAAAATTTTATACAGCGTAAATGCACTTTGCGAGGCATACCCGCGATATCCTGTGTTGGTGTTGTTGCCACATGCGAGAAAAGATAACTTTATACTCAAAATTTAATTGCTATACTTTTTTCCTTTATCATGCAATTCAGTACCTAATAATCAGAATTGTTTTAGAGTGAAATATTTTGTGATAAAGACAGAATTTATTGAAGGAGAAAATTTTGCTATTTGATTTGAACTTTTTAAATTTTTAATATGAAAAAAAACCAACGAAAATGCTCTCAACATTCCACATTAAATTGGTTTAAAAGTAAATTTCATTTACATCACTTGTCCCGAATCATGAATACAATTAAGAATATATATATATATATTCCATAAAATTATTTATTCATATTGGATTCTTTCCATTTTTCTAGAAGCTCTTACGTCTGGAATCATAAATATATTTTAAGAAATGGAATTTTATGTCTGTCACATGCAATAAAAGCTGATTTAATATTGAAGCTTCAAATGTAACACTTATTCTATATATTTTGTTTTTTAGGGACAAATATGAGGCTTAGGAGAACTGCTTTAAAAAGAAAATAATATTGTATTATTTGATTTAAACTTAAAACTTTTAAATTTTAAATGACTAGAAAACAATGAAAACAACTCACAACCTATTAAATCACATTATAATCCATTGAAGGCAATTTTTCTTAAAACTTGATTTCTATACATTATTTGTCTTGAACTGTACAAAAAGTATGAAATATAGTCCAATTAAAATATTTTTCATGAACTTAAAAATCTATATTTATGTGCATATATGTTTTTTTACATTATCTCATATTTTATTTTTAATAGTCTTTCTTTTGCAATGGAACAACTCATCTTTGCTTTTATAGCTTAAAATGTTTTTTGAAAACACTTGGCTGTATTTCAGTACAAATAATACGCAAGTAACATTAAATATAAAAATTGAAAAATATTATAAAATATTCCAGTGCACGAAATGTCAAAACAATATAATAAAAAATTCCAGGCAATGGATGGATAACGCATTTCAAATAAATTGCGTAAACTAACGTTATTTTCTACAACAATGATTGAAATGAGTTCTGGAATTCTGCAAATAGAAGAAATAAAGAAACAAAACAGGAAAAAAGAATCTGCGGTAGATGATTGATTGCATATCAACATCTGTGGATGATAGTAGGTTTAGTTTCTTTTGCTTTTCTAGAGTACACACATCTGGTATTATCCATCCAGGCCCCAAATAAAGGACTTATCATTCGATCAATTTGGCTGAATCATCATTTCTAAAGACAACAGAAGATGGCTTCTATTTTCAGCACCATCTATTAGATCTTATTTATTATTAAATCTTGTTTATTAAAAAAAAAACTATTTATTATAAAATCTTATTTATTATTAAACATGTATTTCATTTATAATTATTGATTATAAAAACTGCATGCTAATTGCAAACATAGCAACTGTATAATTGCATAATAAATAATTGCAATTTTCGGCAAACTTTAATAAATGTAAGGCTCAGACATTAAAACACCAAAAGTATTTTAAGGAAAGCCATTTTAAAACGGAAAACTTTGATTTGTACAGAGAACTAAAAAGAAATTAAATTTCAGACATGTGAATTTTTTTTTACAAATCAATTTATATTTTTCCATAATTTCATGTGGCTCATCAGATAAAGCATACGCCTCTCAATGAGGTGATCCATGTTTGAATCTTAGTTCAGGCTGTTTAATTAATACAAATTTTGGTCCCGGTTCCACAACAACCTCAGTACTGGCATAAAAATTCTCTAGTGTTCGACAGATCCTGGATTAGGATCCCATAGCACAAATTAGAATGTTCTTCACGTCCATCTTAAACACAGCTGTTCAATGAAAAAAGGTTCTTACTGTTCATATTCTGGTTTCAAAGCCTTCATAATTCTTCATATGGCTCCGCAGATAAAGCATACGCCTCTCAATGAGGTGAGTCAAGTTTGAATTCTAGTTCAGGCTGCTTAATACGAATTTTGGTCCCCACCAACCTTAGTACTGGCATAAAAATATTCCAGTGTTCGACAGATCCTGGGTTAGGATCCCATAACACAAATTGGAATGTTCTTCATGTCCATCTGAAACACAGCTGTTCAATGACAATAAATGTTCTAACTGTTCATCTTCTGGTTTCAAAGTCTTTGATTGGTATTACTTAAATTGGCATTTGAATTTGAGAAATTTTTTTAGTAGCTTTGAAAAAAACTTATGTATTTGAAAGGTAGTATTCACTTTTAAAAGTAATTTAGCTTTTCCGTAAATATAAAAAAGTAATAGTTTTGATACGAATTGATTTAATTGCTAGATTTGCCGATTTAAATAGGCATTAATCAAGAAATGCTAGTTTTCTTATGGAGCTCTGTTCTTGTACGAAAAACTTTAGTTTTAAAGTATAACATTTTCATGATTTAGATAATTAAAGAGAGTACAAAGTAAAAACAAAATTAACTTTCATAGAAAATATTTATTTATTTTTCATTATTTTTTTTTGAAAAATAAATACTATTCTGCTTATTTTCGCAATCTCCTAATATATATCCATATGCATCTAAATTTCATTTCACAAAATTCATATGCATTTTTAAGAGTTACAATAAGCTTGTAATTATCTTTCTTTAATTTTCTAACTTCCTCAGCTTTGAAATCAATATTCCATTATAATGACGGTAACGTTTTTAATCCCTTAATGGCCACATAATTTTAAAAAGTGCGGTCATAGAAGTGCTTATTTTTCATACACGCTTGATGAGTGCTGCCATCTAGTTTAAAGTAAATGAACTATCTTTAGGTACATTTACTATTAGTATAGTACTGCTATGTGGTTTATGGATTGAGAAATAAACATAATTCTAGGCTTAAGGAAAAGAATGTTTGAATCATTTTGTTGAGTTATTTTTAAGCTATTCAGTCCAAAAATATCAGGGACATAAAAAAATGGTGATACTCTTAACACCGCCATTTTGAATGAAGCGATGAGGAAGGGTTTAAACTTCAGCAAGCGATGATTTTGCAACAGTTAAAGAAATTAATATTATTACTAAATTTTACAAGGAATAAATGAATGTTTACGTACTTCTAATATTAATTTAATACTTAACATGAAGGCCATCAAGTGAAATATTTATTAAAAACTCCAACTAATATCTTTACTTTTAAAGTGGTTAGTATTTTATTGGTAACAGTAATAACGAGAGACATCTCTTCAGCAAAAATGGTAGACAACTGAGACACATGCATTGTGTGTAGCTCGCATTACACCATCAACTTTGCATCTTTACCATAAAAGTCAGACAACTTTGACCATTTTCCAGAAGTTTCTAAACTAAAGTTCCATAGTTTGTCTCGATTGTAGTGTTTTTTAAACGGTACGATTGAAAATAAATTGTAAAAGAAATGACTAAAAATTAAATAAGCAGTTTAGAAAATAGTTCTTCTTTTTAAAAAAAACATTTTGCATTTTAATTTGAAGAAAAAAGAAATTAAAAAGAGAATTGATGAAGAAAAATATTAAGGATTTTAAAAAAGATAGGAAAAAGAAGTTAAAAGATAGTTTTATTTTCTTGTTAATATTTTTTCATGCCCTAATTATAATTATATGGAATAAAAAAATCACCCAAAAGATAAAAATAAAAAGCTAATTTCTAAACGAAAAAAAAATGTATTTAGCATTTCTTCATTAACTAAATTATATAATCTGATATTATATTATCTGCCGCAATTGAGTTACCAAAATTTAAAAAAAAATAGTATAGATACTTGGTATATTAAGTTGATTGTTCTAGACTCCCGTAACATTTTATAAATCTACAAAAAAAGTAATAAAAATACAAGGAGAACACGTCCATAATTTTTCTTATTCTGTAGCCCAGATTATAAAGAATTTTATCATAAAAATAAATAAAAAATAAAAGTAAATTTCATAAGTAATAACAAATTTTCATCTTTTTATATTTTTTATCCTAATCATATGTTATGCTAGAGTAAAAATAATAAGGATTTAAAAGCTTATTAAATAAAAACTAATTGTATATTTTAATGAATATTTTTTTAGAAAATGCATAAATAATTTTTTTCAATTAATTTTTTAATGATAATTGAAATTTTTATTCAAAAAAAGTATTAATTAGTCAGTTTTTTATTTTAATAAATCAGATATTAAAGTGGTTTACCATGTTGAAGCAAAAACTGTAATCTCCAAGCTTAGTGTACTTGTATTTTGTTTTTTTAAAGTCAATATTAATTAACTGTTTCATGTAAAATAATGCGGAAAATAAAATTTCGCTAATTAACTGGTAAAAAGACTGAACTCAATAATGAAGAAATAATTTTTCTAAGAACTTTATGTCATTTTTGTTTAATCTGCCTTAAATTAAGTTTCCTGGTCTTTGGTCTCATTAAGATTTATTTCGTGCTGCTTATATTATCTTCTCTTTGCGAGAATAAATTCAAAACAATATTTAATATATTCAACATATATATATATATATATTTATATATATATATATATATATATATATATATATATATATATATATATATATATATATATATATATATATATATATATATATATATATATGATGCGGTGAAACACCGAAATCGGGAGAATGTCAACATTCACATAGTCGCTTTGTTGAAAGTCCGAAATATTTGTTATATCCAATTTTATATAAATTTATTCGTTAATATTATTATATTTATTTGATATATTTATATTTATTCCATATTTTAATACTTACTGACGATAGATTAGAGGAAACATCAGTGTTTGGAGTATCTAGCAAATATATACCGGGCAATGGCACTTGACCTTAAAAAAATATCAGTGAAGGGTATACCGGACAAATGTATACCCGGCAGTGGCACTTAACCTTAAAAAACATTAGTGTAGGGTACACTGGGCAGTGGCACTTGACCTTAAAAAAACATCAGTATAGAGTATACCGGGCAAATTTATACCGGGAAGTGGCACTTAACCTTAAAAAAAACATCAGTGTAGGGCATACCGGGTAGTGGCACTTGACCTTAAAAAAACATCAGCGTAGGGTATACCGAGCAAATGTATACCGGGCAATGGCACTTAACCTTAAAAAAATATCAGTGTAGGGTTAAAATATCGAATAAATGTAATTATATCCACGAATAAGTTCATATGAAATCGAATGTAATAAATGTTTCGGACATTCACCAAAGCATATCTGTGATTGTCGACATACACCGGTGACGGTCCGAATGTTCAAGAATGTAATGAAATATTCGATCTTTTACCGACGTATTTGGTGTTTTTCGACATTCACCGGTGAAAGTCAACAACCACCAATTTTGGTCTTCCGCCTTGACATATGTATAAATATATACGCTTTTCTTTTTTTTCGCGTATAGACGTTTTCTAATATGTCTTTTCTTCCAAGTTGAAAACCATCGATGATATTTAGAAATCTCGATAACAAACTTTTTATCATCTTTCAACTTGAAGGTATTCACAGGTTTCTCTATTATCTCATTTAAAAACTACTTTTTAAATGAAGGCATTAAACTGTGATTTATACTAACGATAACTCTGATTTATAGCAGGAACTGCGTTGTTATTTTGATAAATCTATAGATAGTTTTAATATGCTGCATATTTTAAAATATTATTATCATGATTATCGTATTATTATTTCTATTACGATTAGTGTTGTTATTAATTATTAGTGTTCTTTATTTTATTTTTGAAAACTGTTAAAGTGCGTCACTTGTCAGCTTAATTGATGTTATGATAATTTAATTCGGAATAATGTTTCAAATTTCAGCCTTTTAAAATCCCATTTCAAAATCACTGAATAAAATTTGAACTGAATAAGCGAACTGAATGAAATTTCATTAACAGAAAGCGATACTGCTGAAAAATCTGTGTGAATTTTTAATAAGCACAATAAATGTTTTTAATAATTTTAGCGTCATCATAATTATGATATTATATTGGAGAAGAAGTTTTACCTGAATTGACATTTGCAGAATTGCTTAGAAGTAAATTTTCTTTTTTTATGAAAAATTTCTTCGCAGGAAGCTTTACTAACCGGAAAATATACTTTTTTTTTGCATTGATTGTCTAATGTAAATTTAATTTGATAAGAAATCAATCAGAAATGCTCTTAAGGAGCAGAAAAAATTCGAAATCTATAATCGTCGCATCCCTCACCCCTCACCGTCACATAATTCACCCTCAATAAAGCCATTTTCTTACTAATATTATGAGAAAATATTTTTCTGATTGAATGTGATTTAAAAAGATAAATTCGTCTAACTTTAATTTTATTTGAAGACCATTTTCCTTCCTTCCATTCACATTTTCATTTCATGACCATTTTCCAAAACATAATCCTTCAATTGGTACAATAATATCCAATGGGTACGTTTCCTGACTCCATTTATGTCCCATTGAATCACCTCTTATTCAGACTCTACACAAAAACTTCATAAAAGTATTTTAATTTCAAGTTGCATGAAGACTTAAATACATGAATTTATATGAAGTAAATAAAAATTTAAGTTCCTAATTCAAAGAAAAAATATATTATTTTTCGCAAAAATGCAGAATATGCACAACACTTACGGAAATTGAAATTGATAGGTGGGAAGACAGTTTCTCATTAAAAATTAATGAAGTTAGTGGGGAGTATACTTCCCACGACATTATAAAGAGTTAAGAAGATTTTAAAACCAAATTACCAACATATAATGTGTTAATTAGTTGAAATTTAAGAACGTATTATAAGCAACGATCTTTTATGTTGATTTTACTCAATAATTTGTATTTTTTTAAACTAAATTTTGAAAATCTAAATGGGACCTAAGAATAAATGGTTTTCAGAATTAGCTCCGCCTAATTTAGAAAATTCATTTATACTTTACGGAAATCTAGAGGAGTAATATTATTATTTTCAATTTATTATTAATATTTCAAACGGCAGAATAAAATCTATTTTAAAATCTTCTTATATTTTAATTTCCATTTTTCTTTGCATCTAAGTTAACTAAAAGTCCACTTTTTTAAATTAAAATTGTTATTATGCTTAATAAATCAGCTATTAATTCTACTTTGGCTTATTAATTCTCAAAAAAAGTAAAAATGTGTCAAGTAAACTAGATGCAATCTATTACAGTTGTTTTGGTTTTTTTAGATAAAAACAACCTATTTATGAACTACTTAAACTTCATCCAAAAAAATTAAAACCAAAATCTGTATTTACTATGGTTTTTCTTTGAATCGTTTCTTACAATTCCTTTTTCCAGCATTTATTTTGAGAAACAGTACTTTAAATGTGATGTGTTAAGCTTCTTCTGAAAAGTATAAGATTTGGATCCACTTTAAAAAGTTCATTGCAGAGAACGAGTTTATCATATGGTTATTCAATAAGGGAATAAGTGATGATAGTGGAAATGAAAGTCTTTTCTTTCTAATGAATCTCATTTTTCATTTAAATTGCTCTTACCAAAAAAAGAAAGATTTCTTTTACTATAAATTTTTGTTTTTTGCTGGGTTTTTCTTCATTACTGATGAAATTAATTTCGTAAAGAAGAGATACTTTGGGACCGAAAAATACTTTAAATAAATAAATAATATTCTATAAAACTATAGATTAATTCATAAAAGAGGATAAAAATAATGTATTCAACTTCTAGTCAATATTTCGGGGGAAAATTCCAAATATAATACTTAAGACCAATCATTATTTATAATTTTATAATTCTATATTTAAATTGGAATTTCTCCTAATTAATTTTTATAGAAGGACATATCGCTGGTTCAGAACTAACACGACACATCTGCAAGCATAATACGCTTGCAGATGTATCGTTTTAGTTTTGAACCAGAGATATAATGTTTAATTATAGAATATGTTTTTAGATAGAATTTAATCAAGTAAATTCCTATTATCCTACTATGTTTAAAATTTTGATATCGCAGGTTATCTTACACTTTATAAAATAGGTATTTTAATATTTTTCCAAGATACATGTTTCATATTATGAATAGACTTCTTATATTTGCTTTTCTAAAATAAGCATCTATAATTTCGATAAATTTTTATGCAGGAAAAATATTGATTTTCTTCAAACGCTACAATTTTCTTATTTTTTTCTACTTTTTTGTCATTAAAAAAATTTTATTAAAAATTACCAGATTTCTCGATGACTTAAATAAATATTTCGTTATACAATGGTATAGGTTTTTAAAGCTTTAAATAACGATAAGAATAGAAAAAAAACATTTTCCTGAAATGATGCATCATAATCATTGACTCTGTTTGTACTATAATACGTAATTTTAATCTTAATTTCTCCACAATAATCTTTCAACCGTCTACGGATAAACTTTGTAGATGGTAACATGTATTTATTGTGCAATCTGAACTAAATTTTACATGATAAGTTTAAAAGAATTTTAAGATGTTTGACCTTTCCACACTGTAAGCGATTTCGAATCAAAGGGCCGATACTTAGGGAGAATCGTCCGTAAAATCAACTTTGCTGCAAAATCCATTTTAACCTTGAAATGTTTCACCATAATTTTAGCAGTAATATTTGTTTTATTAGAGTGATTAGTGATTTTTCAGTAATTATTACTGTAAAAATTAAGATATATTAGATTTCTGTCCCTTAACATGTTCCGATAAATATAGATCCAAATGTACCTGCATCATGAGTGCCGATGCTTTTTTCCGTAATGTGATCTGGAACTTTTCATAATGCGTCTTTATTTTCCTACATAATGCTCGTGCATATTGATAAAAGCTGTCTTTTACACTATAAAGAAGAAAAAAAAGTTATGTATGTGAATTATATTTAAATTTCTACTAAATAAATGCTTATACCTCTTCATCACATCGTTAAAACAAAAGTAAATTAAAGTACTCTGAAAAAAATCACAAATAGACTAAAACTGAAAAATTTTGAAATTAAAACAAGCTTCCAGTTTTAAAAAAAAATCTTACTTAAAAACATGTAACTTTATTGTGAAAATAAACTTATAGTTTTACTTATAGTTTTAATTAAGTAAACGCAGTACTTTTATTATTTTTTTCAAATTATTAAGTATCATATATCCCAATGTATAAGTCGAATTTCAGACAGATAAAATTTTACGAAATTCAGAGGTTCGAATTTTATAGCGGTATTAAAGTCGCATGTTCGTTATTGATTGAATATCAATGCATTATATGCATGTGATGCCAGAATTGGCATACACATATTTATTTTCTATCTTTTAAAATATCTTTCATTACTTAAGCTGATTTTTTATTAATAGAATTACATTTAAAATAAATCACAAACTTAATCTTTTTAAACAAACATAAAATATTTATTTCTTCTCTTCCAGATCAATGTAACGGATACTTTTTTTTATTTCGATACTAATGCAGACTTATATATTCACTGTCGCCTTTAATCGAAAACAAAAATCTATTTATAACTTTTTATTCTAATTTTCCAACGGCTAAATGTTTCGGTTGCATGGTTGTAATAATTCACATAAATTTGTTGGCGACTCGTGATCGCCAAGGTATTCTTTTAAACCCATATTGATAGGCTGGTTGGCTTTGTTTTGGCTATGTAATATTTTAATAAATCGCCAATTTTGGATCTCCTACCAATGCTTCTGTGTCCGCTGGGAACAATTTACATGTACTTTTTAATTTGGCTTTTGACTAGGCAGGTTGTGGGGGATTCGTCTCCCATAGCCTGTCCTTATTAATATTATTATACAAAAATTGATTCAACTGAAATTCTTATGGATAATATATTTTTATATTTTGAAACTCGAGCTCTGCAAATATACTACTAAATAAAAGCTTTTTTTTTTATTAATTCTGATCCGGCTCAACTATTATTTTCATCATCCCCTGATTTCATCACCATCTTCAATTTGCCAATAATCTTCAACTAATCCACTATACGAATACACCCTCCAACCTCACCTGCCTATCATCATCACCAATATAAAAATGGCACCCTTGGCTTTTTCCTTCTTTCAAAAATTGGCACACCCCTGAATACATCTTCTTCATAAATATGATGCCTAGTTACAAGGAACGAATTGGGTTATCAACGCAAGTCTTTAAAAGCATCTACTGATCTTCAAGTCCATAAATTTTGTATCTTCACGCCTACTTTATACTTCATACTGGAGCTCATGCTTAGCGGAGAATGTGCAAAGCTGCGAATGCAATTGGAATTCGATGAAACTTGACCCTGGAATGGTTTCTTTAGATGTTCGACTTTCCCCCTCCTACGCTACTCGAAAGAAATATCTATTAATTTATGATTCATCATAAAGAAGAAACTAAATTTGTGTTTCCTTCAACTCTCGTCTTGCTTTTGATTTCGTTTTCATCAGGATTTCATCGAACAGTTATCCGTTACGTATCCTTTCAATTATTTATATTTTATGTTTACAACATTTAATTGAATTTAAAATTTTTGTATGACAAATTGATAGAGCATTTGACTTAAAAAAATTTTTTAGAAGTTAAAAATATAATAGAAAATTTTTTTTAATTTTATTTAATTACAACCTGAAATTTTGTAATTTATCCAGTTAAGCGGCATATTTGATTTTATTATTAGCCTTTTGGTGATGTTTATACAGGTGAAGAATTTATTGAAAATTGAATTATTGTTGGAATTAACTTAAATTCTGAAACTAATATATTTTCACAGGATTTGAATAATTTAGTTTATATTTTTATTTCAGTGATAAGGATTTGTAATTAATATACAAAAGAAGTGATGTGTAAAATCAAATTTTTCCATATTTTATTTTCTTTATAAAAAAAAAATCGAGTGTTATATATTTTATTCGAGTGTTGCATTTTTTAAAAATGAACATTAACGATGTTTTCAGTGATTTTAGGGAATTTTTATTTGTTCTTAGCAATAACATTTAAGAGTTTTTATTGTCCACATTTATTATTCTATAAAATGATATTTGAGTTATGATTTTAAATTGCCTATAACTCGTGAATTAAACTATTTTAATGTCTGAACTGAACGATGTAAATATATTTTGGTATTCAAGAAATTTATTTTTGGTAAATTACAAGGAATGTTTTCAGACTTTCTTGCGTTCTGTTTTTATGGTGTTATGGGAGCTTTAGTGTTTCTGCATCTGATTTTACCAGTAAGCAAACTTTGTTAATTTGAAAAATATCTTCAACTCTTGTATTCATATAACAGACAATTTCTTCAAAGCAAAACAAGAAATGATTATAGTGTTGGTTAGGTGTGATTTGCATGTAAGGTTTCTTTTAATATCTTGTATTTACGGATCGTGAGGTGTTTGACATTCTACTTATGTATAAATTTATTTTCAAAGATTAATTTCTGCAATTAAATTTTGCTATCTAATTAAGAACAACGGAACTAAAATATTTATATCATATATTGGTTCTTAAAAAGAATTTCAATTTTTGGTCATTTTAACATTATTTATGTTACCGTTAATATTTTGGGTTGATCATTATCAAGAATTGCAATATTACAATAAAAATAAATTGATTTTATACTGTTTCCCATAAATTGATATACTATATATATATATATATTTCAAGTGAATTTTTATAATTATTGTTGTTGATTTACAAATGTTATTAAACTAAACCAGAAATGTATCTTAAATAATACTGATAATAATAATGATATATTTTATAAACCCTTATGCACACTTAAATTTTGCAATTTAAATTAGCTTCAAGCTAATTAAGTTATTTTGAAGTGCTCATAAATATCAATAATTAACTATCTATTTTTTTGAAATGTTGAAATTTTCAAATAAGATAACTGTACTTAAATATGGAATATTGACATCTACACAAAAACACAATAAGGAATAACATGTTATTAAAATGTATTATAAGGATTAAGCTATCCCAAAGTGATTCTTAATCAGTACTTATAGTAGTGTAACATAATTTCACCGAGATTTTTTTTAAGAATTATGAAGTAAAATGATAAACACACAATTACACACTTTTGTTATCTTATGAAACCATATTAATCTGATATTCCAATCCTTTAGAAGTTAGGTTGGTATGAGTGTTTGCAAATTTAAAAATTGGAGATTTCAGCCTCTATATTTTTTTTCTTTAATTAAATATTTCATTATCTGTCTCATTGTTGCTGTTGTTTTGCATGGAGGCATCTGTGCGGAATGATTTATGGTGATTTTCTTACTAGGGCGCCAGGTAATTAAAATTCATTAAGTGACAAAGGGATATTTTTATAATAAAATGAACATAGTAATAAATAATTCATCTAATATTTTTTTAAAATTTTACAATAGCTATTATATTGAGCACAAATAGTTTTTCTCTTAAGAAAGTAAGCTATTTTATTCATTACAAGTGCATATTCAACAGGGTTAATTCAAATAGTTACTCACGAATATTTTGTTTTATCAAAACATAAATAAATCCAGAAATTTTATTATATGAAATAAAAATAAAAAAAATATTCTATTGATTTGAGCAATGCAATTGTCAAATATTTTTTTTAAAATTCGAATTTCTATTAAATAAGTGTCCAACTGAGCTAAATAAATAAATTCATGAAATTCAAAATAAGAATAATTGAGCATTCATATATAATAATATTTTCCTTAATTAAAATGAAGTGAATTTTTATAGATGCAGTGAAAAATAAAATAAATAAATAACTTTTATCTTCTTGAATATAATATACAGCCATGATAGTATAAATGTTAATACAATGCATCAAGTATGCAAAAATTCAGGTTAGAATCCTGATCATAGGCATGCTATAACATTAATTGAGAAGTTGATAGGGTTAAAAAAAACTATAAAATAATTTTACCTTGAATTTAATACTAGATAGCTGTGATAGTATAATTGTTAATACATTGTGTCACAAAAATTCAGGTTGGAATCCTGATCACATGCTTTCTAGATCATATTAGTTAGTTCAAAGGTTAAAAAAAAAAAAATTTAATAAAAATAAATATATATATATGCTGCATTTTTAGATGATTTTACCTCTGAAATAATAGAGATGATTTTACCTCTTGAAATATAAGAGATGATAATTTTGCCCCTTATGAAAAAAAAAGGGATGACTAAACCTAGGTAAATAATATAGCAGTCTGATCAACTGTTTACTTAGAGCTAAAATAAAAGCTCATATTTTTTTTGAATGATATGCTCTGCTCAGTATGTTTTTAATAATAAACTAAAGAATTTTTATTGACACTTATAATTATTTGAAAATTTCATAGTAATAAACATTTTATTAACTTATAATAAGAAATATAGAATATGATATGATAAATTGCATTTATATGTTTAAATATTTTTAATTGTATAGGTATATCAATGTGGAAAAGTATTAATAACAATGAGAAAAATATTTGGTAAATGAAATGATTTTGCAAATTATGTTGTTTGTTACTGATAAAGTTTTCTCAAAATCGAGAGAAATTAGAATATCCTGTCCAAGTGATGACAATGCTCAGCTAATTCCACCTCAACATAAGATTTAATAACATGAGTATTGAAAATATATTTTTGAAGTATAACTGTATGTCAAAAATTTTTTGAATAGTAATTTTGCTTTGATATTTAACTTTACATAAGTGTATATTATAAGTTCCATGTATATATTATGTTTTAATGCATAAAATTTTTTTGTAACATGGGGGAGATCCATTAATTTAAAAAAAAAAAAATATCTATATATATACATTTTTTTTTCTGTGTTCAGCGGGGATATATGTGATGCCAGAATTGGCATACACATATTTATTTTCTATCTTTTAAAATATCTTTCATTACTTAAGCTGATTTTTTATTAATAGAATTACATTTAAAATAAATCACAAACTTAATCTTTTTAAACAAACATAAAATATTTATTTCTTCTCTTCCAGATCAATGTAACGGATACTTTTTTTTATTTCGATACTAATGCAGACTTATATATTCACTGTCGCCTTTAATCGAAAACAAAAATCTATTTATAACTTTTTATTCTAATTTTCCAACGGCTAAATGTTTCGGTTGCATGGTTGTAATAATTCACATAAATTTGTTGGCGACTCGTGATCGCCAAGGTATTCTTTTAAACCCATATTGATAGGCTGGTTGGCTTTGTTTTGGCTATGTAATATTTTAATAAATCGCCAATTTTGGATCTCCTACCAATGCTTCTGTGTCCGCTGGGAACAATTTACATGTACTTTTTAATTTGGCTTTTGACTAGGCAGGTTGTGGGGGATTCGTCTCCCATAGCCTGTCCTTATTAATATTATTATACAAAAATTGATTCAACTGAAATTCTTATGGATAATATATTTTTATATTTTGTAACTCGAGCTCTGCAAATATACTACTAAATAAAAGCTTTTTTTTTATTAATTCTGATCCGGCTCAACTATTATTTTCATCATCCCCTGATTTCATCACCATCTTCAATTTGCCAATAATCTTCAACTAATCCACTATACGAACACAACCTCCAACCACCTGAGTATTCCATCTTAACATTATTGGCACTCTAACTCAATAATTCTTCTTCATAATGCAATTAAATAGATGTTTCAATTTGCTGCTCTGTACCAATTTGTATGTTTAAAAAACAATTTTTAATGTGTTACATAAATTAAAAATGCATTTTCTGTCAGCATATTTTATTTACGTATTTTCTCATATTTTGTTTTTTGGGAAACAATACTTTTAATTACGTTCAGAAGAAATTAATAATATGAAAAATTAAGATAATTTATTCGAAAGTATTTCATGAAATGAAACACAATGAAAACTTTTAAAATAAATCTTAAAGCTATAATTTTAAAAATTTCAGCACAAAATCTGCGTCGAATTTAATAAAGTTATACATTATTATTTGAGGGCAAATGTATTATATTCTGAAAGAACAATGTGAAATATCTTTAACTTGAGAAGCTTTTCAGAAATAATATTGTTTATTATTATTTTTTATTTTATTTTAGAAGTTCAGATATTTGGTTTTTTCTTATTTTCACTTCGACATCCACATACCAGAAATTTTCGTAATCTAAAATGAAACACAAATGTAGACTCATACACCCGGATAAACAAAAAAAAAAGTACTAAATAAAAAAAAAGTCTGCGAAAAACATGTTTTCTAATCCCTTAGACTTAATCAAGTCGTTTATGTCTAGACATTGATTAGACTTTTTTGTCCCCATATCCAGTCAAAATCTATTTATTACCCGACCATGTTCTTTATTGATGCCTTAGATTGATGTTAAAAAAATACACAATTATAAGTTATTAAAAAACTAATCCAAATAAATAATAAAATAATTTTCAAAACTTGATGAGTAAAAATAAATGATGAAGCGAAAAATAACTAGTTTTTTTTAGAATAGCGGTAGCAATCTATTTTTAAACTATTCGCTTCTTCAAACAGCTAATTTATAGACATGCGATTATTATATAATTAACTTTAAATTAATTGCTGTAGATCGTCAGATATTTCTTAAAATTAATAAATTTCAAAACACATAAAAAATCCCACATGAAATAAATAAAGGGGGTGGAGATAAAATTATTATTCAGCTGATGTGTAATAAGCTTTTAGGCAACTTTTATTACTTATTTTTATATTAATGAGGAACATTTCACATATCCATCACAATTCCGAATGCAGAATTATTACTTTATCTACTACTAGCATAAGAATTATTATATAGGTGTCCCAGGCCCATAAAACCTGTACGCACTCAAAAGTGTGTCTAGCACGAGAGGACCAATCTGTAAAAGACTCGTTGTCACAAGGTCTCGAGTATTGCACAATTACCTCCATGAAGTAAGAAGGCCTGCGAACGAGCAGAGGCTCAAGCCTGACCCACATAGCATCGTCATAGATGAACTTGCAATAACCTGAAATCACGCGCAGCAGAGCCGATCGATGCACCCCAACGTATTGGATCGACCTTAGAGTGGAAGGTAAACGAGCCTTCCTTATTATACATATGCTTACAATAACAAAAATATTAAAAAGAAATTTAAAATTTGCACCAATATTTTTTTTAAATTTCAACTAATAATCAAATTAATTAAACTAAATTAATAAGTTAAATTAATAAATAATAATTATATTAAACTTCTTAAAATTTATTATTTCTCTGCTAGTGAAAATAAAAAATAGTTGTTTAGATTTTCTTTGCAACATTTTGTGAAATATAGGCACAAGAATGATATACACAATAATGACTGAACAATGAATTGGCTCACTTTGATTTAGGTTCGAAGGGAGCCAGTTCATTGCTCAAGTGCTCAAAAGCTGTTCTAGTTATAATTTTAGTGAAAATTTTTTTAAAAAAATATTAAATTAAGAAGTGTTGTAAATGTTTCTTGCAGAACAATTTAAAATCGTTTAAAATTGACTTTTTTATTTATCTTTTAATTTATTTAAGTCATATTCGTAATAATCATTTAATCCCTCTTGAAAAAAAAGTTTGCTTGCATCATCAATACTTTATATGACATTCATTCAGAGCTACAAAGTTTGAGGTGTTTGTTTCAGGTGCTCATTTTAAGGTGCTTATTAATCTCCAAAGTCGCTTTAACTATCAGCAACAAAGGTCTCCATCAAGGTGGCTTGCAATTCTAATTAAAGAAATTTTTTTATGTTCCGAGTCATTTTGCTTCCTTATTACTCCTTGTCTGCAGCTGTCTCTTTTATTGGAATTTCTGGAGTTTTCACACACCTGTCTCCTTGGATTTTTTATCTCAATGTCTGCAAACTAAGACATTTCAGTTAAGAGTAAAGAAAACTGATTTTGGGGGGAATATGTTTGAAAACATTTAAAATAAATAGTTTTTCTTAGACTTTCAGATCTGTGAGTAAAGTCAGATGCACAGAAAGATCCACTGTCCACCTTAAGAGCGACGTTGGGAAGTAAAGTATTTCCACCCTAAAATTCGCCATTTTAAATTTAAAAAATATTAATAAAAATGTTAAAAATTGTATACAAGCAAAAATAAATTTAAAGATAAGCATGTTTTGTTAACATGCTTTGTTTTGGATTTCTTTTTGCTTTTATTTAATTTTTCACACTTTTATTTATATTGCTTAGCTGCTTTTTTTAGATCTTTTCCATTTTAACTTATTGTTTTTAAATTAAATTTTGTTCTAAATTTTTGCTTAATTATATTTTCATATTTTAATCAGATTTAAAAAATACTCTACCCCCTTAAGTTTTGGCTTTGTGTTCAATATGTTTTGACTCCAACTTTGAAAAATGTAATACTTAAAAGTTTGTTTAAAAAGTCTTTTGAAAGTTGTTTAAAAAAATTTTCTCATTCTTTTGAATTTAATATTTGTTGAATAATTTTCGTCAAGATTACATGGTTCTGCAACTTGATAATTATCTTTCAAGTAAAAGTTGCCCATCGAATTGATTTGATGAATTAATGCCAGCTTGGTGATCGCTCTCACTTCCTTGGAATTCACCTTTCTCTCTCCATGCTTCTGAGGTTTCCAAGGTTTAAAATTTAGTGCGTATCGTGGTGAATTCGCTATAAAATTCTGGCTGTCCTTCCACCTTGTCCAGACCACTCTCTCGTAAAATATCTGCATTCTGACAATTCTGTTATGTTTTGTTGGTAATGAAAAAATGAGATTTATCTTCTGTCAATTCACCAACAGTCTATTTTAATTCGCTTTTTGGATGCATATATGCTATTAAAACTCTTTACTTTCCAGTTCGTATTCTCCATATTCTTTTTTATTTCTCTACTTGAGCTAAAAAGTAATTAATGGGTTACAGTTTTGTTCATGCAATTTGTTATATTTACATCGATCACTGTCTATCTATCTACGATTTTATTTTCTTAATTAAGTTGCTTATTTTTGTCTGAAATTCGAATTCAAGTTAAGACCAGCATGATATAAAATAACAAATTCACGTTATTGATTTTTTTCGAAGGGGAGGGGGTGGCGTCTATTCTTCGTCGAAATTTTCTTCTATCTCTTCCGTCAAATCTTTACTAAATAGCGATTTTATTATTTGTTTTGATTTTTTCAAGCTCCTAAATATTTAAACTGAATTTAGTTTAAATTAAATAAAGTTTAAAAGTATATATAAACACTTTTTGATACAGTAAGCAAAATATGTTTAAAAAATGTTTCGCTACTTGTTTTGCAGATGTTTAGATAAGGATTTAGATCTAAGCTTTCCATCAATACAAATTTATAGTAATAAATATTTTTATCAATACAATTTTTGTAATACAAATTAAATACTTACTGGCTTTTAAAGGGATAATACAAATACAACCCTCTGTTAGGCATCAAATTTATTTTCTCAACTTCTCAAGCTAAAATATTAGTTATAACCAAATGTTCCATTTTTGTAACATTGGCATTTCAAGATCTCTATATGTAGACTTCAAATTATTCATTAAGTTAGGTTGTGTGCATTTTTTTTGATAGTTTGATCAAAATAATTAATGATGTTTGAACAGAAAAGAGAGGTAGATGTGTCTAAGTTTCACGTCTCTTTTAACCATGTAGTTCAGAAACATAAATTTGCAGGTGGCTGATATCAAAGTAATTATGTCAGATCTTAATTCGATAACTTGAAAGTAAGCAAAATAAGCACTGATTCATAATTAAGGAAAATAAATTATTTTGTTTTATTAGGGTGATGCTTTTCAGGGGGTTCTATAATATTTTTTTGGGAATCCTAGCGGTCTTTAACTGTGTTTCCAACAATGATATTGTATAGATACTCGTTTACTCTAGATACTTGCTAGTAATAAATTAAATGAATTTCAAGTAATTCTGTTTATACTTTCTTAATTCGGGGTTAAAAAGGTAAAAAATCATGATATTATTTTGCTGATACAAAATCCTGGTGCGTTACATTAACAATGAAAGCGTATAATTTTTTTTTAGGTTTGCATCTATGAGCAAAAAATCTCTACATTTTATTGTAATTTTTATTTATCATTACTTTTTTCAGAAAAAATAGTATTTTTATGTGACAGTAAGATTTCTTTATTTTTTACCTTTGCTTAATAATGATATAGGCCGTTTGTGTAACAACATGGCAAATGAATTTACTTAAATTTATTCCATTATATCATAGTATTAGTGAAATCTATTTCCTGACTCCATAAGTGCTCATTTCTCTACGCATTCCATGGTAGGCGATTAAGTAAATGTGTTAGGTAATACTTTTCGTCAGAAAGTTTTAACGGCACTTTTTTCGAAAATATCCGTTCCTTAATATTTAAAGGTAAAAAGTAAATTTTTATTCGAAACAAAAGTAATTTTGGAAATAAAAAAGTATCATTAAATAATTCTGGCACATTTAAAATTTATATAAAACAATATGTTAAGTAAAAGTGATTAAATGGTATTAAAATAAATTTAAAAAAATTGTCAGATGCGTTTTCTAAACTAAAATATAGTAAAAATAGGCATAGCATTTAAAATGCAAAACACATGTTAGGTGAAAAAATTGGATTATATTTATTTGAATATTATGACTCAATAAGCAATATAAAATTACAAAATGCAATTTGTATATTCCTTATAAAATTATGATTTTGTACTCAAACAAAGAATTAAACAGCGCATACGGAAATATTTTAATCATCAATTTACCAAATATTTAATTATTTGTTTCAGCATTTTCTTACTTCTTTGTTGAATTTGAGATAGGGCAGGAATCATGATGAGATTCGGATAAACTTTGTACTTTAGGGTTAACCAGCAGCAAAGAATAAATGATTGCGCCGTCTAGTTATAAGCCATCTTTTAAAATAAAATTAAATTTAAATATTTTAACTTTTAAAGTATAATGTTTTGATAAAAAAAATTCTAAATAAAAAAAACAATAAAATAATTATTTTAAATGAGATCATGTTAATTTTACCTGCAAAATATTCCTTTAAGATTAAAGCAATTTTATGAATCTCTTTACTCAAAAAATAAAGTGCTTAAATTCGCCTGTAATAGATTTAAAACACATATTAAGCACTAAACACCTTTTTGTTCACATTAAAAATTTGAGAACTGTAAGAAAATGGATACTCAAATATCACAAAAATTTCTTCCTTTTTTGACGAAATTGTTTCCTCGCTCCGAAAAAAAATTCCGTTAAAGTTACGAAATAACTATCGTAATTCTTCGAGGAAACGAATTTCGTCACAATTAAAGGAATATTTCGTGATTCTATTTTTTTTTCAAAAACTAACTAACTTTTCTAATAATCACTTTAACGTGAGCATCGTGCAGATAGCACGACACAGTAAGAACGCATAGAAGAGGGAGATAATAAATGACCCCATTGTCGGAAGCGGAATTCGAACCCAAGATCTTGTACGAGGCTAAATCCTTGACCACCAACCAGCATAATTCTTCACTTTATTTTCGATTGTTAAGTCTTTCTTCCAGCTTCACCATTCTAGTAGAAAATTTCCCACAATGCACTACAATGAGGTTTCGAGTTGAGGAAATATTTTCGTCATATATTTGATAAAGTTCACTTCTCTTTACCAATCGCGTGATTTCGTGGCAAAATGTTTCGAAGAATTAACGAAATACTGCCCCAAAGACTGCAAAACTGCAAAAGTCTGAGTTTTATTTCTGAGAGGGTGCATCAAATTTTTTTTATAAAGATCTTTTTATTGTTGTTTTTTATAAAGATCTTAAAGTTGAGTGAATAAAAAATTATATTGAATATCTCACTTGAAAGTATTTTCTTTATAAATTTTTGCAAACCAAACTATTCAAAAATTGATCTTTTTCTTTGTTGCTCAATCTAGTTTCTTAGTTATTGAAAAGAAATATGAATAAATCAAATATAAAACAAATAACTATGATAAAATTACAATATGAGCTCAAAGTATTTTTCTAAATATTTTCCATAATTTACTTAGGCATTGGTAAATACTGTATAGATTTTTACAAAGACAAACCTTGATCTTCGAACGCTTTAAAAACTTTTGGACAAATTATTTGACTTTCTCTTTTAAAGAGGGCATGTAATTCGAAATTCTATACTTAAAGAAGCAAACTTATTTGAAGAGTCAATATTTTCAGTTATGAAATCAGACTTGATTACGTTCACTGAATAAATATTCGATATCAGAAAAAACAAAGCCCTTTTTTTAAATTGCATATTTGAAAGTAATTTAAAATGCAGAGCAATTTATTATTCAAAATGTATCGGCAATTATTGTATTATAAAATAAAAAATAATAAATGTGATAATACTTGGAACTACCTTCAAATAAATGATTTTATTGTTGTGGGCAAGAAGTGTTTGGTTTGATTAAATAGTCCCAAATATATGATGAATGTATGCAAAAGGTGTAGTTAACATGAGGAGGTCTAAATTCTCCCACAAGGGGTCTAATGAAAGGAGTTTATGTTTTCCTGAACGTGATTACTTCTCATATTTTGTTATTCAAGATTCTAATTCGATCGAAAAAATATGTTTATCCAGAAAAAACATGCTTCTGTGTATGATTTATTTCAAAACTTGGAATACCGTATGCATTAGTTAATAAGCATGTATAAAATCTAAAAAAGAACCATGATGATTTAACAGTAAGTAAGTAAGTAAAAATTGTCTAATCATAATATCAAAATCAATTAGGTGTTCCGGATTTTATTTTTCGAGCTGCATACACGAAAACGCGAAGGTGACGACGTTTTTCCATTTCAATTATAACTTGCGAAATATGTATTTCAAATGGAAAAACATATCCCGTATCACGTACCCTAGAATTTGCACAAATTAGCCAACATATTTGGGTTTTCTGAAGACTTCGATCAACTGGCTAAGCATGCTTTAGAAAAGTTTATTCACACTTCATTAGAGAGAAGTATCCTAAAATCCAAGAGCAAAGATGGCAGAAGCAAAATCTACTCAATGCATAATATATAATAATTCTTACATTCTTATGTTTTAAACTTGATCTATGTTTTATTTTTATGACATTATGTATGCTTTATTTAAATTTTTGAGAAAAGAATTTTATGAGTTATGTCTCATTTCAATGGTATGAAACTGACTCTCATTTACTTTGCATAAAAATTATAATATTCATGATATGGCACGGAGAAAAGGAGGCAGATTTAAAATCATTTTGATACAAGAAAAATAATAGTTTCTGAGTTCTTAAGTTTTAAATCATGTTTTGTTTTAATGAATTTTTCCTTCCAAATTCTTCGCAAAAAAATTTTTTTTTCTTATCTTCAATGATTCTTTCTTCTACTTACATCATATAACCTATCCATAGATTAAGTAAGGAGTCTTTGTTTAATTTTTTTAAAGAAAAGATTTATGTTGCTTTTTTAAATTTCTCTTTGTTTGCCTAATCTCCTATGTTTACTTCATATCCAAAAAAATATCCATAACTTAAATTTAATCTGCACGAATTGTATGACGCATTGAACTATCTCTATGCAACATTGTTTAAACCAGTGGTTCTCAGTTTTTCAGTTATGGGACCTGAATTAATTAAACTTTTGATTTAGTGGAACTCCAACTTTAAAATATTAATAAATAATTATAAAATAAAATATTTAAACACAATTGTGTTACTGTGTCAACCAATAAGAGATTGCTTTATTTTTAGATTTCATATCTGACACTTGAATTCATTTTAAGCTGTAGCTAATTTAGTTTTAATATTTCTTGGGGTATGTACATAAGCAAACAAAAAACAAGCCACATTATGGTTTTTGTTGAAATGAAAGCTGAAAGATTTGGTATAAAGGTTGAACTTGATTACCAGGGAAACATGTTTCTTTATTAACGAATTTAGTTATTTTATTTTGATTCGAAAAGCTCGTAGGGAAATATCAATACAATTTTACAAAAATGCAGGTTCTTTTCATAGTGCATTTAAGACATTGTTATGAGAAAAGAAATTCAGACAAACATTTTTCTTTTTTTTATGCTTGACATTTTGCTTTAAATAATTTTCTAAATTAAGCTTAAACAATCAATAAATAATATACTAATTAGATGTAAATATAAATAAGGTTTCAAAACTCATTACTGTGGGGCAAAACAAAAGTCTAATTCTCGGGAACCACCTTTACCTTTCTTGCAGAAACCTAGGATTCCCCAGAGCACCATTTGGGTTGTGCTAGTTTAAGAAAATTAATTAAACGGAACGTTCGTTAGTGTATACATTTTAATAATAAAAATTGCATTAAATGTTCATGCCATGCTGGAAAAAAGTGCGAAGTCACTGAAGAAGTGATAAAATATAAGAAGAAAGGACCTATATGGTTTTATTTTATAATATAGCCATAGATTAAGACATAACAAAATCAAAAGCAAAATGAAATTAATAGCAAATTACATTGCACATTACTTTATTTCAAAGAAGTATAAAGCCGGTACAATAATTACATCATTAATCAACATGAGATCCTTCGTTTTCGATTACATTTATTATTCTGGCATTCATGGATCCAGATAGCGTTCATTAAATGCTTGTATTAATATTGTTCCAAGACATCTTAGCATCAATCAAATCCGATTTGCTCTTGAATTGTCGGAAAGATCTATTAACGTCTCTTACTAATAAGCTGCAAATGTTTTCCATCGGATTCAAATCTAGGCTACAAGATGGCCACTCAAGTGATTTAACCTTATTTAATCCCATGCAGAATTTTGTTGAATATGAAGTATGAACTACCACATCGCCTTGTTCGAAGGTCCAGTCTTCGGATGTTATAAGCGAAGCAAGGTGTACCACGACAAGCGAAAGCGGCCCAAACCATAACGGACCCGCAACCAAATTGACGCTTGGAAAATAAGTGTGATTCCGTCCATAAGTCATACCAAAAATATCGTCATCCATCTGATCTATCCAAATTAAGTTTTTTTATATCAGAAAAGACAATATCACTGCAATCCGTGCCTCTCTTAAGTTATTTCTGTTTAAATGCTAAGCGCGCAGCTTTGTGCAATTTAGTAAGTGGATCGAGGTTTTGTATTACGTGTGCAAACTGCCTAGAATTGCTTTTATACAACTCGGAATTACTTCATGCACGAGAGCAAACCGCTTTTTCGTATTGTTCCAGCACTGTATCTCTTGTTTGTAATACTCCCTTCTGAAATCTGAAAAAAAATTACTATATACGTTATAGTCTAATTTTATCATTGTCATTAAACAAAAATATGTAACTTAAAGTATAATTTTATTAATTTTAACTTTAATAATTTCTTATTGATTTTTAGAAATTAAACATTATAATTTCTCACAAAAATATTTTGTTGATGTATTTTAATGACAAAAATGTATATTGAATGGTTATATCTCGCGTTAGCATTAATTTTTCTGATATCTGAAAAAAATACTATAAGCTGTGTAGTATAAGCTTAATGTGGTTATTTTTAAACACCAAAGGTATAATTTAAAACATAATTTTAATAATTTTGACTATAATAACTTTTTTATTGATTTTTAAAAATGTTACATTGCCAAAATTTCTTACAAAACATTTGGTATTTGAATACATTTTAATAACGAAAAAATATATTGAATGGTTATATTTCTTGTGAAAATTACTTTTTCAGAAATCTGAATGAAAAAAAAAATATAAGCTGCGTAGTCTAAGCTTATCTGGGTCTATAAACAAAAAATTTAATTATTTTAATAATTTTAACTATAATAAATTTGTGATTGAATTTTGGAAGTGAAATATTACGTTACCGTTATTTCTCACATAAACCTTATTGCCCGTTTTTCAAATAAATTAGGAATACAATGGAAAACATAATTAGCCACACATTGAATTATGAACCTACAGGCAAAAGGCGTACCCTGCAAATGGGAGTTGAATATTTATCATTATCTGGAAATGAAGTTTTCCGTTATTCTAGAATATTGATAATACGGCACAGATCATTTGCTCAAAAAATATAAAAGAATTGGTAAAGAAGATAAATTAAAGTGAATTGAATAATATGATAGTTTTATTACAAATCCAATAATCAAGTAAATAAATTTAGCATTTAGGGAAGGAACAAAACAACAATTATAATAAAAGTATAATAAACCATCAAAAATGGTATACTTAATTATATACAGTTACAAATCATGCTTAACGAAGAGTATATATGTTTGAATTATATAGTTTGAGTTATACTTAGTAAATTAGTATAACATGTATGTTAGGATTATTTGTTTTAAGAAAACACGCAACTACTAAAAATGCTTTGCTTGAATAAAATAATATTTGATGACGTAAAGTTTTAAAAAACTCGTGAAGATTTTCATGTAGATAGATTAATGATGATGCAAAAATGATAATGAAATTAATCAATCCCTCAATTTTGTAGTAAATAATTTTTTGTTTTATTTTTAAGTAAAAATAAATATCTTCTTATATACGTTTACGCTGTTTTAATAATTATTTTTTTCCTGTTATAACTTTGATACAGAATTTTCATTACTTATATGTTTTACATTTTTTTTTGCAATATTTTGTATAAATTTAGGTCAAAATATTTTAAAAATATTATATTTAGCAATTTAATGATTTTTGGTTACGAAATACAACATGGGACACCGGTGTCTTTTTTTTTTGTTAAGGATGAAATTTTCCAAGCATAGATCACTTCCAAACAATAATTTGTCAAATTTGCACTTATTTGCAGTTACGTAGATCTAAGAGAAACAGTTATTCATCGTTGAAATTTCTTTAACTTTAAAAAATCACTTATTGATGTATTTTTAAATTTGAATGAAAAATTTTTTTCAAACTACTGCTTTTGATCTCTATATTTTGGTATAAATACAATTCCGATAATCTCACAGATTTTTTTTAATAATTGCTGGACTGTTTTCCTATAATTAAGAAATACCAAAATGTACCTTTGTTTATAATTAAAGCGTTAGAAAAAATATACATAAAAGATCAGCCATGTTCCATCTGGGTCAGAGGGTTATAGAGTATTATATGTATTATGTGTGCTATTTATTTCATTTTTTCCCCTCTGCATGCCTGTAAAAGAGCACAACGTTTTATTAAATGTCAACGTGCTTTCTTTCTATCGTGTAAACGTTCTTAGAATGTTTTGGAATAAAGTTTTTACACATCGCTTTATTCAGAAAGGTTATTTAAAAAGAGAACACGGTGATATGAATGATTGACTTGAAATTTATTACGCTTCATAGATTTCTATAAGAAAATTTTTCAGAAGAATCCAAAATAGAGAAACTAGCAAACTGTGCGAATGAAACGTTTTTCATAAAATCGCTCTATTTAGTATAGCAGAAAAATAACTTTTTTTTATGAAAGACAAAATAATAACAAATATATTTATTATTTAAACCTCTACCTGTTTTTGATGTAGTATTATGCTAACAAATAGTATTAAATTAGATAAAGAGTAACTTTAAACTTAAAGGATTGTAATATATTTAAGGAAGTTACCAACATATTCGCTTTAATAAATAAGTTTAGTTTTATATTACAAAATTGTTAATACATTTAAATTATTCTAACTTTTTCAAATTAGAATTCGGCAATTTTTATTGCATTTATCTTCTCCAATTTTTACTCTATAATTCAAACTTGTATGATACTGCCTTGAAAAAAAGCATAAACGTTATAATTGTATAGTAATTTAAATTGCAACGGAAACATTTTTTTAACTTAGTGTCAGTATCAGCCAGTCAAATATTTTTCGCATATTTAAGATATTTCAAAAACCATCATTTCCATGAATCTCTTTTAAAAATTACATAATTGTAATTTAAAAAAAAGTAAGTAAAAAACACGAGTCCCTCCTGATAATTCTTTTTCAATTGCACTCCAGATATTTTTAGGACAAATTATTTTTTCTTCCATAAGAATTAAAAAGAAGTCATCTTTTCATTAAAATATTTTAATTAAATATTCTGTAGCTATTTTGTCGGGTTTTTTTTATATTTAACTCGTAAAATTTTAATGTAAGTCGAAAGAGCCTGAATCAGAGAAAAGAAAGAAATAGAAAGTTATAACATTTAGAAAACCAATAAAACCCACAGAAAATAAAATGTTTACTGCTTTCTAAGGACTTTAAAATTTATGTCTACTGATAAAGCTTATATAAAATCCTTTTTCAGCCAAATAGGAATATATAAAATGCTATAAAACTTGTTGGTGTATTACAAGAAATTTATGTTTTGTTTACCGAAATGGAATAAGATTTAGAAAAACTCATAATAATGCTATTTGAAAAAAGTTCGTGCTGTGCCTGAAGCATATGAAAAGTTTAATTGGGGTATGGGATTAAATTTACAGTCTTTTCATCAGCTTGCCATGATTTTCCTGTAGGTAAAGGTTTTATAGTCACGTGAAGAATGGATAAAACGAATTTACTTTTACATAATATTTTAAACTTTTTGCACGTCGGCTTTGAATTTGTAGTAATGACTTTATACCACGCACAAATCTATTACCAGCGACAGTTAAGAAAATATCAATTTTGCAGGTAAATTTAAATTTCATTCATTGATGTGTGAAAAACTCTATCTGCATCAGTCGTGACAAAAAATCATGACATCGACTTATTGAATGATAAATTTAGTGAATCGTTGTATTGGTGGCACATCAGATGTACTTATTTTTTGCACGTGTTAATCCGTAAATGAGCATATAAGTGAATATAATAATTAATATATTAATGAATTAGCACGAATCAGAGACTGAGACATAATCCTGAAAAAAGCGAAACAGTTTATTAAAAAAAATAAAACTGGAAATTTTTCTTTTGTTTTTTGCATTTGTACAAACATTTGATCTTTCCTTATTTGGATGTAGAGATTTCAGACCTGAATTTATTTTTGCTCAAAAATATTGATTTTTTATGGCATTTTATTTTTGCATATTGTTGAAATTTACATTTTTAAAACGTTATATAAACAGAGAATCACATATCGCATAAACAGGGTGGTTTGACAGAGAATCACATAAACTTTGTGAAAAATTTCTTAGGGTATTAGGGCACATCCTCAGGGTCGAAATTGCATTGAAATTCTTTATTATGACCTATTTAGAAGCACAGGACGAAACAGTTCATAATAGGGAAGCACCCTTAGCGGTATGGGTTCCTATGCAATATTAATGCTGACGATGTGTCCTAATTACCCTAGAAGTTAGTTGCAAAATTTCAATAACTCCCTGTTATATATAATGTTTTTAAGCTTGGAAATTTTGACAAAAATGGTCTAAAAATGTCATTTATAAAAGAGAAAATAGAGCGTTGAGAAAGAAGCCGATTGTAGATTTGAAAACAGTAATACGAAAGTATCTAAGATCTTTTTTAAAAACATATCATGCAACAGGAAACAAAAAAAATCCACATTGAAATTTTTAAAATAATAAAGTATGGTACAGCAGTTGACAACTGTAATTTATGTGTTTATTTATTGCAATTTGGAAGAGATTTTGTATTGTAAGCAAAAAACCTTTTTTTTCTTAAAGGTGTAACACGTAGCATAAGTAAATTATCAAAAAATAAAAAAAGAATAATTGTGTTTATATAAAGAAACAAAAATAATACTTTGTTTAGCATCATTTCAGTTTATAAAAATGGGTATGAAACTATTATAAAAATGAAGTTTCAAAAGATGTCAATTTAGCTATGTACTTAATTACTCATAATACACAAAACTAAAAATTTCAACTAACTACTTATAGCTGTAGCACTTATAAAACAAAACTTAAAATATATTATGACAAGCATAAAGAAAACATAGGGAGTCTGCAATCTTTTAAATGATGAAAAGGGTTATTTTATTATGCATGTATGAGCAAAATATCTCTACTATGATTTTCGGTCATCTTTTCATTATTTCAAGCATGGCATGGTTAATGAAGGTAATTAGTGGCGCAGAATAGTATCTTCTCCTTCGTGTTTTGTGTGTTACGTTCATAAAAGATTAATTTCTTTGTTTCAGGAGTACTGAATAAACAACGCGATCAAAATCAGTTTTGAATAGTTAATAGAAATATTATTTTTTATACCAAAATATGAAAAAGAAGATTAAAATTTTATCCCTAAACATTAAATTTCTCCACGCAGCTTCTTTAATTTAATTTATGTTTTCATTCTTAAAGTAATAAAAATATGTCCATGGAATTTACGTAAATTAAATTTGAATTAATATAGAGGAATGAAATACATTCGCGAATCGCTTTTATTTTTATATTGATATTCTTCTAACAATTCCATTAGTTAAGTAATAATTGATTTTATGCTATAGAATAGAATAAAACATGATAAATTATTACGTCAATTATATTTCTCCCTACTCGTTGTAACATCAATTATATTCCTATAATTTAGATAACAACAATAAATTTTGCAGGCTTTAACAGATACTTCTGTGTAGAGTAAATAATACGGAACATTTTTAGATTATTATATACAGAATATTTCGGTATTATTTACGTCTGGCAAGTCATGAAAATGGGCTCCTATTTTTTAACACTGTAAACATGTCGACTGCTCTTTCCTATTTACAAAATTTTAAATCGAGTGAAGTTTTTAATCAGGTACATAGTGGAATAGCTAATCTTTTATAATCATATTTGAAATTCCACTTCCCTCTTCACAGCTTTATTAATTGAGGGGGAACAAAGTTATCTTAATCTTGAAATCTGCATCAATGTGTGGTTAAAAATAACCCATCAAAAGTGGAACTCTATTTGGACGCATTCCTCTTTTTTGAAAAAAAAAAACATAACTATATCACGTAATTTTTATATGAAGTGAATAAACAAAGAAAGCCCGATGTTTTAGGATACTCTAATACGATTTGCATATTTTAGGAAAAATTCTTCTTCAGTTCGTTGTGATCAGTTAAAGACTGGAGCAATTCACGAAAAATAAAACCATCGCAGGGATGTGACATTGTTTTACTTCAATCGAAGAAGCCGTAAGTGTTCCTAATTTTTGGTCGAATACTTTTAAAAGTTATGCTTTAAATAACTAATTTACGTTTTTTTTTTTTGTTCTTTTTATTTTATTTTATTGTTTTTATAAATGAATGCATTGCTCAATGAAATGCTCAATTTCGATCGTAAATACTCATATGAAAGTATCGCTCGAATGCACCAATTGTATTGTTTTTAGTCATCACAGCAAAACTGAAGTTTTATAGCATGTTTTACGCAGAAATTGCTAAAATTGTCATTAAGTGGTTTTTAAGTAAACATGGCAAAAAAATTTTAAAAGTTCTTCTGCATATGACAAGAAATATATTTCTAGAAAAAGTATTGAATAATAATGATTATGATTCAATTTTATTTAATTAAAGCTCCAAAAGCTACTAATTTCCCCTCTGAATATACTATGAAATAAGCAGTTGAAGCAACAATGAGATCAAATTAATTTTGATAAATTTTTTTAATTGCATCATGCTATCCAAATGGATGAGTATATTATATTTAGTAAAATACTTCCAATCATTAACTAATTCTGATGCCACAAGCAGCTCAGTTACGAGAAACAGTTTTTGTGATCAAGGTAAATCTATTTCCTGATTAGACGATTGATTGGTATGTCTAATCCAGACCCATTTCTTCAACACTGATTTGCAAGCTCCCTAATGCATTTATGTTATTAGACTTCTCCCAGCACCAGTAAAAGCAATGTCGTGTTTGTAAGCTTACAGTGATTAGACTCTTAAATTCAAACTCCTGTTGGAATGGAAGGATTTTATAATTTTTAATATTGAACGCCATTCGGAATATATACAAATAAAAAAATAGAGATTTTAATAAGTTTGCTAAATGGACGTAAATATTTTAATTTTAGAATGCATTTTAAATTCACAGAAATAATTTATTCAAGCTGACCAAAAAATATTTTGAAATTGAGAAAAAAAAACATGATGATTTTTTTTTAAAAATAAAGTCAAATGAACTCTTTGTAAGCATTGAAGATGTTTTCAGAAAGGAAACCCTCACTTGGTCGCACAAATTGCTAAAAAAACGTGCTAGTTCATGTTAGTTTTCATCTCATGTTAGTGAACGTGTTAAATATATTATAAGTTAACAAATAGAAGGCGGATTTGCTCTGTATTAAATTATACTACTCATGTTTTCTCTAAGACTGTTTAGTGGTTCGTCAGTTGAGCTTAGTAATATTCTGTTTGATGAAATTACACATATGCGTATAATGTAAGGATGCTACAAATAATGGCTCTGAAACGAAACAAAAGTAATTTATTCATAAAGACCAAACATAATGGTGTAAGTGTGGAATCATTCCTAAAAAACTGCGATTTTGCTACTGCAGAGTACGATCCTAAAGAAATTGTAAAAAAAAAAAAAAAAAAAAAAAAAAAAAAAAAAAAATTATTTTGCAAAAAAAATAATATGACATATTTGGTATAATGGTTTGCATATTATGTGGTTCCGATTCGATCATATACAGTTCGCACAAGGCCCGGGCAGGATATGTATCAAATTATCGAGCAGATCTTAGAAAAGATTATTCCACTCAAGAAGCAAGCCCTCCTTGATTCCGGGACATCTATAAGAGGTGGTTGACGATCTGCAACTCGCTGGCCAAGTATGTCCCGCAAATTCAGATTAAAGTCAGGTGAGAATGCGGGTAATTTGATACAGGAGATATCCTAAAACTGAAATCATTCGTTCGCAGTGTATGCTCACTAACTGTGGAACCAGCAGCTCAATATAGCTGTCAGAACCGGTCCACTGCTGTGCTCCGCCTATCTATTTTGGCTGTTACTGTCAAATACCTATCTTCATTCGACATTGTAACTCTAGATTGACATACACTACAATGTCTACAGACATTTTCATCATGTTGGAATCGTTGTCAAATCCTAGATATAACACTTAGGGCAATCCCAAGTTCTTCGGATTCTTCCAACTGAGTTGGCCCACATTTCAGGCAGCCCATGACTCTACCGCGTAAAAAGTCATTGAATGCTTCCTTTGTGTCATAACTATTCTGTTGTGACACTGAGTGACTTACTCTTTACAGTTCTAGTCATTGTGATCGGCATCATCTGGTGGTTTCCTCTGATTTGCATATTATTCTTGAAGATATGTGTAATAATTTTGCAGGTGAAATTTTTACTTTATAATTCAATTTCCGTGTAATTTTGAATATTCCACAATTTATAGACATGAGTATACTAATTGAAAATATGATTATTGAGAATTGAAATATGAAAATTGATTATTTTAAAAGGTATTAAATTTTTAAATTGCAAATAAATAAATTTAAAGAATATAGAGGAAAATAAAACTGCAATATTTGTGTTTCCCATTCAGAGAAGGAAATCATGCGTCTCACTATAAGTTGAGCTTCAAATATTTCTAAATATAGGAGCTAAATTTTCATACAACTATAAATCCAGTTTCTTTTTATGATTGAAAATAAAGTTTTATTGACTCTTTCTCCAAACATGTATAGGTCTTTACTGATAAAATGTAGACTGAATTCACTGACCATCGGCATAATATCCTTCTTTTTTCAGGCAATATTTACGGCCAGTAAACAAACAGAAAACAAACAGTTACGATTTATTTTTTTGTTCAAAGTAGGTCAAATATAATATTTTTAAGAATTTTTCTGGATTTTATTAATTTTTAAATTTTGTTTTCTTTTTTGAATATATACCTGAATTATAGCAATGGATCAAAATTATTAAAAAGTAGTATTGGAACATAAAATAATTAGCAATGGTAGAGAATAGTTGAAAAATGCATGTATTCACTAATGCATGTATTCACGTCTTTCTGGATTACGTCTTAGTCTTCTCTAACATTTTATCAATATTCAGTTAATTTAACTACAATATAACATTAAATATTATAAATACTTTATTTTATACAAAAATCTGCATCATATAGTTAAAATAACCCAGCAATTACTAGTTAACATTGTGAAAGTAAGAACAATGAGAACGCCATGCGTAAAAGTTCTCAATTATTAATGAATTTAACATACAAAACACAAATATCGCATTGAAAAATAAATTATTGGAATACTGCTAATATATTCCACTTATTTGTGCAATAAATGTGATCTAATATAGTACAGTTAAAGGCGGTATATTATTCATTTCTTACATATACTACTTACAATAATTACTCAGTTTATTGTACAATTAGGAAAAAAATGTGTTACAATTATTGTGGTATATATTAATCCCAGTTCTGGTTTCAAGACATCTGATTAATAAAACCAGAATACACGGTATTTAAATTATTAATTTACTAATTTTTGTATTCATATGGTAACAGTTTACCGGAAATTCTGTTTTTCGAACTATAATTCTTATTACCAAATATTTATACCTACGCAGATTGCATCAGGCACTTTTTTTTTCTTTTCTCCAAGCTTTGGACATGTACCTAGGTCATTATGGACCCTTTACCATATAGCCCAAAGCTTGTCTACTGGTCCGGCTCCACTTCAGCCTAGGAACGAGCCCAGTCAGCAAGAATTTATTGAAAGCAAAAATATTTACAAATTTCTAAATATAATTTTGGCATAATTTTACAAAGTGGTAAGAATGAATAAAATAGATAGAGTTGTTGACATTTTACAATTTAGATATGTTTAACTAAGCAAATATCCAGGAATTCCAATTTCTTTTTGAATGTTTATGAGATAAATTTTTTACGGTACGGTAATAGTTTAATAATTTTGTTTCTTTTTTTTTTTTTTTTAGTAAATTTAGTTAAGGTTAATGTTCCAAAAGTACAATGAGGAATTCATAGATATCCGTGAAGATAGAAGAGTTAGAAAATAAAATACAATAAAGAAAATAAATAAAACATAGAATAGAAGTCTTCCAAGCAGTTACAAAAGAGCCTGTAAAACTTAAGAAAACAAAACATAGCATAAGTTATTTTGAGTTAATTTTTGTTCTAGAATTGTATGTGGGGACTTGTAAAGTCTGATTTTGGATAGGATTGGGAATTATTTCAAAGATTTGAGAACAGTGAAAAAGGTTTGAAAACATATGTGAAGATAATCATTTTTTATGATTGTTGGCAATCGTTTTACGTAGATGTTGGAGATGATGAATATATGTTGGACATGTCGGAGAAGATGCTGCGTGGTTGCAGTTAATGGACATGTTGAATTCAATATTCGAGTTGTAACAGTTGATACAGTAGTTGCTGATCTCCTTGCATTGGGAGGAGTCGTGTCCTTTGAAACCGCAAGCTTCACACACACTTGTGGGGGCTGAGCAATTTGCTTGATGGTGACCAAGTTCTTGGCATTTATGGCAACGGAGGAGAAGGATTCATTTTTTTATAAAGCATCTGAAAAGACCTATATAGAAGGAATTTAGTTGGAGGAGTTGATCTGCAATTTTTTTGTTGACTTTAACTATTACGTGACGTTTGTTTACATCTTTTTTATGTTCGATGTCTTTAATATGTAAGATGATATCTTTGTCGTTGTCGAATTTGATTTGATCTTTTAGAGTTAGAAATAATTCTTCGATTGAGTAGAGATGAGGAACGTTGAGCATAATAAGATGTGTTAATTTTTCTCGCTTGTCCTTTATTGTTAGACCTGAATTTTGTAGTTCTGCGTTAGCCGTTTCTCTTTCATGTCTGTTGTTGAAAATTAGTTCGATGTATTTTTTGTTTTTGTGGATTTTCTTTACTTTTAGTTTCGGACAATTTTGTTGAAGTTTCGAGAGGATGAGGTCTGTGTTTTTGTCTACTGTTCCTTCTATGACTAATGGTGTAGGATGTAGTTCTTTTTCTGTAGTTGAGGAGGATTGTTCTGGATTATTTAGGTTGTTGATGTTTGATGTCGTTAAGGATGATTCGTGTTTTTCGAGGCATTTGTTAATTTTCTCAAGTTTTTCATCAAGTGATTGAAGAAATCCTGGGATAAGATTATTTTCGACTAAACTGTCCTGTTGGTTACCGAAAAGCTCTTCAGTATTAGTTTCCGTTGAAATGGAGGTTTTGGTTGGTGAGACTTGTACTGAAGCAAATTGTTGAGACGTTAGCTTACGAAGTTTGGTGAGTGCTGATATGCAGTCAAACCTGTGTTTGGATGGGAGGTAGTATTTATTGCAATTCATGGAGACTATACTCTTTTCCAGGAACGAGATAGTAGAACATATTTCTTCTTGTCTGGTTTTCCTTAATGCCTCGGAAGAGAATTGATGGTTGTTAGGTTGTTCTCTGGTGTCGTGTAGGGGGAGAGTTACACCTAGTGACCCTTGCTGGATTTCCGAGGAAGTGGAAGACGAAGATAGGTGGAGGTTCCGTTTCTGATTTCCGAGTGTTTGCGGAATAGTGAAGGTTGGTTTCTCTTGTTGGCTGGTACTGTTACAAGCTATTGGAGATAGTGGCTGAGAATTGAGCGATTCTATCGATTCTCGTTCGTTGATCCTGCTGAGGTTGGAGGCATGAGAAGGTTGTCGTGCACTGTCAGGATGCGGAGGTGGTTGATTTTTTGGAGTTGGTAGAAATGTTCGAGTTCTATTGATTGATGGTTTTGGGAGATGAGATTGTGCGATGGTTAACAAGGTTGTTGGACATTCGTTATAATCATGTTGGGCTCTTGGAGTCAGTTGGTTGCTGCGGTATGAACTCCTTGTCATGATGGGGGTAGTAGGAGTCTGGTGGTTTTGAGGAAGTGGTTGGTTATGATGAAATCCCCTACTTGAAGTCAGTTGCATGCTGCGGTAATGATTAGATCCCCTTCTTGGAGTTTGTTGCATGCTGCGGTTTGGACTCCTTGTTGTTGTTGGTGAAGTTGGGGTAAGTAAGTCCTTATTTTGATTTTGCGAGTGAATTCATTTCTTATGGGTGAATTCATTTCTTGGTTTGATTAATGTCTTTTTTTTTTGACTTAGAGTGCTCTATCTGATAATAGTTTGGATTTTTATTTTTATTAATTAAAGTGGCGGGGGTGAGTCCCCTCCAGAACCCGTGGGAGAGCCAGAGAATTGATGTGTGAAAGATTATTCCAAATTTTGAGGAAAGTAATAAAGAGTTGGTGACGTTCCCTTGATTCGGCTTAACCGTTGCCAGTTGATGGGGTGAGTAGGTGATAATAAATCACTTGTTTGTTAGCAGGTGGGATTGAAAATTAATTTTTTTTGGGGGGGGAGTGAGGGGTTAAGTGGGGGGTGGGGGTGTGAGGGTGAAGTTATGTTAGCGAAGGTTTTTGGTTTGTTCCTAAAAATAGCAATATTTGGAAAGAAAAAAGTTGTTCTGTTTTGGCGAGAAAACAAGTACCGATTTGCGTTAAGTTAAGGATTTTGATCGGTAGGTTTACATTAAGTAAAAGATTTTGATCTGAATTTTTTTTTGGGGGGGGAGTGGGGGGTGAAGTGAGGGGTGGGGTGTTTGAGGGTGAAGTTATGTCAGTGGGGATTTTTGGTTATTCCTATAAAAAGCAATAATTAAAAAAAAGTTGTTCTGTTTTTGGCGAGAAAACAAGTGCCGGTTTACATTAAGTTAAAGATTTTGATCAGTGGATTTTTTTTCGGGGGGGGGGAAGTGGGGGTGGGGGTGAGTGGGGGATGGGAGTGGGGTGGTGGTGGTGGAAGTTTGAGATTTACGACAAGGCATCAGGCACTGCCCGGGTGCTCAGCTGGATCCGAGACATCTCTTCAGCTGTGTCTCTGTTGCCTCGACCCTCTTCAACATCGACCTCAACTGCTGCCATGACACCCTTTATTCCGAAAAAGTCGGTGATGTGGCCAGGGCAGTGTTCCGTGCCTTCGGTCCCATTTGAATTGTACTTCTCTGCACTCGTCAAACGACAACAACAACAACAACCAAATATTTATTGTAATACAAAATACAAAAATAAAAAGTAAATTTAACCAAATAAATGGTTTTTATGCCATACTCTAGGGTATCATGATAAAATTCACAAATTTTCCAAATTTTATCACGTGTTTTAAAACTATATTTCATTGTTAATTTTACCAAAATCATTACCAAAGCGCTTTGATAAAAATTACCAAGCGTTTCAAAATTCTCATAGAGCTAAAATCATGGTAAATTTTACCCTTTCTCTGGTAGTTCAGACCATACTTTTTTTCTCGAAGCAATCACCTCGGGCAATTGTCCAGAAGTCTTGCAAAATCGCAATCCTGTTCCTTTTAACCATTTCTGTTGCGAGCCCAGTCATTAGGTTGTATATAAGAAGGACCTTAAAAGCAGAACAAATTGTATCAAAAAAGTTCAATTTTGTAATGCTGAAGATTAATTTTCAATGTCTGGAACTCTCTGAAATCGTTAATCGGAATTCCTGAGTTTATACCGTTCTCAAATATCGCACGACTTTAGAGAATATGATCCTAAATAATTTATCAATTCTGATTCTAAGCACATTAGAGAAATTCCAAAATGTTCCTATCACTCTCAGATGTATCAGGCTAGTCTCAGAGGCTTCGAATGAAATGTGGACATAAAATTAGAGATGCATGTATCCAAGCAATACTAAGATCAAGATCAGATCTTTATGCCTCATTTTTCTAAAAAAAAATTTCTTTTAGATTTGAAGTAGATATAAAAAAGTAACTTTAACATTGCAGTAAACCAAAGAATCTTACTATGTTTGAAATAATTGCTATTAGCTGCAAATACCGCCACCGAAGAAACTGGAAGGTTGGTTGGAACGAGTGTAGTTGGAACTCGATTTGCAATTATTTTTACGCGGGAAGTTTTGGGTTGTTCTGATCTAAAGTAATGAGCGAAAAGATACACAGTAAAAATGATGGAAATTATAGTGTTAGAATTTGTGTTCTAAGATAACAGTAAAAAAAACTTGCATCAGTCTGTCCATCCAATCAAAGTGTATTGTATGGAACATTTTTTTTTACATTGACGGTTTTGATACCGATTACAACTAGTAATGTAATTAAACCGCGAATACAAAACTATATGGTTTCGTAACCAGTTACAATTAGCATGGTTTCAAAACCTGAAAAAAGGAAACTTAACTGAAGCTAGGCTTTTAGTTAGGTCATTAGTTGGGTTGTGTTTTATCAAATGAACCATGGAATAGATTTAATTAGTTTATCTGGTTTTTCTCCAATCGTGAGAAATGGGGAATACTGATTTTTCTGTATTAAGAAGCTTTATGGTGCTACCATCTACGCGTAAATAAGAGTATCGTATTATAACAGCCCTGTGTCACAAATTGTGAAGTGCAGGATACTAGAGATTCTACACGTGTTAAAGGTATTGAGGAAATATTTTTGTGTCAACCCTGGGACTGGAAGTCCTGCCCTGTAGTTCATGAGAATGCCAGATTAGCCATCTTGGCTATACTAGTACCTAGATGCAAAGAACTAAGTGGCTTCATTAGTTGGGTCGAGCTAGAGTGATAAAATTCTTGTTGTTTAACCATTTTACGTGAAACCAGTTAATGAACTCTTTTAATCACAGTGAACAGTTTAAATACCATTGTATTTATGATTATTTAACTGATTTGTTTGAATATGGTAAAATGACAAATAAATTAATCGTTACTTATCTATTTTTTCCGAGAAATTTCAAACAGTGTAGAAAATTTAGTTTTTTTTCTTTTTTTTAAACGTTGCAGTAAAGTAAAAATTAAATAATTGTTCATAATTTAATTTTTATGAGTTGTTCAAACAAGCATAAAATTCTAAAGCGTGTATATTTCAAAATTCTAAGTCAAAAAGGCGTAATTTTATGTTTTCATTAATTTTAGATATGTTTTCAGTCATTATTTACTAATTATAAAATTTGTTATGATGTTTCTATTTTTATTACAACAGACAACTTTTCCGTACTAAATTTCTACGAAATTCAAAAAAAAATTTTTGCCCCACTCTAGTATACAAATTGACTATAGATTTTTTTTTCTAGCTTATCAAAGATATTCTAAAAGTAAATAATTTAATAAGTTACCCATTTATAAAAGAAATAGTTTTTTTTTAATAAATGGAGGTAAAATCTGAAAGAAAACTTACTGAGTTTTTTTATTCCTTAATAAGTGCAAAATAGCAAAAACTGTGGTGTATTAATTCCGAGAATTTAATGTTAAGCAATTCTGTCTAGACAATTAATCCGAACGATTCTGGGAAGGAAATTTTCAAGTTTAACATCAAAATGAGTATTCATGTCCACTCCAGAGGTTTCAACTAAATCTAAACACCAATAATGATGAATGCTTACACGAAATCATACCCTTTCTCACCATTCGTAATTGATTTTTGCTTCCGAAAGCGTGTACTTTAGATATCGTCATTAGTTAGCCATATTTTAGATATTTACTTTAATACCTTTGACTTTAGTTTGGCGTACTTTAGATATCGGAAATAGATTGCTTAGAATCGGGTATTAAATTATATGCATTTGTTTTGCACGCTGCTTTACATCTACGAAGAAAAAAAGTTCAAATTTGCAAAATGTAAGCATGTGCTTAGTTGTGTCATAAAGATAATTATATTAATTAATTATATAATTTTAAATATCTATCTATTGTATTTTATTACATTTTTTACTTGCATGAATATTGTTACAACGCACATCCATTATCATTACGTGAATCCAGAGAAGACATTCGTAACAAATAGATATTTTTGCCATCATGTCGTCAAATAATGATGATACTTGAAAATTTATATTTCTATAGATAACTCTAATTTTTGGATAGCATAGCATGTGCCCAAGTTCACTGTAAGAAATTTTGGTACATAGTTGCCACCATCTTTGGTGTACAGATTTATTTTTGCAGAATAAGCAGAATAGGAATATATTTTTACTTTAACTTTTTCTTTATTACTGTTTTATTTATGTAATATTTTTTTGTTTATTGACAACACATGTTCTTATACTCATTCAAATCAATTTAATGGCTCATCACAAAAACATTTCGTGTAAAAAGAAACAAATTTTTCAGTAATAAATTCGCGAGAAATTATTTAATACAATTGTTATCCAATCAATTTTATATTAATTTTTGCGCAATAACCACAGTTTTGTACTTAAAAATGTATTTAGCATACCTCAACACCGAAAATAGTCGCAACTATACACAGCAATTTTTTACAGTTTATAAACTTGGAGGATGTAAGTGTATCCCAACATTTGTGTTTCACTCAAAAAAAAGTTTTATATTTTGTTCATAATAATTCTTTTGTTTCATTTTTAAATCAAAGTGTAGTTTTTGTTGACACATATTTATATTTTTACAACCTTTTGATACGAAATTTGACTGAACAGTGCTATATATTATTGAATTTTGGCTTAGAAAAATGTGTTGATTTTTATTGATTTTGCTATAAAAACTATTTTCCTATCCCGTGTTTTAACAAACATAAAATGTTAAAAGAAATATCTTTAATTCATCACATTATGTATTTAAGACCTAAAGAAATTTACGCATTTTTGTTTCTAATCTAACAAGTTAAGACATAAATTTCTTCCAAATGCTTCTCAAGATAATAATAGAAGGAAAAACGTTAATATATGTGTTAATACTCCATGATCCTGTGAAAAAAAGAAGTGAAAATTAACTACCAACTTGATTTGCAAAAAAAAGAAGAAAAAAATGGAAGGGGTTTAAAATTCTTAATGAATACGCTACTTAAAGATTCTAAAAGAAAAAAAAATAGCTTTTCTGAGAAAAAGTGTTTACTCGTTTTAAGGGATTATATATTTCAATTAAGTACTTAACGAAAATTTCTTAAGCATTTATTTTAATTAAAGTACAAAAAATATATATCTAAAGTAAAATTTAAAATATTTTACTTGTCTTTAAAATAAATAAAGCAATTTAGAGCAATTTAAATAATTTTTATTCCAATAAATATGCTATATAAATTCTAAAAGGGGAGTATTTTAATACATTTGTACACCAGCTCAAATTCAATATAATAAATTTAACCTCGTTATTTCTTTTAATATTTTTTTGTCCCACCAGATCGACACTCGTGATTCAGATTGAAGTACGGGGTATTTGTTAACATCTCTTTCAGTGGCACCATATTAGGTGGACCAACGTTGCTCCCAGAGTAAGGACAGATGATGAGAATGAGAGCCATGTCCGGTATTTGAAACCAGTACCCTTCAGATGTGAGGTCAGCTCTGTGACTCAGCTCGAGCTCACTATAAAAATAATCACCATATTTTTGTTCAGCAAATTTATTTAGTCACCAAAAAGACAATTCATGATATGTTTTGTTTTGGTTGCATGTTAAATGATGGTATTATTTAACAGTATTCACATATTAATTACGGCAAATTCTGCGAATTGAGGTAGATAGCTCCTAAATTTAAATGTTTGTAATTAAATTTATAATAAGTTTGTGAATAAATGTATGCAAATAAATAGGTATATATTTATCCTAAATTTTGAAGTGTAGAAAATTAAGGTCTATTCAAACTCATATCATAATTTTTTTTAATGAAAGAACAAAAATATTAAAAATATTGCAATAGCATCGGGATTCATATAATGATATCCAAGATTCTGATTTATGAATCTAAAACCCTGGAAATAACGTTTGAGTTTAATAGTCTTAAATATTAATCACAACAGGATTACATTGCAAAATAAAACTAATAAAACTTATAAAGCGGAATTTAAAGCATTTTTTTCGTGAAAAATAAAATAATCTTTAAGTTTTGCTAAATTTCTTAGAATAACGTTTGATATTATTAAAAAACATGAGGTGAAGTAGCAATTTTTAAGTAAACAAATATCAAAATCTCCGCAAATATTGACTTTCGGCTTACGACAACAAATGTAAATATTACTTGTAATTAATAATTTATTAAAATATTTATGTTACATATTATAAATAATTAATATACATCAAATGTATATCTTTCTTATGCGTAAGAATTAATTTATAATTAATAGAAATACATGTTGAAAGTTTCGATTGATTTTTAATTTTTACGGAATAGTATTTAAAAAAAATACTTTATATTATTTAAATTATTTTTAGTAGATTCCAAAATCTCTTGTCATTAAATATTTATAAAATTTTATTAGTTGCTTGGACATGACATAAAAAAGTTATTGACCGTTCAGCAATTTTGAGAAATTTGAAAAAAAATGTCAAAAATTATAATAAACCATTTGCTTTTTCCCGTATGGTACAGGTTTCAGTTATAACTTGTTAATATCTATAAATTCATGAAATATTATTGAGCTGTCAACAAAGGGCGTTCTTCTTAAACTAGGTAATAATAGATGTAAAGGAAAGTATTTATACATTTTTAAAGCATTATAATTATCATGTTAAACTCAATGGAAATGGAAAACCATCACAGAAAATTTCGAACAAATTTTCACGACAGTTTCAACTGTTGTTTTTATACCGTAATGACTTAAATACTTGAAACTAGATTGCATAATTTTTGAAATATAAAAAAAAACACGAAACGTTAAGTTAAATATTTATTTAAAAAAATGTATCTTTTTTTTTGTTAATGAGATTATCCTATATTTTTCTTCAGCACTGAAAAAACATTACTATAATTTTTTTTATTTTTTATAATTAAATTAGGAAATAAGAAGATTCAAATATTTTAATGAAAATTGTTTGAAATAAAAAAAGAAGTGCGTTTTTTTACAATACATAATCTCATTTGAGTAAACCGCATTTTTTTAGGTAGACAAAAATAATTCAGGGGGATATTTTTAATATAAAAGCAGCAAAAAATTAACTTTTTTGTTTTTAACAAACTTAGATAAAAGATAAGGATATTTTATCTTTTAAAATACATTTTTTACAAGATCTACATGCATTATTCAAATTAATCGAGAGAACGGAGTAGTTGGTTGTTTTCTATATCCTCGTGTTTTTAATTAATTAAATGCCTTAATCACACTGTTACGAATGAAACATTATGCTTAAAAATGTTCTATTTAAAAGTATTAACATAAAAAATAAATTTCAAATTCTTATATTTAGCCACAAAAATATTAAAATCAACACAAGACAACTTTCACGAGAAACTTAAATCTTTTTTTAATTGGTAACCGAAGCTTTTGTAATTTATATAATTTATTGAAAAGTTTTATTATATTTCTGCTAAAAATTATGTAGCCTCAATGTTGGAAAAAATAATGTAATGTTAAGCATACATTTACTAGAAAAAAGAATACCATATTTTTTTTATTTTTTTATTCAGGAATGGGATTTTTTTTCTTTCTTTTTGCGCTAAATTTAAGTCGGCATAAGGAATTAGATGGATTACCTATTGCAGCACTTGTTGGAATCTTAGGAAAAATTTAATTTCAATAATGCCAAAATTTATACGACATCAGCGTAGTTTCAAACCACTACTCTATAGAACGCAGAAATGTAACCTGCCCTAATTTACCACTCTGGGCCACTTCAGTTTTCTTAGTTTTTTTTTTCGCTTTCATTATTTTTTTTCTTTGCTGGTTACTTCGCATTTTTTGTTTCCCTCCTGGCTACCACTTTTTTCTGGTTTTGTTTTCTAGCTATATTGATTTTAAGTTTCTCGTTGAAACTTACGTTTTCTGTTTCAAAGATCTTTTGGTTTTTTTACTCATGCCCGGCAAGTCTAGAGAATGGGTGCTTATTTCTGACTGCTCGAAGTATGATGACTTTTACCACTGTTTTTTAAAGAAAAATAAGGTTTTATTGTCAGATATATGCTTCTTTTTCAAAATTGCCTAATGTAAAATACCCTTTCTCTAAACAAATTCATTTTATAAACGTAACTGTTTCCGCGAAATAACGCATTCAGAAATTTTAAAATAAAATAAATGATGCAGTCAATATATTTTAATATCAAAATATTTTAATCGTGACAATGTGAGGAGGGAAAATCTGGGATATCGCATTAAGGATAATTGTAAGAAGTGAAATCTATGTTCGCTACGCAGAGGCGTAGTATATTTGAGATTCGTTGTATAGTAGTTTACAATTTCAGATAGATAACACGTCTAACTAATATTTAATGCATAGCATAAATATTTCATGCAGAAAAAATGTTTCAAAACCTCCGGAGAAGCTTCGTGTTTAAAATAATTTATTACTATCTCTAAAATGTGTTAAATCGTTTAACTCTCTGAGCGTTAATCCCAGCTTTTTACGAATTTTTAACTGCTGGCTTTCCTACATCAATGGAGTTTTATCAAGTTTCCTGCATCAATGTTTCTCTCAGTTGTGAGTAGTAGAAAAATTTCCGTACAATGTTATCCAGGGAATCAATGCTTGAAGGGTTAATAATAAATTAAGTTAATATAGTAATTAAAGGGTTAATAATAATAAAAATATAATTCAATGTTCAAGCATTAAAGGTAATTATTACTAAAAAAGATAACAAGTCTAAAATAATTTTATTAAAAATGACAAGGGAATAAGAGAAAATATGAACACTGAACAATACATGTCATATATATATGTTTGAGGTAAACATATAAACCACAGAAAGCTATTAAATCTCTCTTTAATTCCTTGTTGACGTTGACATATTCAGAATAAAGTTTAAAGTTTGAAAATGAACTCACTACTGTATCTAAAATATAAACTAACGTATTTTCAATCAAAAAAGTATGTTCATGAATAAAAAGCAGTTTTAGAGTAAAATTGTTGCAATGCAACATCAGCAGAAATTAATAAAATTGAATATTTTTAATGCTGTGAAAAAACTAGCTTAATGTCATATACATCCACACAAAACGAATTTTTTTTTTTTTTTTACCAAAACTCATTATTTTTTAGTTTTTCTTTTCTTTTTTTGCATTTTGTATAAATGTTATCTCAAAAAAAGATACAAAATAACAAGATAAAAACTTTCTTTTGGTTTAATATGTAATGCGTATAATTTATTTGTTTTTTAAATATGAATATTTCATATAAAAAGTACCGAGTACATAAAGCAGAATTTTCATTCTATGAACTATAGAAAGTAGTTACTAATAAGTCAATTTTCTCCTATCATTAACTTAATCCATCTTTTCAGTGAGAAAAAAATATGGATAAAAGCATCAGAATATGGTAAAAATTACAGCATCTGGCTATATGGGGCACTAAATGTATCGAAATTTTTACTGAAGTAATTATTTCGGTAAAATTAACATAACATATAGTTTTGTAATACGTGTTAAAATTTGATAAATGAGATAAAAGTTAGTAATTTTAGCATGATATTTTAACCATTACAAAGTGGATAAAATCATTTTTCAGTTGTGCATTTCTTAATAGCAATAGGTAAGAGGCAATAATGATTATAATTTGAAAAACCAGAAATTCCGGTAAAACGTTGCCTTTTGAACGAAACAATTACCAAATAAAGGATTTAAATACTGTATATTTTAGGTTTATTAACCAGAATTATGGTTCTTTTTACCAAAAATGCCATTACAATATAATACGGTAAATAAACTAGATTTTTTTCTTAGTGTAAATTCAAAACAATATGGGCAAAGCTTAGAAGACTCTTATTCGTTACTAAAAAAAGCATGTAATTATAAGAAATTTCATAAAGAACAAAAACATTTTAATAAATTACTGTTGATTTTACGATTTTTGCTTTATACTACATTTATGCACCAGTCATTAAATAACGAAATAAGGAATTCACTACCTTTTTTAAAGCATTTTATTACAACTCTCCATTATTAATTTAAAATTAAATAAGTGGTAGTTAAAAAACGCAATTACAAATGTTAGTGGTGTTCCTAAACTTTCTTCCTATTTTTAATGGTTTAAAGCCGTTTTATTGCTCTGTTTTTCACCGTTTTATCTCTCATGGATTAAAATCGCCAGTTGAAATTATTAATTTTGCTATAAAGTTTTGCGTGCCGTAATATAACTTTAACTATTCCACAATCAATTTATGATTAGTTTCTAAACTAGAGCTCGCATTTAGCAATAACTTTATGGTTTTGGACTTCGTGAAAATTAAACTGTGATTGCCCTTTATTGACAATTTGAAACAGTATTTAAGCGAAATTCTTACTTTCACAAGTTCTTTAAAATTAACCACTGATCCACCACGGAGAACTCTCTCTCCATTGGAGTAACCCAAATTCGAATCCCAGTGATGACTAGTCGTTACAAATTCTGTCAAAACAAAAGTTTTTTACGATAAGGAAGCAGCTTAATTAAAGATTTTCTTAATAATTTTTACGGAAAAAGCGTTTTAAGAAAATTGTATGATAAAAAATCATTCGGGCTACTGATTTAATTCGTAAATTTTAAATTTTTTTACAACTAATCTAGCTACCTTTTAAGTCCACTAATTGTGCGGGATTTTTTTATAGTGTAAGGTAAAAACATTTTTCATGAAATCATATAAATTTTAAATTCCACAGTCCCGTATAAAAAATAATTCAACTAGATCGTACCATTGCTTAAACGTACGTTAAATATTCGTAAATTATGTGATTTAATTAATCGTAAATTATCTATTAAAAATATGCATTTTAAAACGACGTAAAATATCGCGTGAAATATATAATTAAATAATTTAATGTAGTAAGTCTGAAATTCTACGTCGGCATTAATATTTAAAGTAATAATTTTTAGGAGAAGTAAGAATGCGTTTTTATTTGTAATTGAAACCGTTATGAATTTCCCTTTCAAAATGCAAAAATAATGAAAAAAAAGGTAAATGAGTATAATGAAATTTTTCAGAAGTACGATGAAAAGATTATAAAGAAGTGTTTTTGGTCTCATGTGAGAAAAAAAAATATAAGAAAGGTAACCGATGCCATCATCTGTTTTCATTATACTTGCAAAATAGATTGTCATTTATTTAAATTAGCAATATACAAAATTAAAGCTGAATACATGTTTCACAACATTTTTCATCACCTGAGGTAAAAATTCTTTTTCTTTGCAAAGCAACGTGAGTTACCTAGTCCAATTTTTCGATTTTACTCCCTTCTTTTCATGGAAATTTGCTAATTAAAGGTTTTATGTCGAAACATAAAGAACATAAATTAGTTTTTACGAAGAGACATATCATCCTTTTAAATACGGAAAATCAGAAATGAAGCAAACGCAGCATCGAAATTAAATAAAAATGATTTTTTGATAAAGGTTTTAAGCGAGTATTTTCAAAATCAAACAAGTGTTTGTCCCATTTTTTATAAGTTCATTTTACTTTGAAAATTGATACTTTTAAAAAATAAAAATTTGAAATTTAACCTGAATGTTATAAAAACGTATTTATCCATAACATGCGTAAAAGTTTGCTGCAGTAATAATTAGAAATAATAAAAAATAAATCAGAATTAATGCTAGAAACGTATATGCGAATTATGTGAAACTAGTTTTATATAGTAAAACTTGGAGACATGAATCATAATTTATTTTAATGAAATTAATCTGATTTGTATAGTTCCCATAAGCCATCGGCTTCCATATAATATCCAACAATTCACTGACCATTTAAAAAAAATGTTCCGTTGAAGTATAAAACAAAATTAAAATAGAAGCACTTTTTCCTATAAAGCACAAATAAATTGTTGCCTTAAACGACAGTAATTATTTATGAAATCTTCACACAAAAAAACGAATTTCCTTTTCACTTATTTATATTCCTTTCTAAAAAATTACAAAAATAAAATTTATGTATATCGTCATAACATTTAAAACTCTAGAACGCTTGAAGATTGGAATAAATACAATAATAAACCATACTTACAAATTTCTAAAAGATAATATTTTTGGGAAACATGTTTTTCATGCAGGCAATTAGATATTTTTGTAAATTGCATGTCTTTCTAGACCTAATTTCGAAAATTTATAAGGTACCTATCAGAGAACAATACAACTGAATAGTTTAATGGGGAACTGTCTTCTTTGGATAAAAATAGGCTTATAATTTTAAAGTGCAGAGTTTAGTTTTTTTTCCTTATTTTAGCCTTTAAAAAAATACTTTAGCTGAGAGTGATTTTCCATACAAATGTATGCAGAATTCTTCAATCAGGACTTTATAAATAAGGTTACTGAAACCTGGAGTGATATCTGAATTTTGAAGTATTGGAAACAAGTATATCAAAAAAGTTAACCTAATGTGCAGATAAGTGTCTAACTAACGTATACGTTTCATACCTAAACAAATTCATACGTTGAAATTTCGTTTAAGTCTGAACACTGTAAAATGGATCGATAAAAATACGCAAGGATTTATTGAAGGATTTATTATAAAATCTAAATAGGAAACTCAGTAATTTTATGGAAATAAAGTCAGTTAAACTCTGTAAATTAGTACTCGGTTTTCAGATATAATATATTTTCTCAGAGAAAAAAATCTAATAAGACTACAGTATGTAAAAGTAATGACATTTCTGGTAATAAAACCGAAATATACATTATTTAAATCATTCATTTGGTTATTTTTTTCTTCTGGTGTTAAAAATTTGCAGTTCTTATGACCACACAATCAGTAAAAATACAAATCTGTGAAGTAAATTTAACTTACTAAATGGCTTTCAATCAATGCTTTACGGTATCATGATAAAATAGCCAATTTTTTATAACCTACACCAATTTTCGGCACAGATTTTAAAACCATATTTTATTGTTAATTTTATCAAATTCATTATCAAAGTGCTTCGGTAAAACGTACCGAACTTTTTGATGTTTCAATAGAGCCAAAAACACATTAAGTTTTGGCATATTCTGGTATTTTTGATCATATATACTTTTTTCTCAGTCCTCCGTCTTTGAAACCACCGGGGGCATTATATAAAAAAGGAATTACAGACCATAAACACACAATCAGAGAAAGTGATGAATGATTAGATACCTAAATTTTACCACGAGAACCAAACCTCGGCCGCCGCTGTGTTGGGTTAAGACTTTAACCACAATACTGATTGGGTGATCACTTCATAAATGAATAAAAATATATTGAATTACCTAGAAAAAAATCCTGTTAGAGAAGAAAACAAAGAGTTTTATGATATAATTTAGATAAACGATATTACTCTATTAACGAGAGATTTCTTCTTATTGGTTTGAACAAGAGCTTACGTCATTGCAACGAGATTTTTGTTTTTTCTCTGTATTTTAAAAGGGAAAAAACAAATAGCGAGATCTGTGCTAATGAGTAGTAATTACCTAAAATTTATTTATTACTTATATTTGTTTATAAACATCCAAATTCGCAACATAATATGTATTGAGAACATAGCGCATGCTGTTTTTATAAAAGCCTTGGAGCTTAAAATTCTTTTACGTATTCAGGTGCCGTGTCTTACTTATACGTGTTTCGGTTTTAAATCAATGTCCAAGATGATACAACCAAATTCAATCAACTTTGCTTCTAGTTTTTTTTTCTTTTTATGCTCTTAGATAAAACTCAAAATAAGTTCTTTTTTTCCTTTTCTATCATTTTGTGATTTTTTTTTCTCTTCTAAGGGAAGAAAACAGCGCGGAATTTCTAGCTTTAATCATCTATGCTCAAAGAAGACTTATGTAAATTTCTGATTTAATTTTGAGGAAGATAATTCAGCAATGCGGAAGAATAAAAGCTTTTGCTATTAAAGTAATGTGTTCAAAAATTAAACTCTAACATTTTATTGAAATTCTCTAACGTTTTAATAACTGATAATTTTATTTAGAGTTTTTGTGTTTGAAAAGTATTTATTTTTTTATTACTTTAAGCTTATAAATTATTTTAAAATTAAAATATTATTAATGATTTTTTTGCTTGGTATATTTTTACCTCCCTTGGTTAGAATAAATTTTAAAATTAGTTTCTTATTAATTGAATTTTTGTTCATGTTACCTAAATCTGCATAAATATTTCTAATAGTTCAAATATTATGAAAATCTAAATTTATTTAAGTTTACTTTAAGATTTGGACAAGAAATTCCGCAAGAGCTCTCTAAAATATCCCCACTTTATCCATATGTTCATAAACATTCCCTATATAAACATAACAAAATTAAAATCCGAAATTTTCCATATCTGTATAATATACATATATATGATTAAATCATCATATGTATACATATATGATTAAATCCTCAAAGATGATTAAATCATAAATAAATCTGAATCCATAAATAAATCTAAATCCATTATTTAGTAAAACTTTATGCTCATAATAATGTAGGAAATTATTAGCAAATGCACTTGAATAACAATTACCCATTGAAATACCCTTTATTTGAAAATAAAAACTAATTTCATTAAAAAGATTATTTTCGAAAATGTTAACATTACATAAATTAATCCAATCCTCTTTTTTAATGTCTTCATTAATCAAATAATTATCAAAAATTTCAATACAAGTGTTTTTTAAGTTATTGTGTGGTATACTAGTGAAAAGATTTTCAAAATCATATGTAAGAATTTTATTAACATTATTGTTATTTAAATATTTTTTAACATCTTGGTTGTTGTTAATAATAAAATTCTTATCATTATAAATAATTTTGTTTAAAATGATGTTTAAATATTTACAAAACCTTTACCAAAAGCAGAATTATAACACCCTGTACTATACGTAACAAATCTAAATTTAACTCGTGTTTTATGAAATTTAATAGAAGGAAATAAATAAGGGTAATTAAGACTATTGGGTTTTAATCCAATTTTCTTGGAAAAAGCTGAAATTCTATTATCAATTTCTTTCTTAGAGTTGTTATTCTTTATAAAAGTATCATTGTTATGATATTCTTTACTCATTAACTGTTTAAAAAAAATTTTGTAAATAAAGCAAAAATTATGTGACGTCTTATCAACAACACACTATTAATAAAATTTTGTCTCAAATCCTTAATAGATTTAATAATTTCAAAATTCAAATAAAAACCTTTGTATTTTATATCATTGTTCACAAAATTCAATTTGAAATTATACAAAGCATAATAAGTTAATTGAATTGATTTTATGATTATATATATTAAATCTAACTTCTTATGCCTAATAGTAAAGGGAATATTTTATATCAATACGGATTTCTTGATCTCTATTCCCCTCAGATGATTTTTATCCCATTTTAGTGCTTTGAATTAAATTTATTTACTGTAGATATTTCATTGAAATTAAAAGTTTCATTAAAATGGTGTATTCATAATAAAAAATTGATTTTCGAATTCATTTTTATCCCTAGCAATATTAAAATGCGATACAGACTACATTGAAAATAGGTATAACATAGAGATATAACAAAAGTTTAGCATTAATAGTATGTTTAATGCTAAGTATTATTAATGCTAAAGTATGCCCGATGTTGATATTAAAAATAAAAAGAAAGCTTAAACAATTGTCGATAAGTTAGAAAGATTTTAACAATCGAAAAGTATTTTAAAAACATTTTTTTAAGAGTATGAACAATACTTTGTTTGATAAAAACATTTAACAGTTAATTGCAATATTGCAGCATTATAAGTCTTTTAAAAATGAGTGAACTAAAGAATGATATAAGCGAGAACATAAATTTAAATAGATAATTGTCTTAAATTTAATCGTACACACTTTAATAAATGCATTGAACTATAATAAATACAAGAATTTTTTTACACTATAATGATAATAAATAAATACTGATTCTGGAAATATATTTATAAACGTTTTCATTTATTCTTTTGGTAATGAATCTACAAAATTTCATTATCTTTCACTTTGGAATTCAAATCAATTTCAAATTTTATTATGCTACTGCAAAAATCCATTTTAAGCCGTGCATTTTATTCATAGCCAGAATACAAATTACCTTTTCGGAAAATAAAAGTAATAGCCGCCAATTTTTCTGGATGCAAACAACAATGCTGCTGTCAAAAACATTTTGACTGAATTCTTATCCAAGATATTTCACAATGAAAAGTAAAATGTGGAAATATGTATTCATTTTCGAAAGTCACTCAAGATGGGGGAAATATTTTTCTGAGAAAGTTTGAAGATCTGTATGTGCATAAGGAAAAATAATAGCGCAATTTATTTTGAAGAGAAAATGATTTAATTTAAAATAATGACTTCATTTTTATAGTTAACTATAACGTTATAATTTCCGTTAAAAAAGAACAAAAAAATAGTTACTACTTGCAAAAAATACAATATGAGGAAATTCTTTAAAAAAATACTCTTTTCGTATAAGTACCCGATGCATTATTTTCGCCAATGATAATATTTTGTTAATGATACTGAAACAGATAAGAGCTACCGAAATAATAACGAAATCACAAGCATAACCTGGTAATTAATGTATAATTAAATTATTTTATGAAAAGATAAAAACCGCTAATATTTTTATTACAGTGATTAAAATAAGGCGCAAACAAATTATTCATGAAACACATGAAATGTTCCAAACTAATTTTTTTAAGAGAATAAAAAACTGAAAATGAAACTATATACCAATTCCAGTTATAGATTATTATCCCCAATAAACAATTTTCTTTGAAGTTCATGGGTTCTGTGCATAATTAAAAAAGCGAATACAATAAACAAATTCAAAACAATTGTACAAAAAAATTACATTTCACTGGAGGAAGCCTAGAAGCCTTTTAGAGTATTAGTTTACTTCGATTACGCACAAAAATCAAGATTCTAAAAGGAAATTTTACATAATTTTTAGTATTTTTCAAACATTTTATGAGTAGTTAATAGTGATCCAAGACTATTCAAAAGATAAATATACAAATAGATCAAATATATAAATATATCAAATATACGCAAAGAAAAAATGTATTGTCAAAATTTGGGGGTAAAATTTCCATATTTCTGAGAATGGGGTAAAATTTCCATATTTCTGACTCATTAAAGCGAAAAAGAACACTAAAATTTCATGATTTTGATAAAATGATTTTGGTAAAATAAACAATACTAATGATTTTGGTAAAATAAACAATAAAATTTGACTTTATAATAAGTGATAAAATTTGGTAGTTTTATATCACGCTATTTTATTTCGAAATTTTAGAGCATGGTGTAAAAACCATTTTTCGGTCAAACTAGAGTTTCAGTTTTGCATATTTTACTAAATGTGTGGCAATAAAAACTATAGTTTTGAGAAACAGAATTTTCGACGAACCATTATCACAGGAACAGAATAATTAACAAATGAATTATTTAAATACTGTCTATTTTGGTTTTATTGCCAGAAATGTCATTACCATGCACTACGCAAATTTTACCAGAATATATTTCTTTGTGCATGAATAGTGCCAATTTAAAGAGGCAGGAAGTACGTAAGGAATTTGTAATCCCCTTCGTTTAACTTAAACCGCTTTCACGTATGTTTATTTCCAAGCAGCAAATCTTGCTATGAATATTCTGACTGTTCCCTGCCTTAAAGTGCTCTTATATTAACTGTAACTCTACTTTATATAAAAATAAAAATTCCAATAGCTTTTCGTCTGCGAGAACTCACTGATGACAATTAAGTAAATGATGTAATTTCTAAATGTATTGATTAGTTAAATTTGATTCGAATTAAAACACTAATTACTTTGAGAATAGCTAGTTTGTGGGCAGAAATTTCTACTGAAGCAATTTCTGCGCGAATACCTTTATTGGCATATACAAGTTTTAATTGTTTCCTTTCTCTTTTTAAAAGACTGTTTTACTGAGTAAAATGTATCCCCAACCAAATTTTAACTCCTTTTGAACTAAAAAAACTAAAAACAAAACAAAAAAAATTTTTAAAATAAAAATAAACAAGTAATATCCACATTATTAAGGTGGTCGAACAAGAAGAATATATTATCCATTCGTGTCAAATACAAAACAGAAATTGTTTGCAACCCGAACAAGAAACATTAATGAATCTGAACCAAACATTAGTTGCAATGATGATCTTGTTGTTCTCTTACATGATTTTGCACAAATAAGAGATTAGAAAAATAGAAAAGTTATAATTCGGAAGTCTCTAGACTGCATTAGATTGGTCTAAATGAGATAACGAACTTCAAAATACGAAATAATTTAAATTTTGCGATAAAAGTCGCAAAACAATAAGACAACTTAATGCATAAAATTGTCCTTTTAATTTTAATTTACAAGGAGCGTTAAAAATACTAACTCTTTCTAATGGTTTGAGAATATGATTTGTTTATTTACTGATATATGCTAAAATCTTAGCAAGTTCTTAGAATTTGCTGGTTGATATATAAAAATAATTAAGTAATACAAGTTACTAATTTTTTCTGCTCTCTTAATTTTAAAATATTTTTACTAATTTAGTTAATTTAGTTTTAAAATATTTTTACACGTGTAACACGAAAAATAAATTTAAATTACCTTATGTAGCCAAGCTCAATCTCAAAATAATAAATATTTAAACAATGGAAATATTAGATTAAAGCTACAGTATTAGTTTACTGATATTCTTTAGAAACTATTTAATATTTTAATTTTTCTCAAATAATTTTCATATTTTTTTACAAACTTCAGTACTAACTTTCAAAATAATAATTACTAAAACAATAAGTATATTAGATAACTACAGCTATAGTAGTTTGAGTACACTAATTATAAATTATTTAATATTTTAAACTTTGGGCAAAATAATTTTCATATTTGTTTATGCACTTCAGTACTAACTTTGTTTCATTTTATAATGGCAAAATTATATTTTTAAATAATCTTGTGTAGGTGAAATCATTTTCAAAATAATAAATTTTTGAACGAGGAAAATATTATATTAAATCTACTGTAATAGTTTATTTAAACTCATTAAAAATATTTAAGATTTTCTTTTTAAATAATTTTTAAATTGGTTCATAAACATCAGTACTAACTTTCAAAATAATAATTTTTCAAGCAATGAATATAATCGATAACTGCTGCTATATTAGCTTACTGTAATTCATTATAAACTATTTAATATTTTAAACTTTGTGCAAAATAATTTTCATATTTGCTTACAGACTCCGGAACTAACTTTGTTTAATTTTACGTAGGAAATATAATATTTTCAAATGACTTTATGTAGGAGAAATTATTTTCAAAATAATAAATACTTAAACATTGAAAGTGTTAAATTAAAGCTACTATAATAGTTTACTGAAACTCGTTGTTTTTTTTTAAAACTAAATTATTTGGTAGTTCATATAAACTTTAGTACTAACTTTCAAAATAATAATCATTTAAACAATGAATATATTAGATAACTGCTGCTGTATTTGTTTTCTAGCACTTATTATGAAATATTTAATACTTTAAACTTTGTGCAAAATAATCACCAAAACCCTACTTTAACTTTGCTGCACCTTCATCCAACATAACTACATCATCTCCCTCTACAAAAATTTGAAAAACTGGACAACAAAAATTGAACAATGCTGATAAATTTCGGCCTGCTCTGAAACAGCACCTAAATATAAAATTTTCACCCAGTTAAGAGCCAGGTCTCCCTCGTAAGAAAAAAGACACTAAATATAAATAATCAATCCGCATCTGCTACCTGCAGAATATGGATTGTTATTCTGAAATCACACTACATCCTTCCGATGAGGAAGGCTTATCTGACTGCACTTCAACTAATGATGTTCCTTCCAAATCATATTTATCATAATATCCATATATTTTACCTCTTGCAACTGTCGTGGAATTCGTAACAAGATTTCCGATGTCAAAGATATTATTTTGAAATACCAACCTACAGCTCTTGCTCTGCAAGAGATACGTTTAACGTCATCAGACAATTTCAAATTACGTGACTACTATTGTTCCCATCATGATTTCGACAATAGAAGTCGACCTCATGGTGGTGGTGCAATTTTAACTTCAACTACTTTTCCATCAACTCACCTTTCACTTTCAACCTCATTTCCCTCTATCGTTGTTGAAGTTCAAATTAATGTTCTCCTTAACGTCTGTTCTGTCTATCTCCTCGTGCATCCATTTCCCAAGTAGATTTAAACTCACTGATAGATCATCAGTCACCTTCGCCTCTTATTTTGCTCGGCGATTTTAATGATAACAGTGAATTGTCGGGTAGTTCCGCCTCCAATGAACGGGGACTTAAAATTGAACTACTTATCCTGGACCATAATCTCTGTTTGCTTATTCAGGGGGAAGAAACTTATCTCAATACACCTACATGAACCTTCCACGCCATTGATTTAGCATTATGTTCACCAGTTCTCTTACCTTTCCTAAACTTTACTGTGAGTGATGATCTCCAAAACAGCAATCACTTTCCTCTCATAATTTCATATTCTGCTAGTGCACCCATTTCCTCGGGACCATCAGTATTCATATATCATCACGCTAATTGGACACTATTTACTCAGCTTGCACAAATCACTGATACCTTGGTATCCTGTACCAGTATAAATACCACGGTTGATTTGATTACATCTCCAATCATTCAAGCCGCCGAAGAGAATATAACTAACACTTTGACTTCACTATGCATTTGGAGCATCTTCCGCCGTTCTCCAACAACAACAAATTTTATGGCTTTTGCACGAGCAAAAGAATTAGCACGTAGCATTCAGCGAATTATCCAAAGGAAATTTTGGTCTCGGTATGTCTCCTCCATTACATCAACTGCATCTCCCAGGCAAGTTTGCTTGAGAGTTAAAAGAGTAAATTGACTACCGAGAATTTCTTCTTCCTATCCTTGAAAAAATGGTACTAAATATTCTGCTCCTGGTGACACATGTAATATAATCGGTGAGATATTGGCTGCCATCTCAGACGCATACAGTTACAATTTCATTTTTAAAAGGACTAAACACAGCGCTGAATGTCAAGCGTTTAACTTTAATGTTGGCCGAGCTTTATCCTATAACTGTACTTTCGGTCTTCTGGAATTTCAAAAAGCTCTATATTAAACTAAAAACACGGAAATATTAAACTAAGCCCCGGTTTTGATGGTATTACTTATCATATTATACGCCAGTTAGACACGGCGTCATTGACGAATATTCTTGTCCTATTTAAATAAATATGGAAAGAACAATCGTATCTGTCTAGATGGCGTGAAGCTATTGTAATACTAATTTTAAAATCTGGTAAAGATTCTAAAGATCCAGTTAATTATCGGCTTATAGCATTAACCAACTGTCCTGCAAAAACGTTAACGCTCGCCTTGTGTATTACCTATAAACGAAGTGTACAATATCTTGTCTATATCTCTTTTGACTTTGAGAAAGCATGTGACCAGACTTGACATTACGGAATTCTAAGGACTCTGTTTCATGTGGGTCTCCAGGGCCATTTTCCAATCTTTATCAAACACTTCTTGCGGAGACGCTATTTTCGAGTTAAGATCGGATCTACTTTAATTATCGGATCTTTTTATTCAGGCCGATAATAAGTGTCTTGAGTGTCATTTTGTTTATAATAAATATTTCATTAGTTTAACGTGTACTACCACCTACTGTCTCTAGATCTCTTTATTTTGATGATCTACACATCTCGTGTTAAGGATCCGACATGAGAGACTCCGAGCGACAATTTCAGTTAGCCAAACCCTTTCACCTTCTAAACATTCATGCATCTATTTCCGTCGCAAAACGCACCCTTCATAATGATCCCGATACCACCATTCGCAGTATAACTGCACCAGTTGTGCAACAGTCAAAATTTCTAGGTGTCATTTTTGATATGAAACAAACTTTTATCCCTCATATCAAACACTTACGAAAGCGATGCAAGCAAAAATTAATTTGCTCGTGCTGTCAAATACGTTTTAGGGTGCGGATCGCCAAACTTCACTGCACATTTATCACGCCTTGATACTATTAAATCTTGATTACACATGCGCAGTTTATTGTACTATAACCGCTTCTAACCTATGAGCTTTAGACACAGTACATTATACTGCTTTACGGATATGTTCCAAATCGTTTCGTAAATCTCCAGTTCGAAGTTTATATGCTGTTTGCCATCAACTGCCATTAGACCTACGCATGCAGATGTCTATCACTTATTACTTTCGTATCATGTCCTCTAAATCTCATCCATTAAAGCATGTTACTTTATCAAGCTTTGAGCGACTGTATATTGCTAGACAATCACATACTCGCCCATTTCATGCTCGCACGTACTCACTCATTCAGTCATTCGATATTTGTGAATTGCCTTCGCAATCAACCTTTATTGATTAACACCATTTATGTTATTCAATAAAGTCAATGTTGCACCCTGCATTTTCTACCAACTCTTCATTGAACATCGTAACCAATATTCTGAATACGTATCTATTTCTACAGACAGATCAAATTCTGCTGGATACCTTGGCTACGGTGTCGTCATCGCTTTTGATACTTACAGCTATAAAATCCCAAATATTTTCTCGGTCCTTACTATTGAAGCTGTTTCCGTCCTTTGGCACTAAGACTGATTTCTTTACTCTCTACACTGATATATTGTATTTACTCCGAGAGTATGAGCGTTTTGAGCCAGTCAGATAATTTTCACAGTGATAATCATCCTATTCTAAGCTTTATTATTCATTTGCTGATCACTCTTCATAGAAATGGATTTCATGTGTTGTACTGTTAGATGTCCAGTCACGTTGACATACCAGGAAATGACATGGCTGACTCTGCTGCCCGATCTGCCACTGCTCTCCTGTCATTATCTGCGCCTTTCTCGAATATTAAGCTGCATGTTCGGCGATTTATTACATCTTTATGGCAACAAGGGTGGGATCTCCAAATTTTCAATAAACTGCATAATATTAAAAACAGATATGGACTAGTTAATGATGATGATGATGATTATAGACGATCTGTTTTGGAGCTTTTTGCAATTTCCAGCTTATAGCTCGCTTATGTCCAAGGTGGCGGAGATAGGTGGATGGTTATAGTATGCGGATAGATTTTAGGTAATGTATAAGATATTGTAGCTTGTGTTTATCCGTTGTTTCCATAAGGTATGAAAACGACAATGCCCTAGGTCCAAGCTGTATTTTTAGGGTGGTGCGCTGTTGATTAAAGAGAGGGCATTCTTGAATAGTGTGATCAATATCGGAGATGGAACCGCAGTTGCATTTGTTGTCTGGAGCGAGTCCAAAACGGAATAACTTTGCTTTAGTTGGATAGGATCTAGTTCGGATTCTGGAGAACGTAACGTCTTGGTGCCTGCTGGAAAGGAGTAGAAGTTCGTTTTTATTTTGCCTCAGATGAAGAAAATCAGTATAGTATTTGCTATGCTTAATGCTTAAAGGTTGATTGCCTGGATAGTTGGTTGATTCGTTTAATTGATTGATAAGTATCTTCTATGGTAAATCTATCGTAAATTCTCGGTCTGGAGAGCGCTGCTTTTGCCAGCTCGTCAGCGATTTCATTACCGAGAATCCCGGAGTACCCAGGAACCCATGCTATGTCTACAGACTGGCATGAGGAGGGGAGCGCTTCCATCGAGACTTTGATTTGGTGTATGATTCCTTGTGGAGAGTTTGTAGCAGAATTTAGTGCTGTCAGAACAGAGAGTGAGTCTGTAAAAATTAAAATTCGAGAACTTGTAAGGCATTTTTGAAGTGCTAATAATATAGCTATTCCCTCAGCTGTGAAGACCGAGCAAATGGGTGGAACGGATCCGGACCTGACTGATCCGGAGCGGGAGTTGTATATTGCCACTCCTGCCTTGTCTGATATTCGGGAGGCATCTGTATAGATGGTTCGGTGGTAGATTCTTGTTTTGATAAGGGAGATTTGAGAGATGTATACGGACTTTTGAGGGTATTTTCGGAGTTCGATGGTGCATTTTAATCATATGATTAATGGCTATGCCGTGATCGTTTAGCCAGATTTTTGATTGTTGGGAGAGAGCTGATTTCCTGAAGGTATTCGGAATGTGCAGATTCTGGTGTGTTATTGCACTTAGTGACTGATAATGGTCTGACTAACTGTCTAATGGTCCAATAACTGTTTGACAAAAAACCGCATGGAGATCATGTTATGCCGTTCTTGTAGATTCGTACAGCCTGCCTCCTGGTAAAGTAGCGGTAGTGGAGTCCGCTTCGGAAGGCCCTTAGCTATCCGCAAGGTGGCATGGTACACCGAGTCGAGTATCTTGCGTTCACTTCTGCTGGCGTGGGAGTGCAGGTGACTGCCGAAATCGAGCGTAGGCGTAATATAAGACTGGACAATTCGGAATAAATGGAAGGAGCGTGCGCCCAGGAGTTTCTTGATATACTTTTTAGTATGTTAAGCTTTTTTAGTGTGGAGATTATTTTTTCCTGAAAATGATGGCGGTAGCTGAGGTTCGATGAAAAGTAAACCCCTAGAAGGCGGATATGTGGCGTCCATATGATGGTTTCTCCCTGGAAGTGCAGGGTGGGAGGGGATTCGATGGCTCTATAGGTGAAATCTGTTGCTCGACATTTCCCATTGTCTGCAGAAAGGTGCCATTCTGTTAACCACTTCTGTAGACGTAGAAGGGATAGCTGGAGTTTGCAGGTCAGAGACGGCTGGTTCGGGGAATAGATTAGGAGGAATATATCGTCTGCGTAGATAAAACAATTGACACCGTCTGGAAGGATATCAAAGATGTCATTTATATATAAGATGAAGAGGAGAGGCGATAGCACTGATCCTTGTGGAACGCCCTTGCTGCTGCTGAAAGCCCTTGAGTATGTGTGCCTCCAGCGCACTCGAAAGGATCTATCCGTGACGAAGTCACATATCCACTTATGAGGAGATCCCCTGATGTTATGCTGTAAGAGTTTGTAAGCAAGGCCATCTGCCCAGACGCTATCATAAGCCTGGACGATATCTAGGGAGATTCCAACTGTAAAGAAGTGGTTCGCTTTTACAAAGCGAATATGATGATCTAGAGTCGAAAGGAGACTGTCGCTTCCACGACGGGAAGAAATCCGTGTAGATAAGGGTGGGGAGAGTTTTGGTGCTCGAGGTGTGCAACCAAGCGTTTGAGTATTATTGTTTCCATAGTTTTGCAGAGAATGCTGGTTAAAGATATAGGCCTGTAAGAAGAGGTTTTGAGGCGAGATTTTCCGGATTTGGCGAAAGGGAGCACTGTGGAGGTTTTCCACTCAACCGTAAGCGATTCGGAGGACCAAGATTTGTTGAATAAGGACAGCAGAGTGTTGAGGGATTCGTCATCGAGTCCCTTTAGCATAAGGGTTGAGATTCTGTGCGGACCTGGTGTAGTTGATTTGGCTAAGGATATGGCTGTTTGGAGTTCCACGAGTTGGAAAGGCTCTGATAGAGCTGAGTATGAGTCTGATTCGCTGGAGTCGTACGGGATGCACATAACGATTGGTTCTCTGGCGTAAAACTGACCAAAAAGGTCGGCCTGTTGATTTACGTCAAAAATGTGCTGATTTCCCCGCAATAGGAAAAGATAGGGGTCAGACACATGAGATTGCGTGCGTTCAAGATATTTAAGTAACCTAAAGATGTTTGGGGAGGAGCCTAAGGAGCAACAAAGTTGAGACCAGTATTTTTTTTATTCCTTTTTAATCGTGAGTCGGAGGTGAGCGGCAATTCTCTTAAACTTGATCCATAGGACCGTGCCACCGGAGTGTTTGGGCAGCCTCCATGCTTGTCTTTTTCTTCCAAGTTGGTGAGAGAGGTAGGAGGACCACCATGGGGGGTATTTTTACTTCGGAAGTGTTTGCCATCTGCGATTTGCCTGTAGTGTGTTAGTTGCCGAAGTGAATTCTGCGATCGTGTTACTACCACTATTTTTTAAGGTAGCGTTGACTTGAGTATAAAAGGTATACCAAGGAATTCGAGGACGAGAGTAATTCAGATCATGGCCGGGGCCCAGGCTGATGGACGTTTTTATAGGCACGTGGTCACTATCGAAGCTGTCCGCATGGACCTCATGAGTGCAAAGTAGATATAAGTCTGGAGATACAAGAGCCACGTCTAGCAGCGATGGTCTATGGTGTTGGTCATAACGGCTTGGGGTCGATAAATTGAGCATGCTAAGGTTTTCTGATATTACATAGTCGAGGAATTGAGCAGACCCTGGTGAATCACTGGAGCTGCCTAAAGCTAGATGGCGTACATTGAGATCGCCTACTATCAGATATGGTAGTTTTGATTGGCGGACATTTTGTTCAATCCAATGTAGATCCAGCCTTCCTGGGGTAAATGGACGTTAATAATAGTTAGTAGGTGTGGTCCGACGCCCGTCTCTACTATAATGAATTCATGTTCTGTGGAGGGGGAAGGAGGAGGTTGTATTAGTCTGGAGGGATAACGACTATTAACTACAGTTATGAGACCACCGCTTTGTTGTCCATCACGATCCTGGCGATAAATAGAGATTGGTGGTAAGTTGAATGCGTCTAAATGCCTTAAAAATGTCTCTTGGATGCATAAACATTCTGCGTGGTTAAAATAAAATGTTCGCAACCATTGCCGTTTATTTGCAAGGCTTCTGGCGTTCCAAGAAACTATCTGGAACATGAAATTAATGGAGAGTAAAAAGGCAGAGAGATAACAAAAAGACACTTGCGTCATTTGAATTATAAACGGCAGAGAGATATTTGGGAGATTATGATCGCTTAAGATTTCTAGCGTGACGTTTGTCCAACTTCACTGTGTCTCTGATGGATGTATTTGATCTGGCTTGTGGTGTATTTTTGAGAGAGCTCTTAGTTGTGGTATCTATGAAGGTTTGGGATGAGGCCGGGCTTAAATTGCCTTGTTGCGATTGTTCCAAAGGGGGATAAGAGAAGATTCCCTGTTTTGGGATATTTGATCGGTTGTAGGTTTAGCTGGAGGAATGGGAACTGGTTCGAGAGATGTCAGAAGGGAGGCTTGGTTGTCTTGCTCTAGAGAGCGGAATTTCTTTCTGGAGGAGTGAGGTTCGATTGAGTTGTCTAATCGGGAAGTTAATTTATCAATGACTGTAAATAGCTTTTCAAAAAGAATGTCCTGCCGTTGTGAGAGTACTAGCAATTTGGAATCGAATGATGTAACTACTTCTGACACTACGCTCTAGACTATGGACTTTATATTTTCCACTGTCGTTACGTGCTCAGATTTAGATATAGTCGCGTAGGTAGAGGTGTGTTGTATGGGCTTGAACTGGCGTCTAGCTTCTGAGAATGATAGGTGGTTTTTGCTTTTGAATTCTAAGAATTTTGCTTCTTCCAACCGAGATGGGCATGTCGGGAAATCCACAGGGTGATTCCCTTCACAGTTAATACAGGTTGATTCAGTGCTGGCGCATTCTGAGAAGGCATGTGTGCCACTGCAGTAAGAGCAGATTTGACGTTTGGCGGAGCAGTTTTTTGTTGCATGGTTGAACTTAAAACATTTAGTGCACTGTCTAGGTCGGTCATAGAAAGGGGTTGGCTTTACGAGACTGTACCAAAATTTTACTTCCGTTGGTATTGAAATGCCGTAGATTGTGATAAGGCCTGTCTCAGATAGTGTTGAAGAACCTCTTCTTGTAAATCTGCGAATGTTATGCACGGTTATGTCGTTATATGATAATTCAGCTGCTAGTTCGGTGAGTGCATGGTCAAGGGGGATTTCTTGTAGTAGGAATTTTGAGGTGATATTTTCTGTTAAGATGCTAGATTGGGTTTGGACTTCCATAATTTTAGTTAGCTTAGAGATTTCGATTGCCATGTTAAAGTTTGCTGTTTTAATAAGAAGTTTTCCATTTCGAGTGTGCATGTAAGATATTATATTTCTAGGTTCTGTGACAGCTTTAGTTAGATCATCTTTCAGTATGATAGGTTTCTTCGGGAAAGAATTGTGTCCTATTGGGGTAAACATTATTGCGTATGTAGACACTCCACCGGCAGTAGCATATTCGAGTTGTTCAGTGACCGTATCATTAAATTCCAAATTTGTTTCAGTGGACACTTTAATCTTTCGAGAGTAGTGTAGGTTTGTAGACAAATCCATCTCTTCCTCCCTCATGTTGATTAACGAAGGGGAAACTATTATAATTGAGAAAACCTGAAAATTGCTTACCTTGTTGTCGCCAATAGTTACTTCAGCCCGCACTAGTGGGCGGTACACAAAATACTGATATAAATAATCTAAATTTCGGTATTCCAATGTACAAGATAGTATTTTAATCCTGTGGGTAATGTTTCATCTGCTCACCCGAGATGGATGAAGACAGATGTTGGCACTAAGAATTTCAAACAAAATTTTTTGCTGACTAGAAAACGTCCGACACTCACTACTCCGAGAAGTCGACCAAGTCGGACTAGTTAATTGTACTGTACTTGCGTAGTGCAGACGTTAAACTTACACGTCAGGAAATAGGGCACACCCGGTTATCACACCTTCATTTGCTATTTGGAGAACCTTCTCCTCAATGCCCGACTTGCAATGTTCCACTCACAATTTACCACATTTTTTTAATTTAATGAGGTTTAGCTGACAACGTTTTGCTTTTTCTGGACTTCTATTTTATGCATGCGGGATTTATTGAATGACATTCATCATCCTAACATTTTTGCTTTTTTGCGTGCTGTTCGTATTTTTAGCTATATGAAAATGTTTTAATGCATTTACAATGTTATTCAGTCTGCAAACATCGTATCACCTTCGTATCATTTCACTCTTTGTATTTAATATTGTATTCATACCTTTTTATCCCACTTTTTTATACCTTTTATCTGATTTATAAACTTACTTTAACATTTTATCAATAATAATTGTACAATGAAAGTTTTTTATGCAATTTGACCTTTTCTTCTAAGCTATTATATCATATTGTTTGCCGCAGCATGTCCTCGTTTTTGGATTTTGCGCCATTAAGCCCTACATTCAATCAATCAATCAATTGTGTAAGACAATTATCACATTTGTTCATAAACTTCAGTGTCTAGTTTGTTTAATTTAAGCAAACAAAAATCAAATATAACTTTAACAATATTTCTTGAGTTAAAACTTCAAAGCATTAAATTATTCAGTATTTATCACAAAAAAATCATTGTACGAGAGTTTTGACTTTGTCTTGTACTAAAACAAATTTTAAAAGATACATTTACCCCATACTTAAGAAAAAAATATAGTTAAAAGCATATTCGTATCATTCAGTATAAATTTTATTATTTAAATTTATAACTATTTTTTTAAAAGAAAACAATTTTCCTCACACTTATAGTTAAAAGTTTAAAAAAATCATTTTAAATTACTGATAACAAAAAATTTACGAACTTCACAAAGAAAGTAATTTCAAAATTTCACTCAAAAAGTAAAAGTGTAAAAAGAATACCACAAAAATCTATCCATAAATTAAACACATGAAGCTCCAAATGTTGACATTTTCATTTTACCCCTGACATTTGAATATGTTATTCAAATCCAGAATAGTTAAGGATGCATGTGATTTGAAATATTCATAAATATGTATTAAAGTCTTAGAAGTAAGCAAAACGGCTGATTTTTTATAATAAATCGAAATGCAAATCAGCCTAAGATGTAATGGGAATATTTGTATAATATTTTCTTACTACTTATCTAATGCTTTTTTTCTTATTAAAAGTTGTGAAATTTAATTTAAAGTAACGTTGGAAATTTTGCTTTAACAAAAACCAGCAAATTTAAAATAATAAAAAATATGGATTTCAATTTCTGTTAGCTGGGTATCTCTTTATGTATTCTTAATTGATTATCCATACGTATTTTATATTTATTCGTATTTATTGGATATTCATAAAGCATTTTTAATTGAAAAAAACGTAATGTTGTATTATTTTAATTTCCTTTTTATAATTTAATAATCTTATAGTCTATTTATAGGAATATAATATAATTTTTCAACTAATAACTTATAATTCTATTCATAAATCCTTATTTATGCATTTATGATCATTTAAGCATATTGATTGCTGCTACTCCTACACAAATGACCACAAGTTAATTTTATTTTATTGTTAATCATTAATTTGATTTTTTGGTTTTTTAAAGTTTCGGTATCCTATACTTAATAATTATAAATCATTAAAGGCAGGGAACCTGAAAAAATTAAATATATAATTTTTATTCCCAAGTTTTAATTTAGTACAAATGAATAAAAAGAAAAAGAAAAAATAACATTTATTTTAATCTGTTATATGCTCGAAAATGTCTGAAGTATGTATTTATCACATTCAGATTATGAATTAAAATTATTAATAAAAAATTAACACTAAATAACTAAATTAACTGTAATAAAAGTTTTGTTATATAATTTAACAGTTTTATTACAATTATGGATGGCTCATAAATTATAGTTTTTATTTTTTTTCACAAAATATATTATTAAAAAGAGCTCTATAACTTGCATAAACACTGCAACACAAGGAAAATATCTTATGTTAAGTTTCAGTAAAAAAAAAATAGTTATTTTGTTTTCTTTTTAAATGCATGAAGGGATGACTTAGCAATTATTACTATTATGACTAAGTAATTATTTAAATATTACTAACAATAAATATGTTTGTGTATCTATATTATTTTTATGCATTTAATATAATGTGTTAAATATAATTAGATTAATGCATTAAATATTATTTTTAACTACCCACCTACTTAAATCGTAATAAGCAATATCTTCGTAGCTAAAAAATTCTAAAATATCACCTTAACACACAAAATCATTTTTTTACAAATAGCATACAAATTACAAAGGCATAAGTCATTAAAATGCAATTTACAAAGGCATAAGTCATTATAGTTATAGTAAAAAACTGACTCTGCAATTAGTCATTTTATTTAAACAAAGTCATAAAAGAGACAATTATGCTGTATTTTGATGAAGTACTCGTATAGGTATTGCTATGCATGTTTTAGTTTAATTTATCTTTATTTGACTTTTCAAAATTTGTTACTGATTAGTGTAATAACTAAGAAAGGAAAACGTAAACAATTACTTTTAATTTTTAAAAATGATTTGTAATATATTAGCACCAAAAGTGGTAGCAACAACTTAGGAAGTGTTATTCCACAACACCAAGAGCCAAGTATATTTCCTTGTTTAGTAAAAAACTAAGAATTTTCCTTTACACAACATAGTGTCAAGTAGCTGCGTCCATTTCTGATATTTATTTACAATAAAAGATCTAACTGCAGTAAAATAAGGGGCGCATAAGAGTCAGTAAAGTTATTTACAATTAAGTAAATGATTTCTTAAACAGAAAACCAACGAAATGGTCTGGCCATAGGGAAAAAAAGCCAATCATAAGTAGTAGAGCGTTGTTAAAGAGTTGCCATGAAAGAGAAGTAAGAAACAATCGAAATTATTCAATTTATTTTTTTTCGTTTTTAATCTGGAAAAACCATTTTATTCATATTTTTTTAATTAAATATTTAATATTATTTCTTATTTAAACTTCTATTAATAAACATTTCTCTTAATTATTTTTAGGAAAATTATGAAACTTAACATTTTGTAAGAGATATTACACAAAGAAAAAATTCAAAATTATAGCTCTTATTGCATTTAACATGTTTAATAAAAAAAATAGATAATTTTACCGAAATTATAAACAAAGCGCTTCGGTTAAAATTACTGCCGTTTTTGGTGTTCCCATTGAGCCAGAAACCCGGTAAATTGTACCATATTTTGGTAGTTTTGAACTCACTTCTTTTCTCACTGTAGTAACATTCTGTGAATATGGAACGGGATAATTCAGTTTGTTACCAAAATAATCTGAATTAGTTTTGAAATTTAAGTATTAAAAGTGACGAGAAAAAATTAAGTTAGAAAAAAATAAGTCGTTTCGACTTTATTTTCTTCTTTGTTTCGCATTGTTTTTACTTCATTTTGTTCCGTTGACTGAAAAGATTGAATTTTAAAACATATCAAACTCAATAATGCTTACGCAGTGTAATTTAATGGTTGATAAGAAACAGCCGTCGCTGTCAGAGGAAGAAAATATTACAAGCGTCAACAGTATATTATGCAGAAGTAACTTATCAGCTTCCTTTTTATCGTTTGGGGAATTTAACGACATAGCTTTCCAGATGCGCCATATTAAATGGATTGGAATTTTATTGTTTCTCCGAAACAAATTATTTTTAACTTAAACTTTTTATTACTTCTACGTATTAGAAACCGCTAACAATGCTTGGCGGTGAACTTGACAATATTCACAATTGGGTTGGCGATATTTTAAAGCTATTGTATCATTTTAGATAGCATCATTCTTTTTTGGCTTAGAGTAGTGCTTTAATCAGTCGTACGTTTTTCATCCATTGGCAGAGATTGTAATTATTATCGATATTTTAAATTAAATAAATTCTGACCATTTTCCGCTTTTGTTTTCCAAAATATTCGTTTTCTCTTAGATCTAATTCACTGCACATTATGCAAATTTGAAAAATTATTGTTTGGAAGCGAGACGTGTTTTGAAGATTTAATCGTTAACGCAGAGAAAGACGCTGCTGTTTAAGCTGCATTTCAGAACCATAAATTAAAAAAATGCTACATGCAAAATTTTTTTATTTATTTTGACCTAAATTAAAAAGAAATATTGAAAAAGAGATAAAAATTTGTTTATTAAAAATTCTGCATCAAATGGTTAAAAAAATCAGCTTCAAGATTTTTTGGGCACTCGCAAGAGATTCTGACAAAAATTCAACATTTTAGTATTTAGATATTTTTCCTGCTCATAAAAATTTGAGTAAATGATTTAAGGTATTGAGGACTGATTAAGGTATTGAGGACTGATTTTTTAAATCTGTGGCTGATTTTTCTAGATATCTTAAATCTCACACAACTGTATATCACTGCTTATTTTCCACTAGAATATATACGGTAAATATATACTGTTGATCTTACACTGTTTAATATATGGGTGATTCTCACGAAATATGACAATTTAGAGTCTCTTGCTCCAAGATCTATTACTATACTACTAAACGAACTTTTTTTTTTAAATTTTAATAAATAGCATTGCTGTTAGTATTTCAAAATGAACTTGTACTAGCATTTTCTGTTTTGAATATTTAAAAAAAATTATTGAATTTCAAAATGTCGTTTTCCTAGTATGTCACAAACAATACTTCATATAATAACTAGCTTCAAAACATCCCATAAATTTTTCAATATCAAATTTTTTTTCATGTCAACTGTTGTAAGCATTTCTAGAATATATGCGGAGGGTATTATTTACAAAAACGTTTTTGAAAATAGTGCTTTCTGTCAATAGTTTGTTGGTCGTAAGAAAATCTGTCATTTTCCCGGCTACTTTTATTAAGTGATTTGTAACCAAAATAGATAGCGCCAGCAATCAATATCTTATGTTAATAGATTGATTAGAATACCATCCTATCTGAACATGTCCTATTGCATGAATAAAGTACCAACTTTCTGGTTCAAAATCAACTTCAAAAAATTTTTCTATGTGCATAGGTTTTAACGTTGTCATTTTTCTATCTTCTTGATATCATTAATAACATGAACTACATAGATTTACTTGAGTTATTTCACGAAATCCTGTTCATTTCTGTGGAATGTGAACATCTTTGGCCAAAATGTTAAATTAAAGTAAAGATAAATGCTATATAAGGACAAATTGTTGTTATCCTGGCTGTCATTTTCCTGGCTAATGAATGACAAGATATTGAAACGGTTACCAGAAATTTTTTTAAACAGTTAAATGTAAAGAGAGAAAGCAAATATTAACCTAATACCAAATTTACGTAAGATTGTAATAAGCTGGAGTGTAATCAAAGTTTTCATTTTATCTAATGATTGATTTTTATGCACAATTTTATTCTGTACATATCAGCAACAAAATCATTTTTGATTCTTTCTACAGTGGATAAAATAATTGATTTGCGCAATTCATGGTCCGTCTAAAGCAATGGCTTAAGTTGAGTTACTTACTGTTAGCTTAAAATAAATGCTTTTTTAACTTCTGAGCAAAAATGTCATTTTCCTGTCATTCAAAATTTGGTGAATTTCTTTTTTTTTTCTTGAGCAAATGTCAATAACCTGCACTGCTGTCTGTAAGATATTAACAAATGTAACTAAATAAACATACAAAAAAATTTTAGATTATTTTGAAGACTTTAAATTTGAAGAAATTTTTTGTTCCGAATTGTCATTTTCCAAAGAATCACCCATATACAAGTGGATATGTACAAAAAATATTCATTTAATATTGAAACATTTATTTGCAGCAGTTTTAAAAAAAAACAATCAGTGAATCCCACACTTGCATATAACTTAAAGTTTCAGTCTTTTTTCAGGATAATAAAGAAAAGAAAATCCCTGAAATAAGCAGAAAAACTCAGTTAATATATTTTTTTTAAAAAATATTATTCGTTTTTTTTGTTATCATATCCTTTGAAAAACAATCAGAACTCATTTTTGCCTACAGAATATAGAAAACCATTTTTGCAAGAACTCAATTTAAGGGCTCAACACTTCAAAATTTTTTGAAAGACTTATCTCCAATTTCTCCAGGGTGTCCTTGAAGCAAGATTTTTAGATCCCAGGTGTAATAAAACGTAGGTTATTTCGAAGATTCTTAAGGAAATTTGATAAGAATTGTTTCAAAATCTTTTTCTTGGTGCAGAATAGTTCCTGATTCCTAGTTTGATATTTCCTTTTCTTCATTTCCCTATGTTGTTTTTTTTTTTCAAAATTGATTAATAATTTTAAACCTACACTACAAAAAAAAAATAATTCAAAGTGTTTCTATGTTGGTAATACCTATTAGACGTAGCTTGAAGTTGTTGTTGGTAACACATTACAAGACTAATATTTTTTGTCATGGTGCAGGTTTATATTATAACAGTCATATTATAGCATATATAATTATACTATAAGCAGTCATATTATAATATATTATAGCAGGTTCATAGCATTGGCATTTTATTGGTATGGAATACCAACTTCTAAACTCGTAACACATTCTGTAGTTTTTATTACAACAACAAATAATTTTGGGTTGCTTAATGCCTACATATTCGTTTAAGCAGGATTGCTCAAATGTTACAGCATGGTACGATTTTGAGAGAAAGTATATTAAACTATGCAAACGATTTCCTAGTTAGTATACCACCTGCAGATTTTGTAAAAATATTTAATTTTTGTGTACTTACTGGATAATAACCAAACGGTCTTAACCAAAAGCTAACTTATAGGCTAGCTAATTTAGGTTGCTCTGGCCGATCTAAAGTTGTTGTTGGAGTGGCCGATCTAAAGTTAAAGTTTTGTAATACGCTACAAAACTTGCATGAAATATTTTGATATTCTGCTCATTTTGACACCATAATAATAACCCAAATTCACTGATTTTACAATGATCTTAAAGCAAATTACTTTCAAAATGTGCATCTTATATTTATCTTTGTGCTGAGGAAAAAATATGATCAAATCTAACTGAATTTGGTAAAATTTACTATTTCTAGCTTTAAGGAAGAAATAGGCAGAACAGAAGCGCTTTGGTAATGATTTTACTTTATTTTATATCCGTCGTCAAGCAACGGACCCAATTTTGTGTTTACGACTACTAATGCTCAACTCCGTATCCTTGTAATTTTGAACCAATCCATAAGACAAGGAAACTCCTGGATCAGTACCCCCAGACGTATTGATTTAATATGGGAACATGGAGGACTAGCGACTGGACAAATTTAACGTGCATCAGGCACCATTTACTGCATGGGGAGTCTTCGGCAAACGAGGATCGAACCCACGAACTCTTGGACATGGGCCCAGTACCCTACCAACCAGACTATTCCCGCCTTTGGTAATGATTTCCGTAAAATCAACAATAAATATTGCTTTATAACAAACGATAAAATTTGGTAAATTTTGGTGATTTTATCATGATACCTTAGCATGGCATGAAAACCATCACTTCGATTGACTTCACTTTTCAGTTTCATATTTGTTACTAAATATGTGATTAATAAGAGCTACAATTTTTAAGAACAAAACTTTCAGGAGAACTCTGTAACCATAGAAACGAAAAAATCACCATATTAAAAATTTAAATGCAGTTACATTTAATTTTAAAATCTAAAATGTTTTTTTTTTATTCTTTCCTTTTTTTAACCAAAATTGTCATAACTTTTCAGAACGGTAAATTAACTAAAGTTTTCTTCTACATGTGAAAAAACAAATTAGTTAAGAAGACGAACATATTCTGAAATCCATCCTTCTAATATACTTAAATTGTAACTGGCTCATACCTTTTAGCCTATGTATTCAGTATAATTATAAATATTTGCGATTTGAAACATAGTACTCATGCAGTGAACTGTAAATAGCTAAAAAAACAAGCTTCTATTGTCGTTTGTATAAATAAAGCACTTAAACAGAACGTGGAATTTTTCTCTAATAATACTCATTTTTAAATAAATCTTAGCTATTTAAAAACGCTAGATTCAAAAATAAATTATCGTGAATCTAATATAAAGGATATGTCGCATAATGAAAAAAATAGTGAATGATGTTGTTTTTCTCAAGTTCAACTCTCTTTGTATTAAAGGCATAGTAATAATCAAAATCTATGTTTTTACTATAATTTTAAAAATAAATATTTTCAGAGAATGCACATATTATTCACTCTGTAACAAAAAAATCGATGCACCACATTCGATTGCTTTGAAATGCCGTATGCATGAATGTTTTGAACAGATATGGCTGGAATGATGCCGACTGGGGACGTATAGTCTTTAGCGACGAATCCCGCTTCCAACTGTGTCCTGACGATCATCGAAGACGTGTTTGGAGACGCACAGGGCAGAGGGGGAATCCTGCCTTCACTATTGCACACCACATCGGCCCTCAACAAGGCATTATGGTCAGGGGTGCCATTTCCCTCGACAGCCGAACCCCTTTGGTCGTCCTTAGAGGTACACTTACTGCACAGCTGTACGCCGACGTAAGACCTGTTTTGCTACCGCTCCTTCTGCAGCTCCCTGGGCTGGTTTTTCAGCAGGACCAGACCACATACGGCACGTGTTGCTATGAACTGTCTGCAAGCTTGTCAAACTCTTCCTTGGCCTGCCAGATCACCAGATCTCTCTCCTATCGAGCATGTCTGGGATATGATGGGAAGGCGATTGCATCTGGCACGGAATGTTGATGATCTCGTTCGACAATTGGATTGAATTTGGCAGGAAATACCGCAAGAGACCATCCAGGAGCTTTATCGGTCCATGCCACTCCATGTGGCAGCTTGTATCCAGGCTAGAGGCGGGTCAGCACCTTATTGAACTTGTTACTGTAACTCTGCAATAAATTATTTAATTGTTTTGAAATTTTAATCATTTACTATTCTGTACATTGTCCTCCTATCCACCAATTTTCGTTTCAATCGGACAGTGTGTATTTATCTTTGGAACAAAAATTCTAAAAAAAATAAAGTTTATTTTAGAAGACAAAAATATTCCAAAATCCATCTATTTAACAGCATTTAGTTCGTTATTTTTCAAGTCTACACATCAAAATGCAATTAAATGTATGCATGATTTAAAATATAGTACTCATACAATAATCTATAAACAGATTATAAAAACAAGCTCATATGGTCGTTTGTTTAAATAAAACACTCAAATAGAACGTGAAACTTTCCACAAATGAAACTAATTTTTAAATAAAATCCGAGCAATATAAAAGCGCTAGAATCGAAAATAAATTATCGTGATTCCAATCTAAAGGATATGTCGCATAATGAAAATAAAATATATATGTTGTTTTTCTCAAGTTCAGCTCTCGTTATCTTAACAGCATGGTAATAATCCGAATTCACGGTTTTTACAATAATCTTAAAAATAAATCTTTTCAGAATGCGCATCTTATATTTATCTCCGGAACAAAAATTCTGAGAAAATGAGTTTTATTTTAAAAGACCATTATATTCAGAAATTCATCCATTTATGTTGCTAAACCCTCAATGGGCTGTTTATCATTCTTTACGATGCTTTCTGTTTCAAATATTTTCAAATTCCTTTTCCGCTCCTATAGCCATCTAGAAAAAATGCAAAAGTGATGAAAGCTATTTTTCTGGGGAACAAATCGATACTTACTGCTTATTATAATTTAAAATGATGTATTATCATAGCAGAAAGATGTGTTCAATATCATTGAGTTTGAAAAGAAAAGTTTTGATTTAATGTCTTGTGGAAAAAAATGAATAAATATTATAAAGTTATAAAAAAAACATTATTTTTCTTATAATTATTTGCTGTTCAACACAATAAATATTGCCATTTAACAAAGATAGCATTAAATGTGCATTTTGATAAAAAAAATGCAAAATAACTCAATTAAATTTTGAATAATATGAGTTATTTTAATGTGAGTAAATTTTACTTAAATACACACATTTATTTAAATATATATTCGTATAATGTCATTAAACAAAGAATAATGTGTATATTCATTTTATAATTGTTAAATTAAAGTTTAATTGATATTTTTATAAAGCAAAATAATAAATGAAACAATCAAAATTAGATGTTCAGAAAGATCATCTCACTGTTATTTTAACCTAGAAGGACGCGTATCTTCTCAACGAACGTCAAGAAACGGCCATGGAATGACCACAAATAAAAATTACTACGCTGCCAAAAACATCATCATTTTTATTTAAAATCCAATGCGTTTGAGTCTTAGTCATTGAATATTGATTGCATAACTATGCGAAGCTTTTCATCATTCATTTTGTAATAAAATCCAATAAAATATGATAATATTTAATTCCCTCATAATCAGTATTTAAATCATTATGCTATATTCAATATTATTTTAATGCAGACATGAATATATGTAGTAATATTTATTTACATTTTGTTTTCGGGAAATTGTTACACAAAAAAAATTATATGTTCCTTCGGAAAAAAAATCGTTATGTTTCAGTAATTCTGGATCAAAATATTCTTTTGAAGAAGTTCTTAATTTCGATTTTGGTGATTGCAAGATTAAAGTTATTAATGTTTGAACTTGTATTTCATGATTCAAACTTGAATCAACCACATGCTTGGTTACTAATAAGTGATATAGAAAGGTTTTTCATTTTCATACTGATTTAGGTAAGGTCGTCGGTTTTTATACACAGTTCATGATTTTCTGTTAGGTAGCAAAGCAGTTTTGTACTTATTGCGACAAAACTTTCCTGAATACTGTAAATAAGAATAAATTACTTAAATCAGGAACGAAATGTAACTCAGTGAGTATTTAGTACAGTTAGTAACCATGAGAAGTTAAATGATTTGTAAAACAAACTGAAAAACACGCATTGTCATCCTGGGACTCCAGTAAGTGATAAAACGGCTATTGGGGAAGAAAATGCCAGAAATTCCTTCTAATTATTCATAAAAGGCAGATAAGCACGGAACATTCAGCTACAAGTAAAAAAAAGGATAAACAAATTTTTTCGTAACCAGATCTTATATAATGCAAGGGATCATAAAATGACCCACCGCGTCCTTCTGGGTAATGTTATGGGTTATTTGTCTTCTATGGGCTTACAGTTATTGTCTTTCTCGGTTAATGTCTTTTCTTCAATAGAAAATTTGATCTTTTTTTTGGAAAACGCTGCTGGAACAAAGATTTTTTTTAACACGAAAATCAAAACAATTAAAGATTTTTTGGCAAGATGTTTTTTTTTACAGAAATAATAATACTAATCATACGTACTATTTAATAATCATACAATAATAATTTTAATTTATAAAATTTAGTGATACAATAATAATCATACAATAATAATTTTGAATCATACATATTTAATAAATAGTGAAATGATGGTCTATAATATTGAAGCATGCATGAAATGTATGAGGGGCCTTGGAAGTAGCAAAAGCCAGTTTAGAGGTAATCCGTTTCAGAAATAACACTGATTTTTAATATGTAAAAAAATTACTGAAACTTAAATAGGACCTATGTACACCAATCTTACGGCAAAAACATTCTAATAAAATTACCGTATTGATTGGCAATAAATGTCTGCTAAAAAATAACATAACTCTGGTAATAAAACCAGAATATACTACTTAATCGTTCACTTTTTCCTTCCACATAGCAACTGCTGACCGGAAATTCTGACTTTTAAAATTATATTTTTTATCATCACACATTTAGTAAAAATACCAAACTTAAAAGTACATTTAACCAACTAATAAGTTTTTAAGCCTTGCTCTAAGGTATCATGATAAATTGCCATATATTTCCTAACGTACCAAATTTTATCACTTATTATAAAACTATTATTTATTTTTAATTTTACCAACATCGTTAACAAAGTGCTTCTTTTAAAATTACCCGTTTTGGTGTTCCCATAAAGTCAGTAATCACGGTAAATTTTATCATATTATGTTAATTTTTGCCATATAAATTTTTAGTGCATAAAATGGTCAATTGAGACTAGAATTGAAAATGCTTTAATTACAGTTAAAAACTAAGACATTACTGAGGGAAATTTGGAAACGCGTAAGATAAAATGATCTCAAATATAAACATTGATTTTGTAAATTTTCCTTTAAAACACAAGTGGTGTCGAAATATGTGATTCAGACTTTAACCAGAAATAAAATAAGGAAAAATGTCACAAAAACTTCCAGTTAAAACTTATTATTTAAAAAAAAAGTATATGATCCAAAACTTCACTGACGCAAGGAACTCATGTAAAGGCATGAAAATTAATAGTCAAAGCTTGCTGATTTTTAAGAAATGTTAAAATACGTGTCTCAAAACTTATGGCACAAAAATAACTCGAAGCAAAGTAATTGAAATCAGCGTCTGAAATTTCCCCAACAAAAGTGGTCTAAGTTACTCCAACTGTTTGTTGCATATTTTTAGCGAAATTATATTATTTTTGATTCCATTTACTGAGATTTAATTTGATACAAATGTTTATATAATTCTCGCATTTATAAATCTCCTTTCAAGAATTTTAAACAGTTGCTGCTAATATGCTGAAGATTTCCAGCGCGGAAAGAAAGATAAAAGATTTCAATGCACGATTTAATTACTTTTAAGCTAGACTCGAAGAATTTCCAGCTATGAAAAGAATGTTAATCAAGGATTACTGAACAGGCTTAGGTAAGAAAAGAAACAAAATGTTTTTCTTTTTTTTGTAGCCACTAATTGCATTTTGAGACGGTGTCACGTTCGTTAAGAAAGTCCATGCTTGCTTAATTAAACGCTTGCACAAAAGACACGCCGCTAATGCTTCAAAAATAATTATTTATGTAAATATCCTGTAACAAATGTTCTATTGTTAACCGAATCTGGAAATTCTTAGTTAATGTTTGCTTTAGCATCTATGACAATAGTTGTTAAAGATTCAGGCTTCGACGGAGAGCTGCATTTTTAAATTTTACTCTTCATGTCGTAGTATTTTGCGTTTTATTTTACATAAATAATGAGCAACAATTCATGAAAAGGGCATTAACTTACTGAAATTTAATTTATTTTTAATATTTTCAAGATCATAATGTAATCTGGTTCAATGTTTTGGAATATTTAGAATTACAAGTAAACAAGTGTTATTCCGCTTAAAATTAAAATGTAAGATATTTAATTGCATCCGAAATAATCTCAATTCTTATATACGATGCATATACTTATCTTTTCATTGAAAAATAAATGAGAGTTATTCATTGGAAAACAATGTTGATTAAAATTTTCTTCAAATTAAAGTATTTCAGTCAATTAATTTTTTCGAAATGTACTTTTTCTTTAGTACTTTTATATTGCTACTTGTATAGATAACTATATTAAAGTCAAATATATTTTGTACATTTTGTAACCATTTAAATATGAGATTTTTCAATTAAAAAAAACTGATGATTCTAATTTTAAATTCAACTGATTGTGATATTCTTTTGTTAAACCAATTTAACAGCAATTTTAATCAAAAAGTACCGGAAATAATCTGATTTATCCATTTGACTGAATAGAAAATAAAACCATTACATACTGACGCATATTTTAAACTTTAAAAACTATGGTGTAATATCTCTACAAATGTCGAGCAAGACATTATATTGAGTTAAGAAAAACTTGTTGCTTTCACATACAATTTAAAAGGTCTAATTAATTCTAAAACTCTAATAATGGAAAAAATTTACTCAAATCTCATGCACTTTCACACCATACTTTAAATGCCTTTACTTACGAAAACACCCAATGTTGGCGTGCTTTAGATATCGCCCTTAGATGTTTTACATTTGAATACAAGTTGGAGTTTAATTACCACTCCTTATATTAAGTACTAAGCAAATTATTATTATTTTCTGTTCAAATATTAGATTAAAAAATTTTATAAATAAAAATCACTTTGAAAAGGACTCATATCCCTTGTTTAAGAAACTATAACTCTTTATTCAGTGAAGTAACTGTGAAACTAAATTACTAATCATATATTTTTATAGTATTTTAAAAATTCTTGTTCTAGCAAATTATTTTTCAGTTTTATCATGCTTCTTTTATTTGTTTATAAAGAAATAAAAGGAAACAATCTAAAAAAGAGAAGAATCTTCTCCACTTTTGTTGTAATTTGATCATGTTTTTTTTAGTTTCAAAAAGAACAAAAATAATTAAATTAGTGATAAGAAAGCAGTCCTAAGTGCTAAAACGACGAACTCTGTGGATACAGGTTTACAACATAAATTACTTGCTTTAACGATAATAGATATAAATCCTAAGAGAACTTTAGGGACAATGAAATTCTTCTAATAAAGCGTAGAATAGAGAACTTTTTTCATTTTTTATGGTACTTATTTTTATTTTATGTTTTTTGCAACACAAACTAAAGCAACTTTAAGTATTTTGAAAGAGATAAAAAGTCAATGATAATCAAATTGTCTTTTACCAAAAAGGTATTACCGAAAGTATTAAGCGATGTTTTTTCTTATGAATTAATATTTAATTTTGTGGGAAGTATTTTACCAAATATTTGTTTCAAGTACTAAATTTATGTTTATTTATAAATTACTTGTGAGATAATATAATTTAATTGCTTCCTTGAATGCTAAATTATTAGATACATAAATTTCAAAAATAAAATAGAAACACATTTCATTCATTCGTAGATTGTAGTAGCTAGAATAATACTGAAGACTCATATTAGTAAATTAAAAAGATTTTTGATTTACATCGAAAATAAAATGTTCCATAATCTACACTCTTATTATTATTGTATATTAGAAATTTAGGATAAGATATTTGTATTGCAATTTATATGGAAAAAAATGCGAAAACAGAACTAGATAATTCAATTCACAGTTGGATAAACTAAAAATGTTCCTTACCATTTAAGGGATAATAAATTGAAATCTTTTTAACTAGTTAAATAAAAGCTCTAGGTTTTTTTAAAATGCTTGCGTCGAGGACTTCTTCAAGGAGATAAACCAAAACCTAGCACTTGAATATGAATTAAAATCATAATTTTATACAAACGAATTCTAGTAAAATTACTGTACCGTATCGTAATTACGTTTTTAAAAAAAAAACGTACTTCTGGTTTATGAAACCAAAATATGCGATATTTAAACCTTCACTTGGTAAATTTTCCATTCAAATGTAACTGACATTAAATTCCGATTATCAAAATCATAGTTCTTTTATTCACATCTAGTAAAATATACAAAACTAAAAAGTAAACTTAATCGAATTTATGGTTTTTATGTCATGCCCCAATGTATCACGGTAAAATGACCAAAATGTATATTATAAAGCCATATTTTATCGATGGTTTTACCAAAGTTATTACCAAAATACTTCGGTAAAAATTACTGAGCTTTTAGGTGTCCCCATGGATCGAGAAACACGCTTAACTTTAACATATTCTAATGGTTTTAACCTGATATTTTTTTCAGTGTATGCGTTTGAAATATATGTATTTTTGTAGAAAAAAAACAGGTTATAGTTCATATTAAACTTATTCGTAAAGTAAAAAAATGTTTCTTTATGTGCTTATGTATATAACGCTCTTAAACTTTACTAATTAGATTGAAAAGGAAATGTTTTCAAATTAGATTCTGGATACTTGCAAGATTGTATTACTTTCCTAACGTTAAATTTTTAAAAATTTCACTAAATTAATGAGTTATACTTATTTAATTTGCATATTTGATCCATTGGAAAACTGAATATTGACCAAAATAAAGTAAATTTTCTCTTTTTCTTATAGTAACACGTTGAAACTACTGACCTTTTTGGTGTCCCCATGGATCGAGAAGCACGCTTAACTTTAACATATTCTAATAGTTTTGACCTGACTTTTTCTTTCAGTGTATGTGTTTGAAATATACAGGGTGTCCCGAAACGACAGCATAAACTCTGCACAGCTAGATTTCTCGTTGAGAGTACATAAAAGCTGCCAGAAGAAGCGTTCCTGTACAATCCATAGTTTACGAGAAAAATACGAAAAACAAAGTATGACGTCACTGCCGGTTTCAAGAAAAAAAACACTTTACTGGACATATCCACAGCGTGCTCAAGCCTGCCTCGACATGCACGGCGGACACTTTGAACATCTGCTTTAAATTGTGCATAGTATACTGCTGTTGATATGTTCAATAAAGTGTTTTTTCTTGCACCGAGAGTGACGTCATACTTTATTTTTCGTATTTTTCTCGAGAAACTGTGAATCGTACAGGAACGATTATTTGGGCTGTTTTTATGTACTCCCAGCGAGGAATCTAGCGGTGCAGAGTTTATGCGGTCGTTTCGGGACTCCTTGTATGTAACTTTTTAGAAAAGGAAAACAGGTAATAGTTCATACTAAACTTATTCGTAAATTGAAGAAGTGTTTCTTTATGTGCTTATGTATATAGCGCTCTTACGCTTTACTAATTACATAGAAAAAGAAATGTTTTCAAACTAGATTCTGGATGCTTGCAAGATTGTGTTACTTTCCTAATGTTAATTTTTTAAAAATTTCCCTAAATTCATGAGCTATACTAATTTAATTTGCATATTTGATCAATTGGAAAACTGAATACTGACCAATATAAAGTAAATTTTCTCTTTTTCTTATAGTAACACGTAAGAGTGATAAGTAACTGCAAAATACCTATCAAAAATGGGACAGCAAATGCACCTGTTAAAAATTGACGCAAGAACTCATTCTTTATTTAATGTATCCGTATCTTACATATAATGAAATTAATATGCATTGTTACTTATTACCACCTAACTTTGGAAAAAAATATTCTCAGCTAAATAGAGAGTGCGTTCTATAAACACAGACTTATGTATATGTTTTCTGGAGTTTTTGTTGAAAATTAAATTTAAAAGGTACTTCAGTTGGGGTCATAAATTCATTTTTAAACAAAGAGGAAACAGAAACTCTGAGCAATTTTAAAAAAAATATCGCTGAATGAAAGAGGAATAAAAAACAGTGAGAAAAATTTGCTTAATGAAACTTGGATGTTTCGTGTTCTTAAATAATCTCATATCCTCGCCTACTTGTTTCCTATAGCAATAACCATTTAGGTATTCCTCACACTGAGAAAGAAGTATGATCAAAACTACCAGAAAATGCTAAAATGTACAGATCCTCTTAATCTATGTGAATACCAAAGATCTCGGTAATTTTTACGACAGCGATATGTAATGATTTCGGTAAAATTAGCATAAAAATATAGTTTTATAATGTGTGATAAAATTTGGTAAACGAAGTAAACTTTCATAATTTCAACATTGTATCTAAAAGGCTTAGCATGAAAATATTTATTCATTTAAATTTACGTTACAGTTTTGCATTTTTGACTGAATATGTGGTAATACGAACTATAATTTTGAACTCCAGAATCTTCAGTAAACCGTTACCATATGAACGGAAAAATTACTAAATTTATCGTTTAAATACCATAAATAACATATATTTTGGATTTATAACCCAAAATAATGAGGTTATTTTTTCTACCAAAAATGATTTTTTTCCCATTTATTACAGTAATTTGTAATTTTACCTGAATTTCTTTCTCCGCTAAGTATCCAACGATAATTTTGTGTTTTCTTTTTTCTTATGAATCAACTTGAAACCGCTGGTGTGCAAACTTTCTCTGTTTCTTTTTTGGAAAATATTATAAAAATATAAGAAGAACGGTTAACAAATTTTTTTTTGTTGGTATAGTTAATTTTTCCCATACAAAACAAAATCGTAAACTTTAATTGATCTATTAAATGTTCTATGTTTTAAAATCTTAGATTTATGATTCAAAAAAATTTAACCAGCCTCACAATGAATCATTGTCATAAAAAATCGAACTGTAACTGAATTATTCTAAACAAGAAAAGTCGTAGCTTTATTTTTTGTTTAAAATTCTAATTTTTAAAAACAAAATATAGAAAGGAAAGACTAAGGACTGTTAAAAAATTGAAGAAAAACAGACAGCATGCTCGGTAAAGGTTTATAAAGGAAGAAAAAAAGTATCATTTTTTTATTAATTTTCCTTTTTTTTTCTAGGCGCAAGCTTTCATTCAGTAATCAAAACACCATTAACTCGTGGATGGTTTGCTTAAGGCACATTTTAATAAATGAGGTTTCATTAAGAAGAGCGTTGTTCATTAAACCTATGATGTTCTTTTATTAAGTCAGCTGGTCATTAATTCACTGTACATTATATCTAAAAGAGTGTTGTGCTTAGAAAGTTTTTTTGATGCTATTTCCTTTAGGAAATTTTATTTATTTTCTTCATGCACTGTTTTTTCACCTGTAATATTCAAGTTTTTAAGAATGATATTTGTATTCATAATTTTCTTTTCTTTTTTATCACTAGATGCACCACAACCTAATGTATTCTATTTTTTATCATTCTCGACATAAATTCTTGGCATTTTCTCTTATTATTGGTTCTTGCAGTTTTTAAATAGCTAATAAAGTTAGTGATTGTATAATTTATAAATTCAGAGTTACTAATACATCACAATTAATAATAAGCATATAGTAGCAACTTCACAAGAAAAAAGTGAGTTTCCGTATAACGTAAACTTTTTTAACGCTTGTCTATATAACGTTTGGAATTAAATTAAACACTGACAAAAAAGATCATGGTAAAAGCAGCAAAAATATAGTGAAATGTACCGTGTTTCTGACTCTATTAGAACACCATAAAGAAAAGTAACTTTTTCCGAAGTACTTTAGAAAAGATTTAGGTAAAATTATAATAAAAATTGGCCGACCTGGTGGCCGAGTGGTTAGCGTGCCTGACTCCGGAGCCGCTGGTAGCTGGTTCAAATCCTGCTCTAGGCATGGATGTTTCTTTCTCTCTGTGTTCTCTGTCCTTTCTCCTTTGTGTCTGATTGTGTGAATGTGACCCGCCCTATAAACGGGTTTCTGGTTGTGTGACGTGGGAGACGCTGCTCCACCGCCGTGGCTTCGCCACAGGTGCCCACTGGGTAACGAGAAGAGAGTAGCAGTTCTGGCATTTCTGTGGCTTATGGGACAACCCCCAAGTGCCTGCCATTAAAAAAAATAATAAAAAATTACTTCCTAATATGTAATAAAATTTGGTAAATGAGGTAAAAATTGGTAATTTTATTATGATACCTTAAGGAAAGGAGCAAAAACCATTTATTCAGTTAAATTTACTTTTCCGCTTTGTATTTTATGCTAAATGTATGATAATAAGAAGTTTCATTTTAAAAACCAGAATACATTATATAATCCTTATTTTTTGTTTTGCATAACCAAATTTATTTTTTATAAGAAAATTATAATAAAAAGAAGAAAAATTTTGGAAAATAATTACTAGAAATTTCGTTTTTTTTCTGCGAAGCCATGGAAAACACTTTGGACTTATTAATTGATACCTTTGCATACATTGTTTTAAACGCATTCTTTTTATTTCAATTTTGTCACGTACTAAAACAATTGTGTTATTAATATAATAAAATGTAAAACTGAATGCTCAAGTAGTAAAAGAAAATGTAAATTAATAACTCTGACAACATAGACTGAATTTGAAAAGATATTTTCACTCTAAAAAAAATTTTTTTTTTTCTTTTTACAGGCTTTATACTCCTAACTATATGAACGCTTTTTAGTATTTCTTCAGTATTTATTTATGGTGATAATCATTAACAAATAATAAAAAAAGTCCACAATAACAGCAAAAACGTTATAAAAAAGAATCTTGTTCAAAATCAATTGTGTATCATGTATAATTTAATAAAGCTTTCCTCCCATTTCAGTGAACTTTACCACACTAGCAAATGACTCTTTTGATATTAAAATATTCAACTCTGCGCCGTTGAGATGGGGTGTAGAGAAAACCAATTTTTTCTTTGGATTGCCACTAAACAATGAATTTTTTATGGCATACAGCTCTATTTAATCAATTTAATAAAAATAAGTTGCATTGAAAATTAACTGTGCTTTCTTAAGAAGTTTTATTATTTAGTTCATAGCGTCAGATGCACACAAATAAAATCTCATGATCATTTTTTGTTGTACGTATGGATAAAATCATTAAATTAGTGCTTCGAAATCTATTTAAGCAAGCTCTTATATTTTTTTTACAGTTGCGCTTTTTAAACGTTTTTCTATAAATATTAATAATTTGACTTCAACCAGAATTACTAGCCTTCTAAATTTCGTTTTCAATGTATTTGAAATTTTAAAATCACTTAAATTAGTCACTGATAGAAATGAAGTAATTGTGTGATGTATTGCAGACAACGTACAATGCAATGATCATTTATTTTTATAATGTGTACAATGATAAAAATAAGTGTAAAATCACTTCTACTAGATAATTTGTCGCTGGTTTTAAAAAAAAATATTCCGGATGTTAGCTAACAGGTTCTGACTATTTCATTTTCGTTGTACTTCATGATTTGAAAATCTAAATTTAAAGATAAACGCGAGAAACTCTTCTACAACTATTTATTTAAAATGCATTTGCGAATTATACTTCTTGTAAACATTTCAATATGGAACTTAAAAGTATTGCAAAATATATTATGTGTCATGACATTCTGTAACATGTGTAACACTGCACAACTTTCTTAAATCAACTGCAAGCAAACGGAATATAATTAAATTATTTATTTTCATTTTTCAAAGAGTACTTAATTAAAACAAATCTAAATAGCTTATTTAAATTATTGAACAAACATACAAATTATATTTTATACTTTTATATTATATTTTTAATTGTATTGTTAAAGTAATTTAGTGAAGAAATCTTATACTATATTTAGCTGATATTTGCGGAAATTATTGTTTTAAAAAGGACGAACTGGTTAAATGCTTCTATAGACATTAATGGTGTTAAAATAAACTATTTATTTTAATAACATTTACAAATTCCATTTCCGTAATTTTAAAATGTATTTTTATACCTTGAGTCAGTATAATGAACAAAAATAAAAATAAAATTTTAAGTTCAATAATTTTGAGGCTATTGAAAAATAAACATGAAGAGAATGTGGAAAAAAAATCATCCACTGTTACCCAAAGCTCAATTATATTTCATTATGTCATATGCATTTTTTCTCTTTTATTTCACCACATGTCAACAAAAGAGTGAAAAGGAATAAAAGAAATCAAATTGAAGATAACGTATGTCTCATAAAATTATATCGAATTCTTTTCATTTTTATCTATAAAAACTAAAAAACCCATTGAATTCTGATGTTATCAGAAACAAACAGCATAAAAGACTAAAATCAATAGCAGTTGGATTTCTGGAGACAGATTATTTCTTTCTCTACTTCAGAATAAAAAAGGAAATTGGGTTTCCCTACATTTATTTATTTACTTTTTTGCATTTATTTGGACATGCATATATATACGAATCTCCTTCTTAAACTTCAAAAAAATTAATAGTTTTTTTTTCTTTTTAACTTTTAAGTTTGAACCAATACCATTATTACCAATTTTGAAACCAATATTTGACAATCTTACTCTAATAAGCAGTTTCGAATCAAGGCATTCAAAAGCTAGTAAGAAATTATAAAGTACAAACGAAATTTTCAGGGGATGATCTGCCCAGACTACAAAATCAGTTTAAGATATGGATAGAATTTACCCGGTTTTAGGTAATATATTTAGGTCATACTAAACGAACTAAGGACTACTGTTAAATATGATAAATCTGCATGGTTTGCTACGTTCTGTTCAGGAAACGAGATTGGTTAGTTTCTCCATCTTTCCAAAGTTGGTCAATAAACGACTATTGAATCATATTTTTGATGCATTTAAGATTTTTTCTATCAAAATACATGGGTTGATGCTTTTTAATTATAGCTTTATACTGCTCCACATCGAAGTAGTAAATGTCGGTATATTTTTAAAACATTTGTTTATCATTTTTTATGATTAGGAATAACATTCTTTGATGAGTTTCATTAAACTAAATTTTGAAATTTGAATCATTTTAAAATTTTTGAATTTATATATTTTGTTTTCCTAAACAGATTTCCGTACACTGAACATTTTATTCTACAGCCTACAAGACGTCTACTTTTTAATGTTTTTATGTGATTTTTTGAATTCATCGATCATAGTTTGGACATACATTTACACCGAAATTCATACATACATACATACACACACACATATATATATATATATATATATATATATATATATATATATATATATATATATATATATATATATATATATATATATATATATATATATATATATATATATACTATTTAGTTTCATAATAGCACGTTGTGAAAACATAACTGTCTCGTGGTATCAGATAAATCTTAAAAATAATAATCTGGCGACGTAGCTTATGCTATCATGATTGCGTTTTTCATTCAGATAAAAGGAAAAACGAATAAAAAGAACTAAGCAATTCAGAACTAGCAATAAATATATTTTTAATTAAGGCTATAAGTTAGCCAAAATCACTGATGTTATTGTTAGAATATTTTAAAACACTGTATCGTTTAAGGCAATGGATTCCGCTAAGCTAATGAGAAAATTTAATTTCTTAATTGCCTCCGAATTTAAAAATCAAATTAAAAATCGGAAATTGGGCGTCACCATTTGCTTACAAACGTTGTTATATTCCTGTAGTCCTACCTGCAATTCCGTTATACAGACACACCGAGACGTGAGGGCTCAGGGGATAGAGCGTTCGTCTTCCAATAAGGTGAACTGGGTTCGAATCCCAGCGATTACTGGTTGATACGATTTACGGACCCGGTTTGTACCGACTATAGTGCATGCGTAAAATATCCTCAGCGATTGACCGATTTTGAGATAGAGTTCCCTTGCCGTCCAACTAACCGTGGGAGGTTTTCGTGATTTTTCCCTAATCGAAATGCAAATTAGGATTAGAACGAAGCGCGGATTAGTTGATACGAATTCCGCATCCAGCTTGCACCGACCACAATACTGACGTAAAATATCCTCAATGGTAGACGGAGGATATTTTAAGTTATATCAATGGATATCCTCATGGGTTAGAGTCCATTTGCCATTAGGCTAACCGTGGTATGTTCTCGTGGTATTCTTCTCTATGTAACGCAAGTACGGTTTAGTTTCATCAAAAAGTCTTGCATGAATACAAATTTCTCTCAATACTTGATCCAGGAGTTCCCGGGTCTTCTGGATTGGGTTCAAAATTACAAAGCTACCCATTTGAATATTACTTGTCCTAAACACGAAAATTCAGTCGGATTTTCAAAGACGGTTATAAAATAAAATAAATTACAGACATACACACACACATACGCACTCATTCTTTATTTTATTATGTGGAAAGATAATGTTGAGACTAAATACATACTATTTTAGACTTCATACTTGAGTTCCCAAATATCATTTTAACCAAAAGTATTTTTCTTCCGAATTCAAATGAAAAGTTTTATTAACCCACGTAAAATTTAGAGGTCAAAATTTACTGCAACAACGTAATGGAAAATTAGTTAAATTTTGTGAGAGCTGACATTTCTGACAACTGATTTCTTATTCCCAGAAAGTCGTATGTTTCATGAATTTCATTATTCTCAAAGGAAATTAAATTTTTAAACTAAGCTCACCCACTTTATCCAATTTTGTATGCATTTTCCAAAAATGTCGTTATCTTGAAATGACTTTGCGAACTAGAATAAATTTACTAATTTCTAAGTAAAGAACCTTATCTGCAAATGTTAGATTTTCGTCATTTATTTGCATAATGAAATTTTAGTAATTAAATTTCTAAAACATTGTCAAGATGAATGAAAGACATAATAAAATGCATTGATAATATCAAATTAGAATCTTGGTTTTATTTAAACACATTGTTAAAATTCAAGTTATTGTGTAGCTCTTAATATTAAATGATAAATTTAAGTCTTAAGTTCTTGTCCTTTACACTACTATACAGATTTTATTTTAAATTTAGGGAATTGAATAAGAAATACAATTGTCTATTGTATTTCATATTTGAATGATTATATTTGTAATGTTGCATTTGAAATGTTATATTTGTTATGTTATATTTGTAATATTATATCTTAAACTTTTATAAATTTAGGATCTAGAAAAATAGAAAAATAAAAGTTATTTCACCTACAAATTTTTCTAATCTGCAAAAACCCTAATCTTATCACATTATTACTATAATTCAAAGATGAAAACTAACAATCTTACTTAAAAAGATTCATTAAGTTTATTTTTATGTAAAAAACTTTACTTTATAATGAAAATAATTAATAAAATCGTAATTTTTGCATATATTTATATATTATTAGTTTTCATAATTTTATACAAATTAAGCAAGTAGCATAATTTTTTTGATTATTTCTGTTAAAATACAAAAAAAAAATTAAATAATTAATTATTTTGTAAAATAGTTTTAGTTTTTTACTTAATTTATTTAAAATACATCAAATTTATAAGAAACTTTCTAAATTTCGAATTTTAGGATATCTTTAAGTGATACGTAAAACATTGTAATTTAATGAAAAAGTTAATTGTTGTAAATAAAGAAAGGCTAATCGAGAATATTCAATTATTCGAATTTACGACAAACGATACTTTCTGCGAGGTCATTATGCCTTCTAAAACGAACAAAACTTAGGATTCTCAACGGGTTTTAAAGCGGTCAATTAGTCGAATAAGTTGGAAAGAACTCTTTAAGGAAGCCTAATTGATTAAAGCTTAAAAGTACATTTCACATTTTAAGTGCACATTTCCTTTTCTGAAAGTCCTTTAAATGAAAGTGTAAATGGTTCAATAATAGATGCGATTATTTAAGAAGTTTTGAACGACATTCTTTCCATAGGACTTCAGTTGCGGTAGTATTGGATAAAGTAAATAAAAAAAAATTTAAATTTTGAATCAAATCAGCAATCATGTTTAAATACTTAATGAAACATATTAAATAAATATTTTCATGAATCAAATAGGTAAATACTAGCTGCAGTTTTTTAAGAAGTTTTAAAATACATTCCTTGCACCAGATTTTATATGCATTATAATATCATTGTAAAGTAAATAAACTTTTCAATATTGTAATGCAAATAAACATTAAAGCTAAAAAGTAAATGTTATAAGGCGAGTTCAAAGGAAAGAGAGCTAATTGAAATAAATTATTAAAAGGTCGATAAAATTGTTTAGGAAGTTTAAAAAAAATCTAAAAAAAACATTCCACAAACTATCAGTAGAACAAATCATAAATAAAATCAATATTTTTGTTTTAAAAAAGATCAATAAATAAATAAAAAACTCAACTAAAAATTTAAGCAATTATTTAAACATTCTTGTTTCTATCAGACATCGGTTGCTACAATAGTATTTCAATTTAAGTTCAAATAAAAGAAGCATTGTTAGCATATGTATCTAAATAAGTATAATGATTGAATATATATATATATATATATATATATATATATATATATATATATATATATATATATATATATATATATATATATATAATAATAATAAATAAATAAATACAAGAAAACACGAAGAAAGTTTAGAAAAACAATAAGTTTAATTTATTGCGCTTAAGCTGCAAGTAAACAGGACAAGACTTTGGAATAAAATTTAATCTTTTTTTTTTTTCTTTGAACTGTAGTTTGTTATTTTTTTAACTTATTATTTCCACCCCTTTTTTCATATGTCTATATATAATTTTTCTTTGTTTTATCTTCATTTTGAACTTATATATATATATATACATATATATATATATATATATATATATATATATATATATATATATATATATATATATATATATATATATATATATATAGGTAGGTCAATGACAACATTAGAGCAATCTACGACTAACTGTTCAAGCGGGATGATCGGAAAACGAAATATAATTTTCTGATTGGTTAAGGGTCAGTCATTGTTTTAAATTTTGCTATAAGCGATTCAGTTTTTAACATATTTTAAAGATAACATCAGTGATATTTTCTAGCATAGCTCTATTTGATTACCAACAACAAAAAAAAATGGTGTGCGAATTTAAATATGTAATTATTTCATATTCGTTGCGTCAGATAAATTATATGAACAGTATTGCGCGGTATCACGCGTTTTCTACGTCAGCAAATTTATACTTTTAAAGTTATAACGTATTTCTGAAAAAATAATTATTTAAAATCAACGGTAATTAAATAAGAACAATTACGCATTCAAAGGCAAAATTAATGGAAAACTGGACTAATTCGCTCAGAAGAAATGTAAGAGAAATAGCCATATTATTATTGATGACAATTATGCTTAATAAAACAAATTAGCTATGCACTAGAATGCAAAAGTAATGGAGTAGAGATATTTATTTATTTAAGAACATTATTATTATAGAAGAGTAAGAAATTGTCATTCTATAACTGAAGACAATGTTGATTAATTAAGGTTTGTAATATGTTAATTGATATAAAAAAACCTACATAATCGTAGATTTTTTTAAATAAATGCATGTAAACTTTTAGACAGGAAATATGCATTTTTCTTGTAAATTACTTGAAGTAGAGATGAATATTTCCATTTTCTTTCCCACATGCTGCTTTTAAAGGAAATATCATGGTTTTATAAAAGAATCTTATCTTAAAGGAAATATGCTTGGTTTATAAAGGTGCGTTTTCTTAAAGATAAAATAAATAAAAAAAATTTTAATATTAAATTTTTTCTTTAATTTTTTAAAGATTACAGATAAGTATCATTTTAACTCAATTTCATTAAAGCTATGAAATTTTTTCATGTAAATTTATTAATTATTATTTTGTTTTATTATTATTTAAAATTTTAATTTGCAGTGTTCTATTTTGAATCTAATTTTGTCTTTGATTATGCCTTATCAAATCTGTTACACGCAAACAGCCCACACTCATTGCAAAGTTTGTGCACTTATCGGAAATACTCTATATCGTTCATATAATGTTACTTTTTGCTGAAAACAAATTATACGGTTTAAACTGCTATAACCATTAAAACTATTTTGTTATAGCAAATAGAGGAATTATTTTGGTTTTCAATCTGGGCTAAAAATGCACCAGAAAAAAGTAAATCAAAACAATATATGAATAAAAGCAGCTCTAGTTGAAAATCACATGAAGAAGTTTTCAACGAATGCGTTTTTGCAATTTATGTGAGCGTTTTTTATTTATAAAATTATTTTTATTTATAAATTATTTTACAAAACCATCTTAGATTACACTTTTTCTATAAAAAAAAAGACTTTTTAGTAGTATTTTCATTATTAATATGTGTATCAGGTAGATAATTCCGTTGCTGCACCATCAGTGATTTTTAGCCTATTCTAATGTTTCGAAAATATTTTTTGCTTAATATATATATATATATATATATATATATATATATATATATATATATACAAAACTCCATAAAGCATACAAAACGTTATTTTTTTCATCTTAAGTTTTGGCTTATTTTTATATATGATGAATTGTTTATTCATATCGAATGATTATCATTTAAAACCTAATCAATATTTCTGTAATGATTCGAAAAACTCTGGAAAGCAATCCTTTTAGATCTAAAATGCTTTTTGTTTTTCACCCATACTGAATTTTTTTTTCCGGAATAAAGTATAGCAGCGTTTCATTACTTTTTCAATAAAACAAGGTATCGATTGGAAGTAAATGCATATTTTTTTTTGTTTCAAACCAACAAAAGAAATAAAATTCAGCAATCTCTATAACTCACCTAGTACAATCTTTTTCTAAGCAAATGATGTTTTGGAAAATAAACAATCATGTACTACAAATAAATGTTGGTCTTATGAAACCATTTTATTTATGTTATCCCAGCAAGATAATACAATTAACCTGGTTTGCTATTTATAGATGAACCAATTATAACTATTATGCTATGCAAGTTTGTTATTACACTGTAGAGGATAGTTAAAATCCTCTCTGTGCCCATATTTTTTCATGTAAAATTAGTTTTTTTTTATAAAACTTCTAATCAAGTTTTATAAAATGTTTACCCCAAATGTCTAATATGTTTCCTGTTTACCTTAAACGTGCAAGCATATGTTTGTTTACCCTCTACAAATAAGACATGCCTTCAAATGCCTGATTTTTAATAAAAACCTATTCTCATATTTGTTTATACTAAAACATTGTGCTCTTTTGCCTTACTTATACCAAAAAGTGTAATAAGAGATCTCTACCCGAAGTTGTATTTTAACAGAAAAAGTAAATTTATATGCCTTATTTATATCCAATTGGTGTAATATGTTTACATAGAAAATGGTTTGAGCCTTTTTTCTTAATATATACTTCTTAGAGGAGTTTTCCAGTTTAGCGAAAAGTATCTTAGTGTGTTTATTTTTAATTCGACAACAAATGTTTAAAGTTAAAATTCAAAAATTAATAGTAAAAAAATAAAGAAAATCAACATTTAAAGAAATGTTTCCTTTATATATTTTGCAAACAATATTTTTTTACGAATTTGAATGTTTGTAGCGTGAGAAATTATTCTGTGCATATTTTTTAAAAAAAATAGTAAAAAAAAGAGATGAATCTAGCTGGGGCAAGAAATGTAAAACCTTTATAATCTAAGATCATTTTTTATATTGTATACGCTTATTTTATAAAAATTACATCTCATAGCATTAAAAGCCGTACATATTTTTTTTAAAAAAGGAAAAAGAATTATGTTACATTTAAACAGAAAGTGAAAAATGTTGGAGCATTTTATAGCTTGATTTACGACTGTTTTCGTTCTGAAAGTTTGTACCAAAGGTTTATTAGTTTGCTTTATTGCTGGTTTTTTTTTCAAACTCATAAAACAGCACTCAGGGTTTTTAAACTTTATAGCTTATCCAGTCTTTTTAAGTTTTCTAACGTTGGGAGATTATGCTAGTGACATTTATAACACAATCAAAATTAGATAAGCAGAATAAATGGAATAATTATGTTCTGGATTATATTATGCCCTTTGATTAAATTTACGTGTTTGATTCAGAAAAAAAAGTTTAATGCGTATGTATTTAAGATTTTTAAAAGAATTAAAATGAAAACTTTTTTAAAGAAACAATACCTTTAATTAGTTTTAAATAGAACATTTTATTTATTTTTGATTCTTGTTTGACAAAAATTGGAGTTAAAAATTTAAAAACTAACACAATATTTTATTAACTAGATGAATTCTTTATAAGCATTGATAAAAGTAAAATAACAATGATTCGGTAAGGATCACCACTATGATTGTACAAAACTGAAAGACATATACCGACGCAATTTATAAGAATTAAATAGTTCTCATGATTTTTATAGATTATTATTTGTTAACCTTTTCAGTGGTGTGGCATGGTCAAGTCCAACTTGTTATATTCAAATATTTGCCACAAACAAACAGTTTTCTCCTGTAGTTATCCCTATCAGGGCGGAGAACCAACTGCCACAGTAACTACCATCTCTTTAATAATAAATACTAATACTTCAAAACAACAGATTTTATTAAAAATTTGGTATAGACAGAGAATTAAAAGGAGATTACAGCATTTCATCCCATGATGCTGTTGCTGAAGGAGACTCATGATATTTAAAATTGCCACAGTCAACTACAGTCTCCTGTATAATATCTGGGGGAAGCAAGCATTGTTTTGTTTTTCTTACAACGTGTTAAAATATTTTTCCAGGTTTGTATGCTGTTATTATTTGTTTAATACATTGCAATAAATGTTCAAATTTGTGGCACTTTAGTGTTATTATTGTACAAACATAATGAGTAGTGAAAATTAAAATGCATTTGTTTAAACAAATTTGCACATAATTTTTTAAAAAATATATACTATCCGGACAAGATGGGACAGTCAAAGTAGAATAAAAGTGTAAAATAAAAATTAAACTCTCCGGATTAGGCAAAAAGCATAAAAAATAAGTCAATATTAACAAAAATAAATATATGAACTAGCAAATATAACTTACTGTTGCTGAAGAATGGATTCAATGTTCAGATTGCTTAGAATGGGCTCATGAAGCGTGCATTGCTTATTCCGGTTTTGGCCACATCTTATGCAGTGACTGTTATGTTTAGGAACGTTTTTTTGACGATTATTCTTTTATTCTGACATTAATTTCTGTGATTTCTGAAATATAGTTATGTGTCCTATCTTGCCCGGGTAGCCAGGGCAAGATGGGACAAGGTTCTATTTTTGTTTATGTTATTATTATTATTGAACTTTATTATTTATTTATTTTCTGTGTGAGATATGTAAGAGCAATTCCCCCCCCCCATATGTTTACAATATAAAAGATATAAAATTGCTCCAGTTAACTATTTTGTAAACCAAGTTTCATTAAGCTGCCCATCTTGCCCTGGCATCCCCAATCTATATAATATATCTATTATTAAAATATTCAGTATTGTTGCAACTGTTAGTTGGAGGGATAAAATTATGGTTATTTAACTGTATTATGTGAAAGTAGTTAATAAATGATTTTTCTCATAGTTAATAGTTTGAATGCCATCTTATTTTCGGTGCGATAGTGATTCCACTTTGTGGTAATGCAGCGTCTTGTGTGTACTTATGAACCTGAGAGCTGTGCCGGCGGTATCGTTGCTACTGGCAGGGTCTCTCAAGCCAAATTTGACGAATTTGAGGCACCAGACCAAGAGGATCCCAGGGGAGAAGTTCAACCTTTTTGACGATCTGGCAAATCCTTTTTACGGATAAGAAAAAGCTTTCTAAATATGGAGCAAAAAACTGGACAAAAAAAAATCCTCAACATTGCAATTTGATGAAATAACTAGACATCAGATTGGACTTGAGCACAATAAGTATGTGATCTTACCAATGCAAACTCAACACTTCCCGAAAACACAGAAATTAAAACTTATCTTCTTACATCCTGCTCCGAAAAGGAACCAACAGGATATTAACATCGAAGCCAAAAGAATCAAAACCATCGATTCATATTCAAAAGAACACTGCATATTTGCCTCTCCTGATGGATTTTTAGACAAGAAATGGAGATGCTGGCTTAATTTTCACCTTTACACAGAATAAAAGAACAGAATAGTTCAAAGTTGGTGCAGGGAAAATGTCTTCAAACTTCACCTGAAAGCTTCTCTCTATTCAAAAAGCCTTAAACGAGTATATAATTAAAAAGAGACAGAGAAAGCAAAGGAGCTTGACATCTTCAGCGACTCCAAAGTTCCCCTTCAATAAATTCAAAAAGGATACTCGTAACTAGTCCTGAGCATACACAACGCACTCCACAAAATCCTCTGCTTAAATATTAAACGCACCATGCAGTGAGAGCCAGCACATGCTGGAATTGATGAAAATGAGTCCGCAGATGCATTGGCGTAAGAGGTAAGAAAGCTCAACAATGATAAATAGCCCTGTGTGGCAACACAGGGCAATTTATCATTGCCATGCATTGCCATTAAACACAAAGCCATGCTTTGATATTAACGCAGTGGCAAAGTCAAGATTTAAGGACAGGGTAGTGTAGTGAATCTTAAACATCAAATTTGTGAGCTATGCACAATTATGATATTGACACCACCTGAGAGGGATGAAAATTCAAAAACATGATAATTGCAAGTATGTAATTAAGCACCTCCATTTTGGGAAAATCATTCATAACATCTATTTTGCAGTAATTTTTACAGAAATATTTATTTAGTTAGAGTAATTCAGTGCCACTCTGAGTGCCGGTACTTTTTACCGTAATTTGATATTGAATTTGCTACAGTGTTTTACAAAATGGTGGCTGAACAGATTTTAATTTGATGAAGATTTTCTTTTTTGAAAAATGTATGGAGATGTCAGGAATGTAATGCAGAAACTGTAGCCCGGACTCAGAGCTGTCACCTGAAAATTTGTTTCCCTCTGTCCTTCTATTTTGGACATCTTGCAGCAGATCAGTGTCTGTCCATAAAAAGATCTTTACTTGGACATTTGCCTAAATATAGCTAAAGCAGTGTATAAGACCTTCGGTCCTATATAGTTTCTTATTGATTTATTGAATTATTTCCCATGTCCATAACACAACAACCAATCTATTATCGTATTTATGATTATTTGACTGTTTTGCTTCAATATGGTAAAATTACAGTTATATAAGTTGTTATTTTAGCATTTTTTCCGAGAAATTCCTAAGAGTGTGCATGACAATAGTTATAAAGCTTTTTTCAGTAAGTAGTAACCATGCGATACATATTTTGTAATCATTCTTTTTCACAAGAAATGGCGAAATAGTTTTTTCCGGAATCAATACTTCCACAAAGTCATTTGATAACCCAATGTAGAAGAATGAGAAAGTTTGAAAAGAAGCATGCGAAAATAAAGCAATCTTTATTATTTTATTCTTTTAACTGCTTTTAGAGCAGATGTCATAAAATTGAAGCTATGCTTTGATCTTCTAAAAATACAATATGGAAGAAATCCTCTTAAGTCAACATAAGTGACAAAGACCCGGTTTTATCTTTCAGTTTTCGCAAATTTTTTTTATATTGTTCTTTTAGAAAGAAGCGCTTCTTTGAAATATCTAACATTTTAAAAATACATTACTTTTTATGAACGCTCGTATTTCAGTACTGAAATTGCATTTCAAAAAGATAAATAAATAAATAAGATGGTAGTATTAGATACTAATGTAGTTTAAAACTAAGGAATTTTATTCTTTTTGAGCTGAAAAATCATACTTTTATGTCTTAATATACAAAAAAAATATCAAGATGTTGTATAAAGGGAGGTACCTTTAAATAATTTTTTAGGAGCGCATAATTTTAAATTTACATTTAGTGAACATTCATTAATGTATTAAGTTACCGAAATGAGTAGAACCGAAATGAGTAGAAACTAAATATTATAAAATTAACAATTGACAGAATTATGCAAAATCCTATGATTCTAAAACAAAATCCAGCAAGTATTTTATAACTGTTTACATGCGTAGTTATTCAAATCAATCCGACAAGGATATTGAAATTACTTGGCAAATAATTGACGAAACTCAAAGCTTTATATCAACCCGAGAAGAGGATTGAAATCTACTTGGTATTATATCTGTTACGGCGAGTTTAGCAATTAAATCCAAAAAGAGAAGAAAATATAATTACATGATTGGCAACTAATTATTTGTTATAGAAAATCACAGAATATATTAAACATTAAAAATAATTTTGCGAATGAAATTTTAAATTTAAAATGAAACTGATTATACTAAATTTTATTATCCCTTAAAGAATCCACAATCTACGACACGAGTTATAGAAATTCAAAAAAAAATATTTTAAGCACCCTTAAAAAAGTACGACAGTCAAATTTCTGTGTAAAAATAAAAATAAAATTAAGCAAGGTTGTAAATCAACTCAAATTAACATCTTACAGGTTTCTATGATTTAGTGCATTGAAACTACACAAGACTGCATTTGGGGTCATATGTTTAGCAACAGTTTTTTTCTTCTAAAGATTATGTTTTAACCTCTAAAAAGTTTGGTGAAAATTCCTATTTTTAATTAAAATTTACTCATAGTCTTATCATTTTAAAGAGAAATTACTCAGCTATCACAAAAATTTATTATTAGGTAATTTTACAAAATCGCAATAATTGTATGATTTGATTTTAAAGTCGAAAATAAACTGATTCTAATAAATAAATCATTACCTATTATTAAAATAGTTACTCTATTTTATTTGCTCAGTACATTAACAATACAGTTGACTGCATTCACGGAAATATGTCCCTTTTCATTGAAATAACTTCCGTCTTTGACTTTCAAACATAATGCAATTTTTGTTGCTTTCAAAGAAACTTAAGAGACCTTTAAATTCGTTAATTCATATTTTTACATTAAATTACATAAAATAGATACAGCCATTATTTTCAATTTAAATCCTAAGAATGCTAAAACTATTGTAAGTTCAATACTTCCATGGAAAATCATGTTCAATATATTTAATGATGTTCTTTTGAGGTAAAATTAATTTTAGATATTTTAATATATATCCGTATTTGAAGCTTGAATAAGAATTTAAACTTCATAATATCAAAACATGTATCAAATATGGTAAATTTTATTTGTCAGAGTTCAATTAAAGATTAATTACAATTTTTATTAATATTAATTTTAATTCAGTAACTGTTTTTTTTTGAGAAATAATTAATATTTAACAGATTTTAAGGCTATTTTATTACTAATTATTAAACATGCTTAATAAAAAGAGTCTTTGCAGTTTAATTCTAAAATTCTCACTTTAAAATAATTATTTTGCTAAGCAGAAAAAAATAACTAAGGAAGAAAAAGTTTTGTTTACCTACTAACTAATTTTCCTACTAAAAGAAAACTATTCTAATATTTTACTCCCCTTCTGTTATCATAATTAGATTTCTAATTACGTCTATCAAACGTTTTATCTAAAATTTATTTTTAATTAAACTGGGATCATTAAAAATTTTGATTTTATATAATCTTTTTTAATAAAATTGAAAAAATATCATTAAAAATTCATTAAAATACCGGAAAAAGTAAATTAAAGTGTTAAATTTTTAATTCTAATTAATGAAATATCGCTGTCAAGTTTTTTCTTCTTTTTTCTTCTTTCCATAATTATACAGTGATCAAAGATTTAATTTTACAGACAAAATTTTCCATCGTTAGAGAAAGCATACGATTTAAAGTAATCTTTCATATAGTATGGTCATGATGTCGGTTGTTCTATTTAGTCTTTCGTATTTTGCACATTTTTACTTATGTAGTGTGTAATTATCTTGGCCAAAGAATACCTTCCGTGTAATAATAACGTGTTCTTTGTTCGCCAAGGTAATTATATATTATCGTGTTACTTTTATTTATTAAAATATTTTATTTTATTTCTACTTGTAATTAAAAGGTTATGTTTAAAATAAAATTTTAATTTAAAATCTTCTACTCTTATTTTATAATATCTACAACTTTTTTAGTATTTCTTCCTTAAAAAAGTTACTTCTTGTACGATATCATGTATTTTTATTGCTAAAAAAACTTCCAAAAAATTACATTATAGTAATATTTGCAAATGAGTAATTATTCGGATTTTACTTTATTCACTGAATGAATCATTTTTTTCAGACTCTAATTTACTCATAATTTGATTACTTTTAAATTCTACTATGCAAAGGCGAAAAATTTTAACCGCAGAAGTCTTTTTTTAAAAACATATTTAGATTTTACTAGATAAAAACTGTACATGCTTCAAGAATATACAAATTAGAATTAATAGACGACGTGTATTAAGCACTCAAAAATAGGAGCTCATTTTCCAGATTTGTCATACGAGAATTAAAAGAAAAAGTAAAGTGACGAGGAACTAATGTTCTTAACAAGGGAATCATGGGTTAATGGCATTAGTTCCTCCCCACATCTCCATAGCAAGTGAAAATGCATTTTTACCCTGATTTGCACCTCTCGTCTGTAGCATTTTTTCTTGTTCTATTTTTCATCTATCGTTTTTTCTTGGCGACTGCGTTTTGTATCTCACCTTTATTTTCGTAATTTTGTTGTTTGTACAAACCTCAAATGCTTGCCAGCCTACGCTTCCAGTAACCGACATACTAACAGCTCCTTCGGAAGATTTTGTTTCAATCATTAAGAAAATTATTAGTTTGTTTCAGACTCCTAGATTATTAAAATGAACTAACAATTTTATTACTTTAAAAGTTTTTAGCAACAGCAAAGAATATACTTATAGATAATTTTACAACAGACACAGTAATTGCAAATTTTGATTCAATATAAAAAAAACACTGCTGCAATCTTATCGTAAAGAAATAAAAAAATTATTCATAATTAAAATAGCTTCACTTTACCGATTTCTCTGTTTAATGCATTAAAACAACGTTTAACTGCATTCGTGGTAATATGTTCACCAACAGCTCTTTCTCAAGATTTTTCTTAACTTCTAAACAAACAATTATTTTGTTTTTACAGACTCCAAGAATCTCTAAGATGGCGATTAATTTTCAAAGACTCTTATGTAGTTTTACACAATTTGCTAACAATTTTACTCCCTTAAAAAATTTCCTAATGACAACGAAAAATATGTTGATAAATATTTTTACAAAAGACAAAAAAAATGAGACGTTTTGATTCCATAGAAAAAAATATACTCATTGCTGCTAACTAATAGTAAGTAAAAAAAAATCATTACTAAAACTGTTATTCTTTAATTATTTCTTTGTTTAATGCATTGAAACTACACAAGATTGTATTTGGGGTTATATTTTTAGCAACAGTTTTTTTTTTCTTCTAAAGATTATGTTATTAACTCTAAAAAGTTTGTTAAAGATTCCTATTTTTACTTAAAATTTACTCATAGTTTTATTATTTTAAAGTGAAATTACTCAGCCTTCACAAAAATTAATTAATAGGTAATTTTACAAAATTGCAATCATTGTATGATTTGATTTTAAAGTCGAAAATAAACTGCTTCTCATTAATAACTCATTACTTATAATTAAAATAGTTACGCTATTTCATTTGCTCAGTACATTAAAAATACAGTTGACTGCATTCGTGGAAATTTGTCCCTTTTCATTGAAATACTTCCGTCTTTGACTTTCAAACATAACTTATCAAATCTTAGTTTGAAACTACATAAATCTCTTCAATGCAGTTCACGTGAATCATTTTCCTCACAATACTTCACCCGAATGCGTGATTTTAGGCAATATTCTGTCTGGAAGTCATTTGTATTTCACTGCATTAATGTAATTATTTGTCAATACCTTGTGTCGAGTGTGAATTCATTGCAGTTAAAGATGTGTTGCACGATTCTTTATCGATGAAACGAAGAATATTTTGCAAATTCACTTCTAGAATTCCATCGCACAATATTGTTTTAAAGCAGAAGGTTAATTCAATTTTTAAATGGAGTAACAAAAGTCAGCTGAATGCTTATGATAATGTGAAATTTAATAAAATTATGCAAATTTCAAATATCACGAATTGGAAAAAATGTTCGCTAGTGAGTCTTAAATTTTTTTCTTACTTATCAATATTTAGTAAGCAATGTTTCATATTTAATGTCATATCGTGATTATTGTTTCCTATTTACGGTAATTATTGCTGCATGTTTAATATATGAAAAATTATAGAATATACATACTTTGAGAAATGCATTTTTAGTTATTCTTAATCATTGTTTATATCTATTGATGGTATCAGTTGTTATTTCACTGATTTTTCATTGTTACGCATTAAAGTATTGTATCACATTCATTGCTGCCTATTATTGTCGATTATGTTCAACATTTATTTTTATTTCATTATTATTGTTACTCATTTTATCTATTTTTACTGTCCATATTTTCCATATCTATTATCTATTTTCTATATATCTATTTTCCATATTAATACCTATTTATATTTAAATTTCTATGTTTCAGATATTTATTTGAAAGAAATTTAAAAATGTAAACATAAATTTTTTTTAGTGTGTTATTGCTTTACGCTCTCAGAATTTATAATAAGTTAGCTTTTATTACTAATAAATTTATTCTATAATTTAAATGATGGTTCCCTCTATAATTGTTTAGTTATATTAATAAGGTATCTTATGATTTTACTTATTTTAAAGAATATGGCATCAGTAAAAAATTGTTAAATGTCTACAATTATTGAAATAAAAAAAAATAATCCATTTACTTAATTAGCTTTATTTTAAATCATTTTTTATATCTTAAAACTATAACTGTTATTTATCAGAAATGTATTTGTAAATAATTTTCTTCATTATCATAATGAGAAATATTTATGCTGCAAGTAAGTAAATTTCCGTAAAGAAGTTTGCTAACAATAAAGAATTTAATAATTAATTTAAATGCAATAAATTTTATTGTAGTACATATTTCTTAGATGTCATCTGTAGTCTATCAAAAATTGTTATTTTACAAAACAGTGCGTAACAAAAACAGCGTTGTTTGCAAGTGTTGAAAAATAAGAACTGAAATCTGAAACACTATTTTATTCATTCTAAAATAAAACATCAATAAAAATATAGCCTGAACTTAACATATTCCCTAATAACTATTTTTTAAGCAGTTACATTTCAATGACATTGATTTTGTAAAGTAATCTTATTTAAGGAGAAAAAAATACGGTATTTTGCCGTTTATATTATTTAGTTCTCCTCAGAAACAAAACAGTGCTTCGAATTCAACAGCATACAAAATTCAAGAGAGTGAACACACTAAATAACGGTTAATCTAATAATAAAACTTTAATGTACTTGAAATCACTCTTATTAGTTGTAGAGCTGACCCTTAAAGTTTCTTAGAAATTATCACAAATGATATTTTAAGATACAAAATCAGACAAAAAACGTATTTTCTCACAAAAACATATATTTGTCCGCTGACTTGAATTTATGAACCTCACAATGTTGGGTAGCTACAATCAGAAAATTACGCTCTCATTAGTTGAAGCAGGAGAGCTGTCGAAGCTTTAGCCCCCTTAATGTTAACTTCGTTTTCCGCGAAGTTGTATTTTTATATTTTAATGCTTCAAGAACTTTCTGATCAATTTCATTATTTGTACTTTGTTATCTAAAGCTACGTAAATTAAAATGGTGTATAATATTTATATTTATACCTTATTGAAGTGCAAATTGTTTTGCTCATCAATAAGATGAGTGATATTCTTAGATAAATGCGTTGTATAATTGTGTGCATTTTTTATTCACTTCATTATTTACGGATTTATTGTGAGGTACGAAACAGTAAAATCATTATTTTCGGTACCTTCAGCCTCTCTCCTGCCAAACGGTTGAAACCATATTTTTCAGATTACGGCTACAATCCATCTTTTGTCAAACAAATATCCTAACCAATTAAAATAAATCTATGTTCTCTGAAGAAAAATGTTTCTTTAACATTGATTTCATAATTTAAAGCATCTTCTGTATTAATTATATAGCATACTTAACAGAAAGGTCTTGAACCATAAAGATTGAGTCTTGAACCAAATTACATGAAACTCCAATCACTGGATAAAAAGTTATTAAGAATGTTCGCTTTTTCTGCCCACTGTGTCAAATTCTACCTTGTCTTCAAATTTATACGCTATATTTCAAACGATTAATCTATTATTTCATTCCCAAATTGATTGAGAATACTTTTAAAATAGTTTGCATAAGACAATGAAAAGCTTTTTAAATGTCTCTTTAAATGTTTCATTTTAGAAAAAAAAATATGTAAAAAAAATAAAAATATTCTAAAGCGCATTTTTCGAATTTTCTTAAAAACATAGTTGTAAAAAGTTACAGTAGCTTATTTTACGAATCCTCTTTAGACAGCAAGAGCCATTTTTGTTTTCTTTTTCTTTTTAAGAAATAGAAAAGTTTCAAATCTTAGGTTACAAAAGAAGTTAGATGAAGATATTGCGCCTTTCTTTATATTTCTGAAAAACTATTTTTGTCTCTCGAAAACAGTAACTGGTATTATGCTTTGATCTTTTCAAAGAACTTCATAGGACACATTTTTTTGAAACCAGAACAATGAGAAGAATAATTTCCTTTTATTAGTTACTTGAGTATAAATCAGAAGTTTGGTGCGGGAGACATAATCTTTTTTTAAAAAAGTGACTATCAATTACATAAAAGACAAACTTATTTTAGTTACGAGTATGCCCCATCAGAAGTTTGTTATTTGTAATAGAAATACAATTTTACATGAAAATATTTGGTTGTTTTTTTTTAAAAGATTGAACTTTTAATTCCTTTGTCCAGATATTCCTTTGTCCAACTTCATAAAATGGAACCCAGAATATTGAAAACAATATATTTGTTTCTTAATTGATTTTTTTGTGCTATTTTAAAACCAAATATTACAATTTAAAAATTAAAGCACTCCTGCGTTAGTCAGTTGTCGGTCAATGCAGTCATAAAGGTGAAGATCACGATGAATCTTCATGTTGGCCAGGTGTCCGAGTGGTCAGCGAGTCCGGCTGTGGCTTTGAATCCCACTCAGGGCATGGATGTTTCCTTTTCTGTGTGTTGTTCTCTGTTGTGTGATGTCGGAATGTGGCCCACCCTATGAACAGGTGTCTGTGGCAGAGTGGCGTGAGTAATGCTGCTCGCCTCCGTGACTTAGATTCACAGGTGCCCAACTGGGTAACGTTAAGTGAGCAACACTTCCGACCTCTTCCAAGGTGAGAACAAAAGTTCAATGCCAGCCACAAAAAATAATGAAGCTTCATTCCGAATACACGAAGAAATGAAGGTGGTAAATTCAGCCGATCTTACTTATTAGACAACCAGACTCCTAGATATAGAGTTAGGTAGGCATAAAAGCGCAAACGAATATTAAAATGCTCTCCTTTTACAATGATTACTTAGGTGAAAGGTGCCTAAACCATTGGGCTGTCACAACTCAAACTTGTCAGTGTATAATGACTGAGCTCGGTACCACATATAGTAAATTTACAGTAAATTTATTGACAGTATTTAAAGGAGATTAGGTTAGTTATGCAGATTAATAAATATATAGCAACCCAGAACGGAAACTTCGAAATAAATTAGTAGCAGAAATATAAGATATGATCCAATACAAGAAGTTGATAAACTGAAGATAGAGGGTGCATGTAGCTATGCACCTAGGGTGAACTAGATCACAACTGTTCACCACGAAATCTATTGCAAACTCAACAGGTTCATGATGGCTTTCAGAGCTCCTATTAGAAAGTTTGCATTTCATACAATTCGGTGATACATACGGCTTGGGAATGAGCACATTAAAACGAATTCACCTGTAGAATTATCACATTCACTTTCAAGAACAATCTGAAAATTATAAGAAGCGACCAGATGATGTCAATAGTACGTCAAAATGACGAGAGTGTAAAAGAGAGGCAAAGAAGTAAAACTGCTTGCAATCATTTTGTAATCCACTCAGTGATGTAACTGAATAGTAAATTATAATAATATTAATAACTGAATAGTTATGAGACAGAAGATGCATTTGGATGTTTTTTTACGTTGTAGATGTAGAGTTATCGGCCATCTGGTATGTGGGCTTACTCGGATAGAAAAATTCAAGGAATTTGAAATCACCCAAAATGTCAACTCTAAACTCTACCAATGATTCAAAAATTATGGAAACGTTGCAGTAGAGGCCACCCTCGAGTAACAACGACAAAGGAAGACCAGTATTTAGCAGTAACTGCCGAAATTAGCAGACAAAACGCAGGATAAAACCTGTTTCTTCAACTGTCTACGGCCTCGGCTACCACAATTTCAAGGCAAACCGTGTATAAACGTTTCAGAAATATTGGTCTATATGCTGTTTGAAGACATGTCAGATATCTTCCGCCAGGTCACTGCCGCCAGCGATTAGCCTGGAGTAGAGAACGGGAAATGTAAGTATCGTCAGAGTGGCCTTATGTGATGTTTTTTTCTGGCGAGTACAGTGTGATAAGCCAGGTACTCGTTACTACCAATACAACATCATCAAACGATGCTTTTAATGTGGTACAGAATTGCTCATTAGAGGTGGAATTATAGTGAGCTCCCAAACAGATCTGCATCGTCAAATCGATACCGTGACTTAAAGCCATATCACACGTGCAGAAATTCGCCCAACACAACACACAACTTTCGTTCAACACAACAGTATGCAAAACTTTTAGCGCAACTTGGAAGTAGAATCATCGTGTGATATGCCAAGCGAAGTTGAAGCAACTTTTTTCCTCCTCTTCGAAAAAGTTTGCCCAACATTTCGCACAACAACGCTTTTGACCAATCAGGTAAGAGCAGTCCACAACATTTCTTTCAAGAGAAAACAAGATGGCCAACTTGTGATGGTCTTCGGTGTTGATGTCAGATATTTGTTATTTCAGGTGAGTGTCAATACTTTATGTTTAATGTTTTTTTGCACAAAATATGATTCAATTCTAAAGAACTTACTAAAATACTTTTGAGTAATAATGTTATTGCATAGCTTATTTTTCAAAACGGTGATAGATTTTCTATGCCAAATTCGCCAATCTGAAGGAATATAAACAGGCGACGAATTTTAAGAGTTTAAATAATTTATCGATCCATAAATTACTAAGGCTGGAATTGATAAATATGCGAGATCCATTGCAAAATAATACACAGACAACAATCGCCAGGTAAAGAATACTGATTTTCACCTATGAAGAATCATAGATCGACTGTATGGGCGCTAAATTGCCGGGATAGAAGGAAGGTATCGGCGCGTTTACGATAAACATTTTCATGAACTTTGGCAACCCTAGAACAACTTTTTCCGACTGAATGTTGGATGAGAAGTTTATCTTGCTGTTGCGTTGTGTTGGGTGAATTTCTGCACGTGTGATATGGCTTTTACGAAGTTTACCTGGGCAACATTCTGGAACAACATAGTGTTTTTTTAAGGGGTGCCATGGGCGAAGAAATTTGTGTTTATGGATGACAAAAGAGTAAACATCTAAGAATAATCATCGTAGACAAGGTAATCTGAGTAGTCATTGTAGTCTTAACATATCACCCGTATGGCTAGCTTACATTCTCACTTGACTTAATTCTGATAAAGTATGTGTGAGGCGTGCATGGCCGACAAAATGTGGACCGTCAACTTCATTCTACATGAATAGTGAAATTTCGGGGAACATAGCTATCTGAGGGGAATAATCTTCCCTATGTTGATATCCTCCTTCTTGATATAACTCTTCTGGAACTGCAAGTGATAAACACAGTCAATACTCTTTTTGCCGAAACAAATAAAACTTGTTCGTCATGCTCTTAGACTATTTATGGAAAATATTAAGAACTTTTCTTTAGTTTTAAAGTTCATCATGATAGGAAAAAATTCAAATTTATGTTTGTTTTGTTTATTAAATTGTTATTTAAAAATCAAACTTTTCTGGAATTAATTTAAATTTTTAGTGCATAGATTTGATATTGCATAAGTATCGAAATATTTAGTGAAAAGTATTTTAAAATGAAATTATTTTTCACGGATAAGAACCAACTTTTATGTAATTTTATAAAATTTCCTGCCTTTATATACGTCTTTCCAATAAACTAATCATCTTTTTTAGTAAAATAATATAAATATTAATCTAATATTTAATAATTTATTGACATGAATAAACTATAACCTGAACAGAAAAATTCATTTGAAAATGATACGGTGCTTTCTTCCTAACAACCATAATGTTTTGTTTTGACAGTGACAACATTTTCTTTTTCTGTCTTCATTCTGGTTCATTGAACATCTGAAAGAAAAATTTCATCGCTTAAAGTACATGTCATCAACTGAAACTGATTTTTTTATTGCTTTCTTTGCCTTCGAAAATGACATTTCTTGCCCGTCTCCTTATTTCAGCTTTACAGCTTTTTTGAACCTATTTTTTATGTTGATTTTGTGGTTTCAAAGGTTTACCACAAACTGAAACAGAGATTTTAATAGCTACTAGTTAAACAAATGTTTTTTCACGTTAAAAAAAGACTTCTAGTATATTTTTATATATAATAGTATTATTATTATCGGTATAGCTCTCATTAAATATAAAACTCATTTATTGTTTTATTTATTTTTCTTTATTTATTCGTTTATTTCTTTATTTACATTTAATTATTTATATTTATTTATTAATATTTATTTATTTATTTTTATCAACCGTAATTAGGCCCAAAGCTACATAAAAGAATTTTTGTTTTTAATTATTCGACATCATTTGATTTTCGCAGAATAAACTTTTTAAGGATGTTTCCATATCGTAGATTACAATTCGTTACCAAATATTACAACTCTGTACTGATTTCTATCTAAATATAATTAAAATTATTCTTATTTATTCACAGTTGGAATTAAATTAGATCAGGTATATATGCACATTTTCAATTTTTCTCAATTCGTTAGTGAAATTTCTACGCCCTTTGCTGGCCATTTTGGCTATTTCTCTAAATTTTGAACATCGAACCGGTGGAATGTTTCTAAATTTTGAGTTACACAGTTGTGTAACATACGTTGATAGGTACAAGACGCGAATGCGAATTATATGGTATGCGAATGCGTATAGCTAGTCACCCTCTGTTGAATTGCCGAGCCACAAATTATTGCATTAAATCTCTTTTTAAATGTTTAATGCATTGATTGTTTTTTGATGTTGAATCCAATATTTCTTTTCAAATTAAGCACATAATGCAGTTCGTTATTTTAATATACAGTTGAGGAACAATTGTTCCGGAGCCGCGAAGAGCTGAGATACTGAGAGACACTTCGAGCTATGCCGAGAGAGGCATTTCAAACTATACCGATATTGACAGCCCATACATTGAAGGGAGCAGAATTAAAGAAAGCTACAGAGCTACAATTCCATGTGGTGGAAAAGCACTCCACCCAATACCAGTGCTGAATGTAATACCAAAGGTTTTACTTCATGAAAGAGTTTTGAGTAAAACATCAAAAAATCTACCCTTTCTCAAAAGCTCGGCGACCAATGGATGGGTTCCATTTTAATCGAAGTATTCCTACTTTTTGAATGTTTTCTATCGACTTTGTTAACGTTTACAATTTAAATATTATTAGTATTGTAGGGTCCGTTATTGCAAAAAAAAATTTTTTCAAGGAGTTTTTAAATTGTATAGACATACAAGATTATGCTCAACACTGTAAAATTGTAATTAAAAAAATTCAATTTTAAAAAATAAACAACAATTGCTAACATACAAATATTTGGTATTTAGCCTATACTGCTGAACGCAGAATATTAATTTCGGACAAATAATGGAAGAATCGTCTGCCGAAGACAAAACTTAATTCGTTTACATCCATCTTTCCTGTTTTCTGCCCTGGGAAGGGTTTATTCGATTAACAAAATAGTAATGAAGATAAACAAATTTGTGAAGGGTCCGTTAACGGACCCCAAATTTCTTCTAAACAGACCCCTGTATATATATATATATATATATATATATATATATATATATATATATATATATATATATATATATATATATATATATATATATATATATATATATATATATATATATATATATATATATATATATATATATATATATATATATATAGCTAGTTACTTGAATAAATAATAAAAGTATGGAAAGGTGAACATTAAAGTAACAAAAATATTTTACATTCTCCTATCCCCGTGAAACATTTAAATGAAATGCTTGTTTTTAAAGTTTCCAAACCAGAAAAAAAGAAACAAACATATTTATAAAAGTTTAACAAACACTTTATCAAATGCCTGAATGAAACTCAATTCGTTATCTTTTCTACTCGTAGCTTTGAAAACAACCCAAAATAAATTGTGCTTTCTTTCACAAGCGTCAGCAATTTAAAATAGTTTCATGTTTTCCATTCGGAAGTTATTTTGAAAGAAAATTTTAAACTTTTTTTCCCCTTTTCAATTACATTTGTTCTTTTAAACAAGAAGACACTTTCTCATGTTTTCGATTTGAAGTTTGGAGATTCCAACCTTTTCATGTCGAGGGAAAAGAAGAAAAAAATATAAAGCTTACATTCACTAAACGTCAGCAATTGTTTTGAGCTTGCGTGAATTTTACAATAAAATATAGTTAAAACAAACTTATTTATGCAAGTGCTTCTGAAAAATGTCACGTTGTGCAACTTTATAGCCTTTTTAAAAAGAATGCTTTTTCATAACTTATTTGTATGCTGGAAACAAAAATTTAAAAATTAAATCAAGTTAACTTAATATAATATGTGTGATTTATGTACACTTATTTTTCTTACATTTATCATTGGAATAAAGTGGAATAAATTAAGATCATGTGGTAAAAAACCTTTATAACGTGGCTAGTTAAAGGTAAAAATTAAATTTCATAGAACTATATGCTCTGTAAGAAATTTCAGATCAAAGTATGTAATAAAGTATCTGCATTTTGGGTGAATCATTCGTAAAATCTATTTTACAGTAATTTTGACTAAAATATTTATTTAGTTAGAGTAATTTAGTGATTTTAAGGTAATTCCTATAAAAATTTAGGCAAATTACATTTTTTGTTCCGTAACATGTTCCGGTAAAAATGGATTTGGCGATAAGGTAGGGTACTGCCAGTCTAAGTGCCGGTACTGTTTACCGTAATTTGATACGGAATTTGTTACAGTGCTTACAAAATGGTTGCTGAATAGCTTTAATTTGATGAAGATTTTCTTCTTTTAAAAATGTTTGATGATTTCAGGAATTTATGTAATATGACCAATACATGAATATTTTTCTAATTCTAGTTATTGTTGCTGATTTAAGCATAATTTCTGTTTTTGAAAATATTTTTTATTATAATTATTATATTTGCTAAAACCTAAGAGGTACGAATCTCTATAGACTACAATTATTTAAGTTTTTTGATAGAAAGACAATTAATTGTTAGAATAAACGAAGATTGTAGTAAAATGCCTTAATAATAAATTTAGTAATATATAACAAAGTAATATGTAACAAAATGGAGGTTGAACACTAATCCGTAACAAATAACTAAAGTGATGCACAATAAAATGGTTGATTTGCTATGATGGTCAAAATGTATATATAGAAATTCATGACTGGGTCAGCGACACTTGTAAAATATTAGTTAGAATGAAATTTTTTAAAAAAAGAAACCTTATTTTGACTATTTATGTGGATACAGAAATGCGATATAATATAACATTTTTTGGTAACGATGTGGTTTGTTTTTAACTTATTATTTACAATAACAGAAAAAACTGTTAAAAAAAACTATGTGTAGTATAAATAACCTACCTATGCTTGCAAGAAAAGTAATATTAAATTTACTGCTTATATTTGTCACCACATGATTTACGTTTATTTGAGAAATGAGTTTGGCCGAGTTGAAATATGTTGCTTCGAGGAAAACGCTTTTGTAATGATCTAGAAGCAAACAGTTGACTACAAGTTGAGAAATTATGTTTCCTGAATCTTGGGCTAACGTTACCCCTTAATGGGGCACATATTTGATATTAAATCTTAGCTTCAATTCCTAGAATATCAACTTGCTCGTCAAAAAATATATTTATCACTAGTTAAAGCGCTCGTAATTAAAATTTTGGAATAAATTTTAAAAAAATTGACGTTAAAAAGTACAATAATTTATTTATTTGTTTTTCATTTATTTAAAAAAAACTATTTAAATCTTTATATGTCACATAATTTTTAAGCATTTCAAAATGAAGCATTAATTAATTCGACATTTTTTTTAAAAAAATAATTTCAAAATAGTAGAATAATATTTTACGCGGTCCTAAATATTATAATATTTCATTGCAAACAATATAAAATTTAATTATAAATAGAGAAAGGAATACTTCATATTTCGTAGCAAGACTTTTTCTTTGACTAATGCATATAAACTATTTTACACGGTATAAGAAAATTTTTATTGTTAAGTTAATGCTCACCACTAGTCAGAATTACTTATTAGAGCAATTTTTTGTAGTTTCTTAGGACTACCCGCATGTTTTTTTAATTGAAAAAAAAACTGGTACGCTAACTATAATTTTACATAGCTCTGAGCTAATTATAGTTGGTTTTGATGCATGAAGCAGGGATGCCACAAGCGACTATTTATATAAAACGAGGTAGAACTCAATTCTCTTTATATTTTCGTAATATTATCTCCATAATTATTCATCATATCTACCACTATGATTTACTTTTTATATCATTCATATACAAATATTTTTTGCATTCCCTTTCAATAGTAAACTAAAAAATCAGTTCACTGCGGGACAAATAAATAAACAAATTCTCAGAATAGTAACGATTTTTTTTAAAAATTAATTTTACATCAGTCTCGTCCTTCTGCCAAACGCTTTTTAAAATAGAGGTAGCGGGTTCGAATCAAAACATAGCCATGAATGTGTAAGAGGTCGCCAATAGCCCATTGCGCAGCTGTAGTGCAACGTAAATAAAATACCTACCTACCTGAAACAGCTATTAAAAACATAATTACATATTAAACCACAAGTATTTGTATGTTTAATGCAAATAGTTGCTTGCCTCTCATCAAATTAAAGAAGAGCAAACATAAGAGTGAGAGAAACCGCACAAAGATGTTAAAAATCCACTACCTGTACGCTCGTGAGCGCTTCGCAGAAAGACAACTTTCAGTGGAAATGGAGACTATATGGTTGTCTTACTTCAAACTCGCCGTGCAGTATTGCTATTCTGCAAACCGCTTTGACACGTATATGTACTGGGTTCTAATACCACAATAAAGTAATTCGATGTCAATTCTTGCAGTTTTTCGTAAAATTGTGTTATCTGTTCAATATCCGATCCAGTACTCCCATAGGTATTGCTTTGGTATGGGCACTTGGAGGACTTAGATACCCCGACAGATTTAGCTTGCACCAGTCACCATTTTTTTCACAGGGCGGCGGAGATCGACAAAGTATTATAAGAACTTTAGAAATAGACCCTAATCCGTCAATTTAAATTAATAATACTTTATTTCCTGGAATGAACGTGTTTGTTGCGTCATGTTTATTTACATTATAATAATCTCTTAATTTTTTTAGAAATTCTAATTTGAAAAGATACCCAGCTCCAAAATACGATTAAATTGACTATCTGCTGTAAGACGAAAGTAGCTTTCCTTTAATTTCATTTAATATGTATTAAGACATATGATGCAATTTAAAACATTCATAATATCAAGATTGCACAAAAAAGTCCATTATTATATGTGATATGTTCGGCAACTATGTATGGCCACTCATAGAAGTTTTAAAGTTATCTAAATCCAAGAAGGCTTTAAAGATTCAAGCTGTTATCTATTTTCTCATGTTTCAAGGATTGTTTGAAGTTTTAATTTCCCCTCAAAAAAAGAAACTCACTAGACACCAAATACACCATCTCATAATAAAGTTTTAAATAATATAAATACAGACACGCAGTGCCGGCGTAATCGAGTCGTCAAGGTCACGGTACTGGTAATTCGGAAGTCCAGGGTTCTACGCTCCATATATTCGCAAAATTGTTAAATTGCATTTATCTAATTTAATTAATTTTTAAATTAAACTAATTTAAGCATTTATTCATTATTTAAAAGTCTACTAGAAATTTTTAGAACATTTCCCTGCTTCATTTTCTATTTCGCCTGTAATTTTACAATTAACTGCGTGTGTTCCCAGTTGTCACGTCAAATACTCTATGCTCTGCTTGCAAAAAGTATTCAAACCTGTGTTGTTTGCTATTTTTTATGTGATGATATTAAATATATTCGAAGCAAATATTTGTGACAACTGACTTTAGCTTAAGTAAGTTAATTCATTGGATTCTAACTGCTTGCAGGTAATCTATTATTATTATTTGAGTGGATAAGACATTGAATTTTTACGATCTGCAAATCTTCAAATAATCAGATATACTTTATAATTGAAAATGTGATAAATTTAATTAGTACACATCTATTTTTCTAATGTTTATATGTTACATGAAAAAAGAGTGTGCATTAAAAACTTGTAAATTCTATTAGAAAATATTTTATGGTCGGATTTATATAAATGGGATTAAAAAATGTTTACGTATTTTATTAGTTCAGGCAAATTTTAACAGTAAACATTTTATTGATGTCTGAAATAAACATATTGTATTATAATTTTTTCTCATTTCAAATTTTAATTGTCCTGATAGAAGTTCTCATTTTCTTACGAAACTAAGTTAGTAAAAAACTAAATATTTGAACAATTAGTCAACCAAAATAGTCATTGAAACAATTTTGCATTAAATTTAAAATGCATAATAAAATATAAATTATAATATAATTAATTCGAATTTAAAATCGTTGAGAATCTGTAAATGAAGAAACGCTTAAGAAAACACAAATTTTGTGTAAAGAGGATTTTCTACAAACAATATATCAATGCAAACTTAGTTGAATTTCAGTTTTTAGAAAACGTTTTGTAATTAATGCATTTTAGAAGAGTGTTCTAAAATGCAAGGAATGATGAATTTACCCACTTGTAAATTCTTAATTTCATGCGATTTATATGTTTGTTAACTTTAAGGTGGTTTTAATATTTATTTGAGGTGTTGAGTTTGACTTGAGATTTTCCTGAAATTGGCTTTAAAAACAACTCTTAAAAATTAACCTCCCATGGCTTATAATGAAAGTGCATGAAGTTGTTTCATTCACACTTGAGGTTGTTATGACGCTTTATAACCATTTTATAACATGTACTAGCATAATCATTTCGGTAACTATACACTTCACTTTTCAAATTTTCGATAATTTCTTTGAAGTTTTTATTTTATAACCATCATTGAACAACTGACCCAATTTAGAGTTTACGACTACCAATGTTCAACTCCATAGCCTTGTAATTTCGAACCCAATCAGAAGGACAAAGTATTTGGCGAAATTTTACCATCGTGGATGACTTTTTGATGAAATTAATTTGCGTTACAGGAAGAAGAAAATCACGAAGCCTCCCTCGGTTAGTCTGATGACAAGGGAACTCCTATAAACGATCAACAACTTATGATATTTCACGCCAGCAGTGTGATCGGTGAGAGCCGGGTGCGGAGCTCGTATCGACCAGTCATCGCGAGATTTCGAACCCGGTTCACCTCATTGGAATTTAAAACGCTCTATCCCCTGAGACACGACGCCTGTTGTCATGATGATTGCAGAAAACTTCCTTGGAAAACTCAGCTCAGAGAGGTTGTTTTTGAGGTGTATATGTTATTTTTTTCAAACTTCAATCAAATAAGGCATTTGAAGCAAATATTTTCATCCATTTTCTACTAAGAGTATAGCTGAGTTATATATGAGGGAGATTTGATGAGGTTGGAATTAAGATATATTGATGAGATTATTGAAGTTATACTTCTTATGCGACTTCCAACAAGGTTACGTTAAACGTTTAACGCTACATTTTTATTGGCCTGGAAATCACGCGGTAGGATCCAGTTTCCCCTCATTCATTTCTATATTGTTTTGGTTCTCACAAGCATAAAAATATTAAAAGTCATAAAAGTACTGTTTTTCTATAAATATTTTTTTATTTTGTTTTGATACACATATAACTTAATAGGGTAGTATTTTTTTTTCAAATTTAGTGGATAACAATTGTAAAAAATGAGTAAAAAAATCCCACGGACAATGCGACGGATTTAAGGTTATGTCAAGGTACGTCTCTTTTGAATGTCAGTTGATTGTTTCTCTTTTGAAATTACATTATGACGCATTCACATACATTATTAATACAAATACATTTTCCAGGGCAAGACGATGAGGCAATCACAAGCACTTCCACTGGTTCAAGAGGGAAAAATGCACAATATTATCGTGATTACAAAGCACGGAAGCAAGAGGAAAAAATAGTCGTTGAATAGAACTAGTGATCCTTCTACGACTGCTGATTCTTCTACAATAAACGTCGCAGGTTGCGAAGTTTAACTTCTTCCGCGCGGAGGGACTCCAAGCAACATTTTTTTAATGCATTTTGTCAAAAAAAATTTAACTTAACAAAATCTCGAAAAAGACAAAACAGACTTGAAAAAATGAATTACAAGTTAATGGTTTTGATATTAAAACAAGCACGCGGCCTCAATGCCTTTTTATACTATACACACAGATCCGGATTATACCTTTCGTAGGCCCTAGGCAGAGAGCCGGATTTTACCTTTCGTGGGCCCTAGGCATAGCCGTTTTTGGGCCCTCTCCTCCTTCCCCCACTCCTCCCCTCTTTTCAAAATATGTGCTAAAATTTTCTTGCATATTTTTTTTTACATTTTTATTAATATGGATTTTAATTTACAAATTTGTTTATCGAACTTTATCTGCAATACCGACATACTGCCGATATTGCAGTTGATATCGATAATACCATTATAATTAGTTCGATCGATAACAATGTTAAAGATAAACTTGTGAATACTTTTCCTAACGTTCACATTGCATTAAGAATATATTTGTCAATTCTTGAATCAAATGCAGAAGGAGAAAGATCTTTCTCCAGATTAAAATTGATAAAAAATTATTTGCGTTCAACAATGATCGTTTGGCATCGCTCGCACTTATGTCTATTGAATACGACATTTTGCGTAGTTTTGGAATTCGACAGCTAATACAAGATTTCGTTGAATCCAAAAATCGCGAAAAAGTAATATATTAGATCATAAGATTCTGCAAAATAATTTATTACCGAAAAATATTATATTTTCATATGTATCTTCATAATTTTGTGCAAAATACACTTGTTGTTTTTAAAGCCAAATTATTTTTGTCAACAAATTTTTTTCTCCCAAGTTTTTCGTAGGCCCCTGAATTTCGTAAGCCCTAGGCACGTGCCTAGTGTGCCTATAGGTTAATCCGGCCCTGTATACACATATAGGAGAAAATATAGACATATTCTCATTATAGATGCGAACATATATTATACATATAAGATAAAATATGGAAATAATCTTATTATAAATGTGAATACATAAAAATAATAATTTTTTGATAATTAAAAATAAACAAAACACCGAAGAAGAGTAAATTAGTTAAAAAGAAAATAGTATTATGACTTACTTATTTTGACATGTATACTTAAATCAACAACAACTGTGTTTTTCATATTTGCTCCACTAATGTGGAATATAATTTAAAACAATATTTTTTTTTTGCTCTCAACATGAATATAATAATAAATACAATTTTTATGTTGCGCTTTTAATGAAAAATAGCTTTACAATTACAACCAGAAAGATTAATTGTTTTGAATTAATACATTTTACTTTAGATATAAATGGTGATAACGGTTATTTATTAGATAACAATTTGTTGAAGATAAAGGGTATTTATTTTATTTATTTTTTATTATCAAAGAAGCTTTCTCGTAAATTTTTGTCTCCAAATTCTTTTTTACCTCTCAGTTTTATGAATTTCTTAGGAAAGTGGTATTAGACATTTATTTTCCAAAATAAGTTTAGTTGTATATTATTCAACACTTTAACTTTTCCAAAATTAACAGTTTGAATTATTCGAAATATTCGTCGAATGCTTTAAAAAAGACTGATGGTTTCTAACTACGGATTAGGTAGTGTTCTATTCTCATCATAAATTAAATATATTTTCTCGATATTACGTTTCGAAGTGTAAACCAATTAAAAACTCTATTTTTTTGTATATTTACAAAAACATAAAATAATAAAAACCTATTTAAAGTGGTAGTGAAGTATAAAAAAAGGTTTAGCTTTTTGCCAAATTTTAATAATTTTATCAACCAAAATTTAAATCACAGCGAGTTAGATTCAGGGCCGAAGTTACTAACAACAAAAAGGCTCTTTTTTAAATACTAATGTCCAAGTTAGAGGCTTAACTAGATCAGTGTTCCACTATCATTCAATCGATATTCACTTCCACTAATCCTAATTTGACGATTCATATTCTTATCCTAACAGGAACGTATTCCTATTGGTTGCATCTGTAACTGATTGATCATTAATGAATTTCCAATAAATGAAGTGATGTCATCTTAGATATATTTATTATTTGATTTACTGAGATCTAACTGATATCCTATCCACGAAATATAGGAAGCCGCTTTAACATAGAACGGGTTGTCAAAACGAAAGTACTTCGGCTGCCTTGCAAAACTTAAAAGGTGAAAGACAACTTATGAATTTTGAAATTGATTTATTTAATTAATTGCGCAAAATCAAGTAAGTTATTGAGTTTACTTAAAAGCATTTGAAGTGAATTTAAAGTAATAGTAAAGTTTTTAGGGTTTTGTCAGACAAATTGCAGGCAAAAATTGAGAGTTTGACTCCAATCCCTTCATCAAGAACAAAAATTGACACAGTACAAGACATTGACAAAAACTTTTACATATCTTCTGTTCACATGTTTATCTGAGACAATGTGGGCCATAAATAGAAAACATTTGAGAATTATGTTCTGTCAGTAAAATCTGTAATGATGAGAGTTGTTCTCTCATGAGCTGATCCATCTTGGAGAGACTAAACATATTAGATGGTGTGATGGAGGGAATCCACTTTTATACGCGAAAAAGGATGAAGAGTTATGACGTGCGGCATTCTGATTATCCACAAAATGTTATGGCATCCTGTTCGGCCATGTGACAAGAAATGAAATCTTAAAGAATGACAAACAGTATTGAAAAAAAATAAATCCCAGGATTTTATTTATTTATATTATAATACAATACATTCAAATTTACAATAAAACACAATACTTTCAATACTATGCGATATTTACATTATGCGTTTCCTTTGTTTTTTTACTCATCCAAGGGTTTTACTGGATTAAATGGATACTGTCTTTTCCAACAGGGTATCACAACTGTACGTAACTTCAAAGCCACCAAAGAGTCCGAAAAATTGAATAAAAAGTCTCGGATGTTATCCCATTCTTGATCCTCCTTTGGTGCAATGAGTTAAAAGTCCACATTAAAAAACACGTTTTGGGGCTCTTTAGATTCAACAAACACTTGAGGCATATCCAATACTTTTAATTAAACAAACACTTGAGGCTTATTCAACACATCATGATTCATCTAACGTTTGAGGCATAACCAACACTTCTGCTTCATCACAAGTCACTTGGGCTAAATCCAACATTCTCTTGACTTCCTCATTCCCTTGAGATCCGTCATTCTCCTGAGACATATCCAACACTTGGGTACTGGATACTTGTGGAACTCTTCAGAAAGCATTTGCACTAAAGACTTCGCTGTGGATGCTCCGCTCAAACGTTACGTAGCCTCGCATAGACTTCAACGGACTGAGCAAACAACCGCAATCAATGCGAGGCTACGTAACGTTTGAGCTAAGATTTCACCCCCTCCCCCACGGACGCAACAGCGTTGCAACGTACAAGCCGAACTTCTTCTCCAGGCTCTACAGTCACCGTAACTTACAGTTACAGACCAGTCGTCAACCGCAATAGATGCGAGACTACGTAACGTTTAGCTGAGCATACACCCCACCCCAACGGATGCCACAGCATTGCAACGTAAAAGCCAAGCTTCAGCTATGGAAGCAACAGCCAGCTTAGCCTCGTATCGACAGCGGCTGAAGCTCGTCCTGTAACTGTAAGTTACGGGGGCTGTAGAGCCCGGAGTTGATGATCGGCTTGTACGTTACAATTAAGTAACACCCGTGATAGAGGTGGTGGATGCTCGACTCAAGCATTACGTAGCCTCGCAAAGACTTCAACAGGCTGAGCAAACAGCAAGCAATCAATGCGAGGCTGCGCAACGTTTGAGCTTAGCATTCACCCCCTCCCTCACGGAGGCAACAGCGTTGCAACGTACAAGACGATCTTCTTGTCCGGGCGCTACAGTCACCGTAGCTTACAGTTACAGACCAGGCTTCAACCGCAATCGATGCGAAACTACGTAACGTTTAGCTGAGCATACACCCCGTCCCCACGGATGCCACAGCATTGCAACGTAAAAGCCAAGCTTCAGCTATGGAAGCAACAGCCAGCGTAGCCTCGTATCGACAGCAGCTGAAGCTCGGCTTGTAACTGTAAATTACGGGGGCTGTAGAGCCCGGAGTTGATGATCGGCTTTTACGTTACAATGAAGTAACACCCGTGGTAGAGGTGGTGGATGCTCGACTCAAGCATTACGTAGCCTCACAAAGACTTCAACAGGCTGAGCAAACAGCAAGCAATCAATGCGAGGCTACGCAACGTTTGAGCTTAGCATTCACCCTCTCCCCCACGGGCGCAACAGCGTTGCAATGTACAAGCCGAGCTTCTTCTCCGTGCGCTACAGTCACCGTAACTTACAGTTACAGACCAGGCTTCAACCGCAATCGATGTGAGACTACGTAACGTTTAGCTGAGCATACACCCCACCCTCACAGATGCCACAGCATTGCAACGTAAAAGCCAAGCTTCAGCTATTGAAGCAACAGCCAGCGTAGCCTCGTATCGACAGCGACTGAAGCTTGGCCTGTAACTGTAAGTTACGGGGGCTCTAGAGCCCGGAGTTGATGGTCGGCTTGTACGTTACAATTAAGTAACACCCGTGGTAGAGGTGGTGGATGCTCGACTCAAGCATTACGTAGCCTCACAAAGACTTCAACAGGCTGAGCAAACAGCAAGCAATCAATGCGAGGCTGCGCAACGTTTGAGCTTAGCATTCACCCCCTCCCTCACGGAGGCAACAGCGTTGCAACGTACAAGACGATCTTCTTGTCCGGGCGCTACAGTCACCGTAACTTACAGTTACAGACCAGGCTTCAACCGCAATCGATGCGAAACTACGTAACGTTTAGCTGAGCATACACCCCGTCCCCACGGATGCCACAGCATTGCAACGTAAAAGCCAAGCTTCAGCTATGGAAGCAACAGCCAGCGTAGCCTCGTATCGACAGCAGCTGAAGCTCGGCTTGTAACTGTAAATTACGGGGGCTGTAGAGCCCGGAGTTGATGATCGGCTTTTACGTTACAATGAAGTAACACCCGTGGTAGAGGTGGTGGATGCTCGACTCAAGCATTACGTAGCCTCACAAAGACTTCAACAGGCTGAGCAAACAGCAAGCAATCAATGCGATGCTACGCAACGTTTGAGCTTAGCATTCACCCCCTCCCCCACGGACGCAACCGCGTTGCAACGTACAAGCCGAGCTTCTTCTCCGGGTGCTACAGTCACCGAAACTTGCAGTTACAGACCAGGCTTCAACCGCAATCGATGCGAGAATACGTAACGTTTAGCTGAGCATACACCCCACCCCCACGGATGCCACAGCATTGCAACGTAAAAGCCAAGCTTCAGCAATGGAAGCAACAGCCAGCGTAGCCTCGTATCGACAGCAGCTGAAGCTCGCCTTGTAACTGTAAATTACGGGGGCTGTAGAGCCCGGAGTTGATGATCGGCTTTTACGTTACAATGAAGTAACACCCTTGGTAGAGGTGGTGGATGCTCGACTCTAGCATTACGTAGCCTCGCAAATACTTCAACAAGCTGAGCAAACAGCAAGCAATCAATGCGAGGCTACGCAACGTTTGAGCTTAGCATTCACCCCCTCCCCCACGGACGCAACAGCGTTGCAACGTACAAGCCGAGCTTCTTCTCCGGGCGCTACAGTCACCGTAACTTACAGTTACAGACCAGTTGTCAACCGCAATAGATGCGAGACTACGTAACGTTTAGCTGAGCATACACCCCACCCCCACGGATGCTACAGCATTGCAACGTAAAAGCCAAGCTTCAGCTATTGAAGCAACAGCCAGCGTAGCCTCGTATCGACAGCGACTGAAGCTTGGCCTGTAACTGTAAGTTACGGGGGCTGTAGAGCCCGGAGTTGATGATCGGCTTGTACGTTACAATTAAGTAACACCCGTGGTAGAGGTGGTGGATGCTCGACTCAAGCATTACGTAGCCTCGCAAAGACTTCAACAGGCTGAGCAAACAACCGCAATCAATGCGAGGCAACGTTACGTTTAAGCTGAGCATTCACCACCTCCCCCACGGACGCTACAGTGTCGCAACGTACAAGCCGAGCATCTACTCTTTGCTCTACAGTCACCGTAACTTACAGCGACAGACCAGGCTTCAACCGCAATCGATGCGAGACTACGTAATGTTGGAGCTGAGCTTCCACCACCTTTACCTCATCCCTCCACCTCTACCTCCCTTGACAATTTCCAATTAGATTTGTACACGCCTACTTGAATGGATTCCAATTTGAACAGTTGACTTGCTACTTGTGACTGCGACATTATCCTACTCCTGGCACAGTTGCTACTTAGTCAATATCACTCACGTCTGCTTCTATTCACTCGACTGCTAACGACAACACTGTCGCTGGAACGACCACGACCGTGAACTTAATGCAGCTCTTCCGATTAGCATTCAAAAAGGTCCGGTGATCTTAACATATCTCTCCCGGTTTCTCCCAAAACAGCAAGAAATCAACTAGTTGCATACTTTCATCGAATTCTATCACACATATAGTTCTGGCGGGGGAGTACTGTAGTGTATCTACCACTACAAAAATATAATTCTAAAAATAAATTAAGGAATGTGTTTAGTTCATTGTTACATAAAGCTCTGCTGCTTTTTTTAAAAATCTAAATTGTTTAATTCGTGTGTTTTTTTCCTACCAGCTGCCGTCTGCAGCTGTTTTTGTTAGGCGATATTTTTCAATAAATAATTTTGCTTCCAATAAAGTAAATAATATAATTTCGGAGTTCAAATATGCTTCATTTCATAACATATTAATGATATTAAGTAATTCTGATATGTTTGAAGCTACTATTGTTTAAGACATTTATAGAGAGGTTATTAAGAAAGGCAACATGGTTGCTATATTTAGAAAAAACTCGATCTTTTATCTGTTTAAATTTGGCTTAACAATATGAGGTGTTCCTTCTCTAAAAGTGTGGTCCCAGTTGTTAAGTAATCAAATTTAATATTATGTATTATTAAAAAAAATATTATGTATTATTGAATATAATATTACGTATTATTGAATATAATATTTTATGTAATATTATTGAATATTTCATTAGTTCTTATATTAGCAATAATTAAATTATTGCGCATCATGCTGTCTGTTCATACCAAAAATGTTTCCATAGCTTATTTAACAAGTATATAATCTTGCAGACACAATATTGTAGTCATAACAATACATAGCAGAAACTAGCTCATTCTGTTGTTACTATTGCTATTTCTAGCACGGCACTTTTGACTTGGGAAACCTTAAATTTTATTATTATTATTAATTATCCAATTTATGATCTGTTAAGTTATCTGATTTTAAATTTTAATTATATTATTTTAAACTCTGTTTACTATGCAATTTAAACTTCATTACCTGATGGTCACTTGATTACCCGATGTCTGCCATATTTTGAAGATAACTGTACTTCGTGTAACTATTTGTAATTGATACTGTGATATGTCATTTAAATCGACTATGATATTGATATGTGATCTTGATTCACTATAAAACTATGGAGTGTTTGAGAAATTATAATAATGCCTTCTGTTGAGCAGAGTTGTCAGGGAAATATAAAAATGATCCCATTAAAAAACACTCTTTTTATGCTGGAAAATTTGTGACACCTACTTTTTCGCTAAAGAGTTTGTTTTAAGACAATTAATTTGATTTGAAATTTTGAGCCTGTTTCATTTGTGAAAACATTTTTTTTATTTTATTTATTTATTATTTTTTTTGGTTTTTTTTTAATTTTAATCAAGCGACACAGGGGATAGAACACAGGTGATAGGATGGTCCATCTGGATCATTTAGCCTGGGTACCGGACATGGATTCCCTCCGTCAAAAAATTTGGTGGGTTTATTTGACTACTTTTCAATCATTTTTAAGAGGTACTTATTAAGTACTTATTTCCAATTCTGTTTTCATGCTACGAATAAAACTGGTCAATTTATATCAGTAACTACAAATATTGTATTGTAAAAATTTTCATTCCTTATTTTATTTTATTCTTTATTAAACCAATTTTGTTTGGCTAAGGCCATGCAAAAATTCAGGATACATTTAATGAAATACTGAGAGATAGAACTGCACGTTTTTCAGAAATGTTACGTATAATGATATTGACCCTACTAGCCCATAACTTTGAATTGGGCATATAAAAATCAATGACTGTAATATATATAATAATCAATATATATAAGCTTTTTTTAATATGAAATATTATAACATTCGGCCCGTGATCGAACTAATTTATAAGTGAACTAATTATAGGACATACTGGCTATAATTAAGCGAAATGAGAACTTTTTTCAGCTAAAAGCACTTAATTTGTCATAAAGAGTCTTAATTTGCTCTGCGAAATAAATTAAAGAAAAAAAATTTAAAATAAGGAATATAGTGCAATGTAAAAATGTGTTCTAATACTGGAACACCAAGGTTTTCTTTACTGTATTAAATGACTTTTATTAATACACTGCGAAGAAAAGACGTTTAATTTACAAAACAAGAAAACGAAAATAAATAAAAATATCATTAAAAAAATACTACTTACGATTTTTATGGAAGTTTCAATGTTTATTTCAGTAAAGAATTCTTGAGTAGAAATGACAAAGCATTTAATCAATCGAAATAACAATTGCTTATGCCATTGTTAAAATAAAAGTTTACATTGTTAAAAGCATACGAAAAATGTTACAGCTTGTTTTGATATTTTAAGTAAAAATAACTTTTGTCTTATTGCAAAAAATCAGCAACAATGTGTATAATTGTTTTTTTTACTTTGTTTATTTAATAGTAAATCTAATATAAAAAATGGTTTGGATTAGTCAATTAAAGAAAAGATTAAAAAAAAGGTACAGAAATGATCAAATACCGCGAGAATGCATCGACGCAGAAATTGAAAAATACCCTCGTAAAATCATATCAAATGAGGAATTCAATGACAGAACTTATCTTCAAATCTCCTCCACCCCCCGGGGGTGGTTGAGTGGAGTCAAATTCAATATCTTAAAAATAAGCCCCTGTTTTTTTAATTTTTTATCGTAGATTAAAATTTTCCGAAAAAGGACGAAATGCAATTTGACTTGCAAAAGCTGCATTTTTGTTTTCAGATATCATTATTGTTTTATTTTGGATTATGAAAGGTGCTACAGGCACACCCATTTTTATGTTTATTACTGTCAATGTTCAACTCTGTAGTCTTTTGATTTTGAATCCAGCCCCAAAGACAAGTGAACTTCTACATCAAGCATTGGGACAAACTTGCCTTTCTTATTGCCCTCTGGTCCTTGATAACTTTTTTTTTAAACTCGCCTTCGCATAGCATGCAGAGGAAAGCAACGAAAAAGTCCCATATTTAGACCGATGGCAAAAGCATTCTAACCCCAAGTTTCTGTACGACCACTGAGAATATTTAAAGTTCATTCGAACTGAATGGAAAAAAAACACAAAAGCAATAGATTCGGAGATGAGAGCGAGACGCTTGCTGGGGAGATTTTTGCAAGTAAATATATTCCCCCAATCAGGTTTACAATGCATCTCTAATTTGAGACCGATGGCAAAAGCATTCTAACCCCAAGTTTCTGTATGACCACTAAGAGTATTTAAAATTCATTCGAACTGAATGAAAAAAACCCACAAAAGCAATAAATTCGGAGAGGAGAACGAGACGCTAGCTGGAGAGATTTTTGCAGGTAATTATATTCCCCCAATCAGGTTTACAATGCATTTCTAATTTTGCTTAGGCGAATTTTTCGCATATTGTGTGCATGAACCCTTTTGACACCTTTGTGGTCGGTGCCAGCCGGGAGTGGAACCAGCTGAGGATAATTTTCTGTTCGGTGTTAGGTGCAAACCGGATGCAACATACAGAAGCATCAGCAAGAGATCAAACTTTTCGATGAGTTCCGGGTACCCGAACTTATTTATCATCTTCTTCTTCTTTCAAATCCCCATTTCTAGCCTAGCTAGACAAGGTCCATGAGATTGCTCACCTTCAAAATGTCTAGAACAAGTAAGGGTCTTTCAAAAAGGTCTTGTTTTATAAGACCGAGACAGTCCAGTAGATGTTCAGGGGATGCCTGGACCGAAGAGCACTTGGTACAGAGGGCAAAGCACTTTTCTCCTCCAGAGAACCTCAGTGATTTCAGGGGTCCACAGCGGAGCGATTGTGGTTTGAGACTGACGGTCTTTGTCAGCTGTCAAACAGCTACCCGGTCTGGTACCCTGGTACCCATTGTGACTGGGTGGAGTGAGCCATGTTGATTTATTTTTGGCTTTAGCAATGGAGAAGAGCTCTGAGGAGGTAAAAGACACTGGAGGCGCAGTGGCCTCAGCTGCACCTGCCTTGGCAAGACTATCTGCCATTTCATTGCCTTATGAATGAACTTATTTATATTTTATGTAACTATAACTTACTGAACTTATTTAGTTTTACAAAAAAACAACGAAAAAAAACCTATTAAATTATAAATACCTTGGAAACGACTAAGACCTTCACTCTAGTAGCTGTCGATTACATCAGAACCAATATCATATGTCATCCTAACCAACCGTGAAGAACTTGAAGTAGGAATTCAACAGTTTAAATTTTTTTTAAAAGTCTGTTGTTCGCGAATGGAATTAATTTTCAATAAATTATAGATTCCATACCTCTAACACCTTACCTGCACGATTTTCGGTTACTGCAGCTGATTGTGTGGAGACGATATTATTAAACAGATAAATTTGTTTCCCATAAAAAAAATATATTTAAAAAGAACTCGCTTTCTTAAAAATCCCGATTTGGCTTCGATTGACTTAATTATTATTATTTGTTTTTCTTGTGCTCCGACATACGTAAAAGTTAGTATTTACTTAGAGTATAGCTAGAAAAAGTACATTTTTCAAATTTTCATTTAGATTTAAATTTCGAAATTTGTATACTGTTGATAAGGTAATCGGTGATTTTAAAGCTTAGATTTCATTCTAATTTTAAATTTTTATTTCTTCTCAAACACCTGTTTACTATCTTATTCACAATCTATGTTTACTAGGAGGCTTCGCCCCCTGCTCGTTGGTGCTCTTCAACCCCCGGAACTGCTTTCGAAGTTCCTTTCGGATTGCTTCGCAATCCAATGCTCGCTTTGCTCGCTCATTGGATACTTTCTTAACGTCTAGCTTTTGTATACTTTTTTGAATACTGAAGTTCCGAAAACTTTTCACTGCAGAAGATTTTAAACCTGTACATTTCAATATTAATTTGAAATTGCAAACAGTTCGCATATTTTGCTTAATCACACTATTCTAACTTTCAGTTGTTGAGAAAAGTAACTGTTGTAAGTTTTGTTTTAAAGTCTTTTCCCCCAGAGGACTAAAGCCATGTGTTGTAAAACAATATGAAATAGTAGTCTGCCACTGAACGCCGGATGTAAAGCATCGGCTTCGATGAAGATAATTTTGTATTTTTAATTCTCTGAAGGGCGCCACCCTAATAATTTGGAATTTGTAAAGTAAATGTATATATTTTTGATTGTTGATGAAGCCCATCATTTTGCGTTTTCATCAGTGTTCAGAAGCAGAACAACTATAAGTTTTTTATTTTATCACCAAAATATAAAATGTATAAAAAAAAAGAAAAGAGTAAGAAAATGAGTATAGTCATAGAAAAAGTTAAAATTATAATATAGTATTTGTCAGTTAAAATAAAACTTTTTGTTTAAGTCATTGTTAACAATTCAAATTTCTCCGAGGCAATTCTAAACCTTAATTTTGTTCTAAATGTCAGTATTCAGACACACAACAGAAGTTTAATATGAAGTTGTAAAATGCATATATATATATATATATATATATATATATATATATATATATATATATATATATATATATATATATATATATATATAAAAGGATATATAGTTTTGATGTCAGCAATACAATGCAATTTTTCACAAAAACGATTGTTTCCATTATTAAATTCAATGTCAACAATTCAAATTTTTCTGAGGCAACTCTTAACCTTTAAATATTATTTTTAAGTACCCATTTCTAAATGTGAGTATTCAACCACAAAACAACTTAAAGTCCTCAAATTTAGCATGTAGTTGTAAAATGTAATGAAAGAGGGTCATAGCAATAATGTAAGTAGAAGTAAAGTTAGTACTGTAAAATTAAAACAATATTTTTAATCAATGAGCCAAGTTCTTCAAGAAGCAGTTGTAGAAGTATCTGGATAGAAGTTTTTTTATATAAAACTTTTTATAGAATTTCTTTAAAAACACAATTAATGTTAATCTGGGCATTTGGCGATACAACACTTATAGAATTGAAGGATTTGTTACGTCAAGCGCTCAGGTATTATAATTTTGATCTAGTTGCGCTTCTATGTCATTTTGATTTATGTTGCTAAGTTAACTTTCAAAAAATTCTATGGCTGGCAACAGCATTTAAATTTTTTAAGTTGTTTATTTTTATTTCTTTTAAAATTCGTTCTTTTTTCAGCGAAATGTTTTTTAACCCAACAGAATTCTTTGCCGACTGTTCTCTGTATATATGAAGAAAATAAGATAAATTAATTAATTCCTAATTGAGTTTAAATTAAATATTATCATGTTTTTAGGGCATGAATCTGAATTGAACAACCTGATAATGCTCACTCTGGTTATTGTTTCCGTTTTTAAAAGCGCTATATGTTGAGCCAGTTTAAATTAAATATTATTATGTTTTCAGGGCATGAATCTGAATTGAACAACCTGATAATGCTCACTCTGGTTATTGTTTCCGTTTTTAAAAGCGCTATATGTTGAGCCACCTCACCTAGATTTGCCATGTGACATTTTTAGCAGCAATCATTGGTCGATTTTCTAACGTTGCCATTCGGGGAGTTGTAATGAGGCTTTTTTTTGGTGCCGTGTAAGAGAAATATATATATAGATTATTATATAACAGTATTCAGTATGTTTACTGTTTTTTCATTGTTCACTTATTTTACGGTCAATGCAGAGAACAAGTTGAGCTAAATAGTCTCAAAATGCAGCAGATACAGTATCTCTGAAATATAGGTGGTAAAGAGATAATGCAGCGCTCACTAGTAAAGAAAACACCAACTTTTCAGGTACAAAATTGTATTGACGCGAAAGTATACTTCATGAAGTATTTTAACTTACTGTTTTCTTTCACGAATAAATCTTTATTTATTAATAATATGAGGTGCTATTTCACAAAAAAGTGGTCCCAGTATTTAAGTAATACAATTGACGAAAAGTTTAGAAGTCGAAATGTTAGATGGAATGTAATTTAATAGAATTCTTACTAGCACATTATGCCGTTCATACCTAAAATATCTTCATAGACTATTAAATTAAGAAGTATTAACACGACTCAATTATTCATTAAAGTACCTACCCACTCATGATTGGAAAATCGTGTCCAACAAATTAGCAGTTCATAATGATGCCACAGAACGTTATGCTATTTTCGCCTAAGCTGCCTACAAAACATATTACGGCTGCAATCATTAAAAAGCATATAATGACACGCTAATGTGTCTACCTCTCCAGGCTTTGGAAGAAGCGTAAACATCAAATTAGCATAAGATAATTGTATCTCCCGGATGCCCCCTAACTGGGGTTGGACGGAGTTAAGCTTTGATAAGATACTTGAATATAACTTATCGTGCTATTGCTGTGATAGCTAAATATGCAGAATTTGATGCTAGCTAGTAATGTGTGGTATATAATAGCTTGAAAACGTTGCATACATAGCAAGGTATAGTAGAAACGAGCCTGTTTTGGTTGCTGGTATTAGCATAAATTTTGACTTGGGAAGACTAAAATTGTATTATTAATTATCCAATTTATGATCTTTTTTCTTATCTGATTTTGAATTCTTTTCCATTATTTTAAATGTTTTTCTATTATTTTAAACTCTGTTTTCTATGTAATTCGTACTTCATTACCTCAGATCTGACGTCTGCCATATGAAGAAGACAACTGTACTTAGTGGAACTATTTGCAACTGTTACTATGATATGTGGTCTTGATTTACTACAATATTGATATGTGATTTTGGCCCACTGTAAAACGACGGAGTGTTTGGGAAATTTTAATGAAGCTCACTACGAAACAGAGTTGTTGGGTCAATAAAAATGAGGTATTATAAAACACTCGTTTTGTTTGAGCATTAATTTGTGATATCTACTATTTTGCTTTAGACTTCGTTGTAAAATAATCAATTGGATAAGCACTTTTGGGCCAGTTTTCATGCCAAAAATTTATGTATTTTTTTAATTTTAGATTAACGGCTAGGCCAACTAGCCGGGTCGTTTGACTGGGGAGCCGGACTTGGGAGGTTTTTTCCTTCAGGAGATTCGGTGAGTTCACTTGGTTTCTTTTTAAGCATTTTTATGAGGAAATGATTAAATACGTATGTCTTATTCTGCTTTCTGAGTAAGTATAAAATTAAAACTATATAAGTAACTGTAAATGTTGTATTGAATAAATTTTAATTTCTTAATTGTTTTTAGGAAATCAACGTTGTTTGGATAAGGCCATGTATAAATTCAAGATTCGTTTAATGCAACGCTGAGCTACAATTGCAAGTTTTTCAGAAATGTTATATTTACTGATATTGACACTTACGGCCCATGACTATGAATTGGGCACAAAAGAAATCAATGACGGATCAGATACACTGATCCATATACAAGTCTCTTTAATATTAAATGGTATAATATTCGGTCAATCATAGAACTATTTATAAAGTGATTTAATTGTTGGACACACAAGCTATATTTAAACAAAATGAGAAAGTTTTTCTTTTCAGTTAAAAGTTCTGAATTAGTCATTAAGAGACTTAATTTGCACTGCATAACAATTTTTAGATACAAAAAACTACATGTAATAATATTTTGAAAATATCAAGTAGATAGAAGCCTTTTTACTTATTTTGACTGTTGCCATCAATTGAGTATGTCTCTATTTTTGAACAACGTTATTAGTAGTACACTAGATTTCGCAGTTTAAAAATTTTAAAATTAAGCAATATAGAATAATGTAAAGACGAACAAAGTCCTAATACGTTGACCTCAAAACCGAAAGAGTAAAGTTGTTTCTATTACTTTAAAATATTTTTAATAATATGCTGCGAAGAAAAATCATGTAATTAGTACAAAAAAAAACTAACATAATTAAAACTATCAGTAAAAGGAAAACACTTACAATTTTCTTGCGAACTTCGTTGTCGACTACTATGAAGAAACCCGATGACTAAATGAAATGAGCAGCTAAGATTTAAAAACAACTATTGTTTATATCATTATTAAAATACATGGTTACATTGTTAAAGCGTACGAATAATGATACAACTTACTTTGACATTTTATACAAAAACGAATTCTGGTTTGTTGTAAAAAAGAAGCAACAATGCTGGTTCGTGTTCTTTCACTTTGTTTAAATAATAGTTAATTTAGCATTAAAATGTGTTGAGGTAGTTGAGTAAAGACAAGGTACAAAGGAAAATAGAGAAACGATGAAATACCACGAGAAATACACATGGATTCAAAAATTTGAGAAATACACATCGACTCAAAAACTTAAAAATAGACTCGTAAAATCGTTTCAAATGAGGAATTCAAATACACAGAACATCCTAACAATCTTTTCCCCTTAGGTAGTGTGGAGTCAACTTCAGTAAATTCAAAAGGGGTTAGTAAATTCAGTGGGGTCAACTTCAAAAACTTATACCCCTCTTTTTTATTTCAGATTTGAATTTGCTAGAAAAAAACAGATGTTGCATTTCGGTTCATAAGTGGTGTTATTATTTTATTTTGTATAATAACCGGTGTTTAAGAGCCAACCCATTTTCAGGTTTACAACTACCAATGTTCACCTCCGTAGTCTTCTTTTATGCCCAGCCCAAAAGACAAGGGAACTCTTAGATCAAGCATTGGGATAAACTAGCCTGCGTGGAGGACTTTTTGATGGAACTAACTTCTATTTGCACTAAGTTCAGAGGAAAACCACAAAAAAGCCCAATGATTAGTTTGATTTCAAAAGGATTCTAACCCGTGTTCAATTTACCCCTGAGAATATTTTAAGGGTCATTCTAACGGCAAAAAAAATCGTACGCAAATTCGAGGATCAGAACGAGAAGCCCGATTTTTGAGATTTTTCCAGGTTTCATTCCACCAATCAAGCTCTTATTCCAATCTCTGAATTCACTTGCGTGAATTTTTCTTATGCTGTGAACGACGATACAAGTGAACGATTCCTGACGTCAGCACTTTGGTTTGTGAGATATCTCTACAAAGATATCTCTAGGAGCAGAATTCACATCTACCAGCTAGGGATACAACTTTGCACTTTTTTCAGTTCAATCTGTTTACTTTTATTCATTATGAAATGCACTACTAAAATTATATATGTCCAAAGAGGATTTTGAGTTCAAATCTTTCATAAATATTCTGCAAATTTTACAATGACTGGACTCAAATGACTATTAGAAATAAGTAAATTGACTAAAAAATTGATCATTCTACTGATCAAAACAACATTCCCGGATGCTTGTTAGAACTCTTGGAATATGTGAGCCATCGGTTTGGTGTTTGGTGGGGTTTTTTTTCCGAATATCAATGGCCTGCACTCGTTGGTCTGTATTTGATAGTTTCCGGGGTCTAGGTAAATAATCGTTTTCTGTGGTGATGACAAGAGGTCATAACTACTTTTTATTAGAAAATATTGTTACTTGTTACTATGACTAATTTTAATCATGATTACGAGTATTTTATTACTATCGATTTTATTTTATTATTTTTCAGTATCGATTAGGTATAATCAATTACAGTATTTTGCACACTTTTTTTCGTTTAAAAGTATTTTATTCATTATTCAGGAAAACTTTGCATTATCATTCATTATTCATAATTCCGAATGACGAATGCCCAATATTCTAAAGTAAACTATTGTATTATAAAACTATTATAACACTATTGTACAGTGCTGTGATACACCTTTTATAGTAAAATGACATTATTCTCAACTGTAGTTTAAAATATTAAGCAAAGAAAAAGAAGAAAATATAAACTAGGAATGCATTTTTAAGAAAAAAGATCTGATTTAGAAATTAAAAATGATTTAAAGTTGAAATATAAGAAAATATTATAACTGGCATACGTTAATATGAGGAAACCATTTCTTTAACTCGTATTTTATTTTTTCAGTAACCAACTAAATCTCTTTTAAGGAAGTACGAATGCATACCTTTTTAAAAATTAAAACTGATAAGAATAATAAAAAAATTTAAACAATATATTTTATTTCATGTAAATTATGTAAAGAAGGTTATCTGTTAATTGCAAACTACTGATGCACAGTATAATTTTGAAACCACATTCCTTTCTATTGTTATTTTCAATTTTTAAGATAATTTAGGGTAACATTCAAATTTTTCAAAAAAGAGTTTCCCAATTTGATAACTTATCACGAAAAATACTACCTATTTAAAAAGAAAATAAATTCGAAGTGGTTTGAAAGGTAATTATTCTATTTTCTATTGCTTTTTTAAGCAATAAGCAAATGTTTTTAGAATCACATTTTAAATTTATTTTTCAGGTTAAGATTCGAAAAATGTTCTGTGTTGAGTTTGTATTTCAACAGTGCTTTACGGGATTATTTCTTGATTGGAAAATGATTGATATACAGTGTAATTTCGCAGCCGAATTCTCTATTAAGACCACATGCAATTACAAATCTTAATGCACGTTTTTCAAATCTTTATCAAAAGTAAGTCAAAAATGTATGCCTATCTGGAGTTGGCAAATTAATAGTTAATGATCGTTATCAATATTTAATGAATCACTTTTATGAAAAAGGGGAATAAAAACAGCAAAACCTGTTTGTTACTGGAGAAAATAGAAATATAGTCTGTCTAAAGTAAGAACTCCCTAGCCATTCGTCTGGACCCGTGGCGGTGACCATGGTAACGAGGCAAAACAATTTCACGTAGGGGTGTTGGATTACTGTTTAGGACAGGTTTTGACTTAGATCGGCGACAGAAAGGGATTTTTTTTTCTTCGGTCTATTGTGTTAGTCCTAGAAGGAAGAGAAGCTACCCTGCCTGAAATGCGCTATTCTTATTTCCTTTGCAGCAGACGGCCTCAGACTTTGTGATAAGGGGAGTTCTTACTGTAGGCGAACTATAAGTTAAAAGGCGAAGCTAGAAGCACCTCCAAATTTCATCAGGCAATCGAACAGATTTAAGGTTTTTATCATAACAAACTCACGCTTGTGAAGAAGGTGAATTAGATTTCGATAGCACTTAGAAAAAAAATTCTCTTAAAAAATATTACTTAGGAACTAACTTTTTGTACAATTACTTGATCTTGCCTAATTCGAGTGTGGAAATTTCAACTCTGAAATTAATTTCGCTTCTAAAACAACAGTTTTTTTTAAATATATTTTTAGCTTTAGTTTTTGTTGAAAAGTACAGATTTAAAAACGTTATATATAAAATAGGAAAATACGTAAAAGTAGCACCGAACTTCTAAGGAAGTTCGGACACATCATCACAACTGCATAGAAACTCTTGTCTGGAGATGATGTTGTACGCGGCTAAGGCAAAGAATATAGAAAGGAAAAAGAAGTCGAGCTATTTGAATACTAAATTAACGCGGGGAACTGAATGCTAAACCAGAAAAAACAACTTACAGGGAGAGCAACATACTCAGATTTAGCAGAGTATCATATGAATTACGATCCAGCACTCGCGCATGAAAAGTAAACAGGATGTAAGTCCCTCATGAACCCTTTGTTGAACAACTCTACATGTACGTTTGAGTAGGCTGTTTCCCATCAACTGCCATTTTATTATTTCTTTCTATGTTATTAGGAATACAAATTAGTTCGGTTCGTTTTTTTGTGATCAAAAACGCATTTATTTCAGAATAAAATGAATGAACAGATTAATTAAAGTATTGTTCATCGCTGGCTACTACTTTTTTCCACCTCTCAAGCAATTTTCGAATTCCATCTCGAAAAATTGTCTCGTCTTTTGAGGTGATCCAAGTTAGGAGCAAATTTTCGATTCCTGCGAAAGAAGTGAACCGGGGACTTGTCAAATCGTGCTGCAGCCGTTGGAACAACCAGTAATCAGAAGGAGCAATGCCTGGCGAATACGGCTGGTGCGGTAAAATATCCTACTTGATCGTTTCCAAATAATTTTTTGCGTCGTGAGGCTGAGCGTTATCATGCAGAAGAATAACTTTGTCATGTCTTTGATCGTATTCCGGTCGTTTCTCTTGTAATGCACGGCTCAAACGAATCAATTGTAGCCTATACCGATTGCCCGTAATGGAATCGTAATGTTGTAGCAGCTCATAGTATACAACACCATTCACCAATCTTAAAACGTCGAAACCCCTGCATGATTTATCCGTTGATGACCTCTACGTCATTATGATGAAGCCTCTACATGATTATCCTACATGGTTTATCCATTCCCTACATGATTTATCCGTTGGAGCATTGTCACCATAAACTTCTACAAGCATTCGATGCTCTTCAGATGCACTTTTCTTCCAATTAAAGCAGAACATAAAACCTCCCGCAAATGCTGCTTAATTACCACAAAATTTGACATATTCAACAAAGTAATGGGTAATAACAGGGTTTTGTATGAAACTCTAAGTGATATAAACAGAATATTATTGACAGATGTCTAACCTCTCTGAAACCACCGAAACCAGCTGTCACGATGAAACATTCATAACAGACAGAGCCATCTTTTGAAAACGGACCGAACTAATTTGTACTCCCAATAACATAGCTTAGCAGATTTAATCAACACGGATGATATAAATGCATTGATTATCAAAGAAATGTCTTAATTATTAAGACAGTACTGCATGTAAATAGCAAAAAAAGGCAGAACAAATAGAGATCTCCTTCAAACTCCAGTTGTGGTTGAGAAGAGGAAGAAAACCAGTTTCAAAAATCCCTTCAGCTGTGCCCCGAAATGTTGCTTCTTCCTTTATACACAAGGACAGCACAGAGCCTTGGGACCGGTTTTCATTATGTCTATCGATTCTAGCCTTCTTCCCCTATTTATATTCTTCGTCTAAGGCGTTTCCCTATTATGACCTATTCAGAAACAAGCTGCTAGGAGGAGGACGATTCAACAATGTTAAAAACTAAGCACGAGGAGTAGAAAAGAGGGAAATAACGCTAAGGTTATTAGGGATTGTCTCATTTACCTCCCATTGGCTACTTTTCAAAGGGTACGTTTTATAAAATCAATCACGAGTTATTTAATAAATTTATTTTAGATAGCAAATGAATGCTTATGAAATTTGTCAGAGGCTATGGTACCGTCTGCATTTATAAGACTCTAGGCTAAATCTTTGGAATCAAATCTTAGGTAAATTAAATAAATTTCTTTCTATAAAAAAATCATAATCCTAAAAATATTTTAACATGAAAATAGTGGGTGAAAATGGCCCTATAAAGGGTAAAACATACATCAAATCAGGAGGCGTGACTGTTTCATTTAAAATTCAAACGTTAAATACATTAAAAGAAGTTATGATAAGGAATAAATATTAAGCACATAATTAGAAAGAACCTTCAAGGGGTCAAATTGTTTTTCATGTTATTATCAGCACAAATCGTTATCTAATATTACATGCATTGTTTGAAATTCAACGGAAGTTTAGGAGGTTTAATTTCTGTAAAGTGAAACTAATCAAATGACTTAGTTCTAAAATAAATTTGTAATAGTGGAGTTGTTGCCTAGTTTTTCTTGATTTGATGAGATGAGCTAATTACGAATAACTTCAGTACTTCTGTAAGTAGAATTTCAACAGTATTCTGTTTTTAAAACCGTACTTATATTCGGATTTTTATTGAGATATCTATCAACTCCTGTTCCTCGTACCTCGAAGTAACAGGGAAAAATCATCAAAATGTGAATTACTATTTTTTTTTCATTTATCAAATAATCATAAACGCAGATTTGCAATATGTTTTGTAATCTAAATTAAAATGTATATTTTTTTATGTTGTAAATCTTACCTCATTTTTAAACTCAAATGTATATTTGTTACTCCGGTCAACATTAAAAATGCTTTTTTTCAGAAGATCATAAACAGTTTTTTCCTTATTTGCGCTTAACATTTTTTTTAAATTTTTCACTTCGTTTGATGATATGATAATTTAAACAATTTTGTTTATTGTTTTTATTGCTTGCATTTTTAATTTTGTAATGTATATATTTGAATTTTTTAATGTAAGTATTATTTAAACTTCATAATTATCTTAATTATTCCCAGTGAAAAATTTACTGTCTCGATGAAATCTTAAAAATTACTTATTGTAAGTATTTAATTTTGAAATAAACATTGGCGGGTAGGAGTTTATGAAATGCATATAAGCATTTATGGGGAACTTTTATCTGTTTGTAATCTTGTTTTGTAAAAAAAAAACTTCAAAAAAATTTATTTTTTATTAAAAATTCTAATTAGGTTAAATTTTTGAATTTCAAAAAAATACTGTTCTCTCAAAATAATGTAACCTCTTTATAGCCCTGAAGAAAGTTCTTTAAGCGGCTGAGTAATTGATTTTCTAAGTAGGTCACTCATCATATCTATCACCTCGGTCAAGAAGGCGTAGACTTCATCTACATAAAATGTCTTGACATTGACAGTTTACCAAAATTGCTGCCATTTTCTTTCCCTGAAAGCTTAATATTGCTTCTTTATTATGCAGAAAAGTTTAAGCTGACAATGCGTTTATGGCTACCAATGGCTTTGCTTCAAACACAGTTTGTTTTCAAATGTTTAAGAAATTATTCTGGAATAATGTACAATTATAAAATTACCTCTTCTTTCAGAACGTAGTTTTTTATCTTGTGTATTAACAAAAAATAATATAAATACAGCCAGTCCATTAAATATACAATAAAATGCTGTAATATTTTACGATAGAAGAAAATACTTGTTATGTTACTGAATATAGAAGGAATTAAACTAAAATTAAATAACTCACTATTTTTCGATTTCGAATTATAAATAAAATTTTTTTGATCAACCTATATCGTACTAATTTTTTTTTTATAATTAGTCAAAAATTTACTATGTGTGATACATAGCGTTAGAAAAGATTATTCTTAAAGAGAAGACTTTTCCTTAAAAGATTTTGATCTAATTACTTAAGATAATGAAATATTAACAACTATTAACACTAGTTTTTCTCAAAACATGTATTTTTAAATTATATTTCCTTCATAATACAGTCACAATGTGTATTTCTTTTGCTACAAGTGTAATTTAGTTGAGCCTTTAAAATTTCAACAATATAATGTATTTCTTACATGAACGTTAAATTGTTAAAACGTAACAAGAAATATTGCATATGACCATTAGAAAAAATTGATGTTCCATCTCATTACGTGAAAAGGATATCCTAATATTGAGTAGGAAATAATTGAACAAAAATTTAAAGAATTACGTCAATCGAGTTAACTAAAAAGAAGGAAAAAATTGAGTTTTTATCACAATTAAAATGGAAAATGTAAAGCGTAGTCATTTTGGGAGTCAACAACCATGATTTTCGGTGGCTAGAGGAATTAATAAAGGTAAGCAATTTTCATTTCAGATGAGACAAATATCAAATTATCTTCTTTCAATTTGTTAATAAGAAAATGTTGAACCACAATGACGCAGGGGACGGAGCATTCGCCTCCCAATGAGGTGACCAGGTTCAAATTCCACGGTTGCTGGTTAATCCACAAATTCTGTAAGATATCCTCGTTGATAGATAGATCATTGGTTAAAATTCCTTCACCGTTGGGCTAACCATGAGAGGTTTTCGTGGTTTTCCTCTTCATATGAATTTCCTACCCATGTGCGGGTTTGTTCCATCAAAAAGTCCACCACGAAGGCTAGTTCGCTTCAAAACTTAATCCAGAAGTTCCATTATCTCTTGGTTGGAGTTCTATGTTACAAGGTTGCGGAGTTAAACATTGATAGTCGTAAACTCAGAATTTGATTGGCTGCTTTAGACCGGTTATAAAATAAAATATGGAAACGTAATTTTCAAGACTTTATTTCTTTTTTTTTTCAGTCATCTTTTTATCCCTGTGTCTGTTAGTTGATCTCGAATAGTATTTGAAATTTTCTATATGCAATAAAATAGAAATAAGTTTCCCGTGCAACATTTAGCAAGCAATTTGAATTTCTATTGTCACCACACACATATCATCAGTGGGGATGTAAGCACTCTAACTAATCTGCAATTCTGTAGGTGATAAATTGTATTCAAAGATGAATTCCGATTGTAGAGATTAGAAAACAAAGTATAAACGTGCATGGTTATTCAGGACGAAGCTCCACTTAAAGGTTAAGGTCTTTATTCGGAAATTTGTCAAAATGTTTTTGATTGGCGCTAAATTCCATTTGACGATAATATGTTGGCGATAAGTTCTACCAACACAGAACTGAAGGTAAATTTTGAATATTTTGGCTAATCAAGAAATGAAAAAGATTTCAAAAATGCCGAGATGTTTATAGCTATTTGCAAGCGATGGAAACATAGTTACCGAGTACACAACTTCCGGAAAGATTTTAAAAACCTTTTTTGGTCTTAAAATGCTCGAAATTCCAATTATATCTGTCCATTCTCAAAATCACGGTTAATGGTTATAAAAACGTAGCAACAAAAGAGTCCATTTTACTCATTTTGATGTGTAGCTAGAAATATCCTTTAGGGTATATCAATCAGGTTTTGCATATACACCAACTCTTATCTGAAAAGAAACTGTTTAATATTTGACATGCTTACAGAATATTTACACAGTAATAAAAGAGTGACGCGTCATATTTTTTTTCCTTGCGGCTAGGCTTGTCATACGTAATAACTTTCGTTTGTGTAAAAATAATGCCGGCCTCATAATTTGCATTTGTTAGAGTTTTAAAAAAAGGCGCTATCGTTTTGTATATTTGCTTTATGAGGGCTATAAAAAACAAAATTGCCAAAAAAAGACATTTTGTAGGCACTGAAACTGATAAGTAATATTAGTAGAATTTTTTTTTTCTGTGTTGCTGTGCTTTGAGACTGCTTCATCAGATAATGTGTATGGGAATTGTTTAAAAGATGAATATTTATGAGTGTAAAAAAGAAAAAGAAAGCAAAAAATATTATTAAAAATGAGCATTTAGTTCCGCCACTACTATTTAACTTTTAAGCCAGGTTTTATTTATTAAACTAAAAATGCTGGTGTATACAAAATATAAACATCACTACGTACTGAATTTTGAAGGAAAAATAAGTTAACTACCGGTACTAAATATTTACAATTAACATTTAATGCAAAAGAGAGGTTTATTTAAAATCTTGACGAGATGTTATTGTAATATTTTAACTAACTATCTAGTGCCCCAAAAAGTAAATTTTTTTATTATAAACTTTAAGTAAATTATGCAAATGAAGTAAAATTTGAATAATATATTACATTTGCGGAATTATGTAATATCTTATGACTAAGAGTGTGACTTTTATTAAATTTATGCTATGGATAGCATTTATAATTGAAACTCGATAGTAATCACCAGCTGAAACAGAAGTGCTCCTTAATTAATGCATTTAATATGTGTTTAGAATCCTTGTGACAAAGGATGAGTATGCACATTAGAAAAGAGGAATCTGAAATTTTTAGTATTTTAGTAGAGTATTTTAGCGAAGGAGAAAAACGCTATTGAAATCCTTACGAATCACAAATGAGAAAGACGAAACAGAATAGTTGTAATCATGCTTAAACTGTAAAAGCGCTCGAAACGGAATATGACAGGTCACAAAAAAATGCATGGACCGTATAAATTTTAGAAGAGTGAAGTTAATTTTCTAATTGAGTGCAACACTATATCAGCTAAAAGTGATTCTTAGAAGCACATTCAAGTTTCATAAATCATTGCTTCGATGTCTAAAATCCCCTCTTCGTTCTTGAAGTTGACAACTCTTAATAGCGAGTCGTGGTGGCTCAGGGGATAGAGCGTTTGCCTTCCGATGAGGTGGACCGGGTTCAATCCCAGGGATAGTTGGTTAGTACAAATTTCGCAACCGGATCGAACTGACCACAGTGTTGACATAAAATATCCTCAGTGGTAAACTGATCATGGGATTGAGTTCCCTTGCCGTCAGACTAACTTTTTTGATTTTTTTTCTCCATGTAGCGCAAATGCTGATTAGTTCCATCAAAAAGTCCTCCACGAAAGTAATATTTATCTCAATACTTGATTCCAGATTCCCCTTGTCTTCTGGATCGGGTTCAAAATTACAAGGCTACGGGATTGAACAATGGTAGTTGTAGATCGAAAATTGGGTTAGCTTTTCATAGATGGTTAAAGAATTTCAATGGGTTTTCTTGTTCTTTTTTGAAATAATTATTAGTCTACTATATCTGATTTGAAAATTCCCTTTCTTTCTTAGAAGGATGCCAAATATATATAGATTATAGAAGCCCCATGTATATTATTTTCAAGATATTTTTGGTATTTTTTTAACTATAATTAAATGAATGCTAAGAGATACGAGTATAAGACAGCTATTTCTTTAAATCATGAATTCATAATGCTATATTTTTGCAAATTATTTGGATAAATTTTGCATTTATGAAACGAGTCTCATTTTTATCAGCTGTCGAAGCATTCAAAGATACTATCATTTTTATATTACAGTTTTACGTGCAAGGGGTGATTAAAGTGGTTCGATTACGGGCACTGGAATGTTCGTTCCGAAACATATTTGTTTTTACAGCACCACTCATAAAACAGGGATTTAAAACGAAATTTTCCACAGTATGATCTAACTATTCGAAATTGCGAGACTGATATTATGTACTCATAAAATAATGTTATGTTTGGCAAGAATAACCACGAGGCAAAGAAACAAAAGGGTATTACTCTTTTGAATAGACATATTTATTCTGCTTACGTCTACAACATAAAATATTTATATTTTTAATCTATCTCCCCCTAAGAACAAACAAGATTTGTATGTATGTAATCATCAGAAAAAAATAACAAACACACAAGAGTTCACGACTGAGTTTTGAGTTCACGACTACCAATGTTCAACGCCATAACCTTGTAATTTTGAACCCAATCAGAAGACAAGGGTACTCCAGAATCAAGTACTTGGAAAAATTTTATTTTCATGGATGACCTTATAATAAAATTAATCTGCATTTGCGTTACCTGGAAATGGAAATCACGAAACCTCCCACGGTTAGTCAGATGACAAGGGAACTCTATCCCGTGATCGATCAACCACTGATGATATTTTACGCCAGCACAATAGTCAGTACGAGCCGGGTGCGTAAATCGTACCAATCAGTCATCGCTGGGATTCGAACCCGGTTCGCCTCATTTGGAGGCGAATACTCCATCTCCTGAGCCACCGTGAATCCAATAATGATAGAGAACTTGTGGGGAGACTTAGTACGAAGAGTTTATCCAAATAGTAGGCATTTTACATCATCAGTGGAGTAGAAATCTACTTTCTAAGATGAGTGGTATAAAACAAACCCTGAGCTTTGTCAAAATATTGTTTCATAAAGGAAAACTAAAATGTTTGTTGTAATTCAAAAATGACTCTTACAGAAGCTACTAAATTTTTTGCTTTGTTTTTGTATGCTACTTTTTATGTTATCCTTAAAGTTTTTATTTTGTCAAATATACTAATTGTTTACAAAAACATTTTTTCTGATTATCATAAAATTACAAATAATGTTTCTTGCATTATATTTCAACAATGAACTTTAATACTTAATAACACTGATATATTTAAATTTCTTTTTTATTTTCCTTTTCCAAATATTTTAATTGACCTTAAAAGGTTTTACACAGACAGTAAATTATAGTCCCCATGAAATGCACCAGACACTAACCTCGATTTAAATTGGTTCAATCTTTGTTAAAAAGATTTTCCCTAGAACATTTATTTTTTTAAATTTTTCTTTTTAAACGGATGAAAAACATGTAATTTGTATTCAAAGAATCAAACGTGGATTATTTTTTTTTAAAAATGGACCTATTCATTTCGGTTTTCTTTATAACATTTTGTCATTCAGGTTACTCTTAAGCTATTAGGGTAACTACAGCCATTTAACATGGTAAATGTATAACACTAATACATTAAGAATTTTTCAAAAATTCTGTTACTAATTTTCATATCACCAAATTGAATGTTTAAGTAAGGCACATGTATGTTCTAATGGTAAGGGCTAATTATTTAAGTAAATCCTTTTTATCAGTTAGGTTATGAATCTTTTATAAACTTATAATAAACTGGACTAAAAATTATTTAACTATAATGACTAATGAATAAGAGTATTTTGAAAACAATAGAGCATTAGGGAGTCGATATAGTAAAACAAACTTATCTATACAGAGGCCATGAATTAATCAACAAGCCAATATATTAGGTCATTTTTCTGGACTAATAAAATGTAATTCAAAGTTCATCCGTTAGGAAGCAGAAATTCTTTTGCCAAAAGAAAAGGTATTTGAATTAACTCTATTACCCGTACTCCCCCTCCCCTCTCTCCTAAATAAAAATCTCAGTTTTGAATTTTTTATTAGTTGAGTTGATTTTTCTATTGCGCAGAAGCATGATAGTTGCTTGTAATAGCTGTATGACAGCCTTTGTTACCAATCGTATTTTTATTTCTGTGTTAGTACATAATGTAATCGATATTGAATTGCAAAACATTAAAAAATAAAGAAATATATTAATACTTATATGATAGCATAGCTCTTTCTTGTTTAACCCTCGTTTCACTAATTGGTACGACATCGAATGATCTGATCATACTACATTTGTTTGTAAAATTAAATTTATATTCGATGGAGAAAGTATATTTCAGGCATCTGTCTAGTGCAAAAACATGATTCTTAAGAAAATTTTCGAAATTGAGTTTATTACAAATTTGAAATTTCTGTAATTTAAGCTTTCTAAAAATACTTTACTTTTTTTACTCCGCTTATTTACAAAGTAACAACTGTTTTTCTGCAAGGTGCTTCTGTAAAATCACTAGTCTATCCACCAGTTAGACTAGTGATTTTAAGTCTTTCAATGCGTTTATCTCAAAATCAGATTTTTTTCACATTTTACCCCACCTTAAACACGATATCTCAAGTTGTTTTTTAAAGTAATTATTTACATTTTTTGATGGGTGTTTATGATTATATCTTACATGTTTTGAACCACAGACTAAGAGAAAAAGCAAGAATTTAATTTTTATGCGTGTTTTTTTTTTTTTTTTTGTAAAGACAAGTGCGAAAATTTTTAAACATTTATATTCCTTATCTACATTGATGCCTAACTCAGTAGTATACACACTTGCTTTTAAGACAATAGTTCAAGACATGATTAATATCCTTCTAAATAAGCCTACCAGGTGGCCGAGTGGTTAGCGTGCCTGACTGCGGAGCCTTTGGTTGCAGGTTCGAATACCGCTCAGGGCATAGATGTTTCTTTATCTCTGTGTAATGATAAGAGAGTAGCGATTCTGGCATTTCTGAGGTCAATGGGGAAATAGACCCAAGTGCCCGCCATTGACCAAAAAATAGAAAAATAAAAATAAGAAAACCTTCTAAATAAAATTCTCAAAGATTTTTTTTTTTTTTTTTTTTTTTTTGATTTGGGGGTTATAAATATTTTTATAGTGTTAAGGGTATATGTAAAAACGTCTTATTTTTCCTAAAAATGATCATTTAAAAACTAAAAATAAAATAATAATTTTTATTGCCATTTTTTTAAAATTTCACACGCTATGAATCAAACTAGTTCTTTAAAATTTCAAACTGATATTTAAGACAAAAGTTGTCGTAACTAACATGATATCTTAAGGCGTAATTCTGGTTTCTTGCTCTTAAAATATATTTGGAGCTTGTACCTGCGACGATAACTAATAAGAATTCCGAGGAAAAAGGCAGTTTCTTTTACTGTATATAGCAATCTTTCATGCTTTAGTATTTGTTGAACTTGACTAAACGGTTTTAGGTCGCTGTTTCTATTTAGCAAACACAAAGAGGGACAAGTTATTCTTGGCAAACATATTTCTTTTTCTGAAAACAGCATTCTTTAATTCATTGAGTAGAGTTTTCCATGCGTAAAAAAGTCTCCTCGGGGGGTTCTTTCTGTTTTAAATGGTAAAACAGTTATTTTTAACTGATAACACATTAGCTTCATTTTATAGAAAATCTATGTCTAGAGTTTAGAAATTTCTGAAATGAAATGCGTATTTTTTAGTTTAAGTTTAGTTTAAAACTTATATTGGCTCTTGATGCCCATTTTGGACTTGGCGGGTCTTCATAACATTTAAATTTATTTTCTTTTATTTCAATTATTTTATCATTTCTTAATTTAATAAATGTAATAACCAATGACAATAAATCCAGTTGCTTCTTCCGCTCCATGTAACACAAATGCGGGTTAGCTCCATCAAAAAGTCCTCCACGAAGGCAAATTTCTCCCAATACTCGATTCAGGAGTTCCATTGTCTTCTGGATTGGGTTCAAAATTACACGGCTGCGGAGTTGATCATTAGTTGACGTAAACCCGCAAAAAATTGGGTAGGCTGTTCAACGATGGTTATATATATAAATAAATCTTAGTTTTTCTTAGTGATAACTTGAAATATTTTAAATTTCTGAATTAATTGAAAGAGTTAATTAAACTAAATGAAATTAATGATATAATTATAAATAACATACCAGTAGCATATGTGTCAACTTCTACCATTGTTAAGAACAATTTTTCTTAGTGATAACATGAAATATTTAAAAGTTGCTATCTTTATTTTAAAAGTCAAATTTTAAACTAATTAATTTACACGTTAGGTCAATAATTTAAACATTTAATTTGTATTAGTTAGGCAGTTAAGATTTTTGAAGTGGTATCGAAGTAGCTTAATTTGAATAAAATTTATAATTCTTATCTTAATCTTAATTTTTAAGTGAAATCCTTCCCAGTGACAGTACAAGTTAACAGCTATATACAAACAAAACATTATCGATAATAAAATTTAAAAGAAAATATTGTTTTTTTTGTTCAGTGTTATATAAATACGCTTTGCCCTACATTAAAAATCGTAAGGGCACCGCCACTGTCTTAAGTATTCCAGATAATGTTACATTTTGCGAAAGACTATAAGACTTTAAAACTTGAAATTAAGATGGTGTGCAGAAAACGTACATGTTGTAAAATGGAATAAAAAAATGTTACATTCGATAATTAGTTCACGAAATATTAACTTGGATGCTTGTAAAAAACTGCCACATTTATAAATTTAGCACAGATTTCAATTTTTTTTTAAAAATTCCAATTTGTTTGAAAATTATTGCAATTTTATGTGTCTTCTTTTTGCTTATAATATTTTTTTTTTTTTATTCTTAACACTAAATTTTTCCTTCTTGCACAAAATCTATCAGACTATCGGAATGTGTGTAAGAAAATTTACTTAAATAGAGTGGAATAAAAAAATTAAACATTCGATAATTATCTGGAGAAAATCTTCGAGTTGGCTAATCTACTGCTCTCTGAAATGCAATTAAAGAGTTGAAATTTGTTGTGTTGAATGGGTCATTTTCAATAATAAACGTAAAGCTAGTTTTTTTCTCCAGAATTTTAATTTATTTAAAAGTTATTCTAAAAAAATAAGTGATTTCTTTAAAAAAAATCTAGCATTTTCACTCGTTCTTTGGCCTTATCATTTTCACCCTTTAATCATCTCTTTTTTAAGTACATGCCTTTGCGCATTATAGATCTTTTTTCAGTATACACTAAAATGGTATTTTTTTCAAAAATAAAATAAATTATTGTAGAAAGTAAAGCGTATTAGATCATTAAGTAAAACTCGAAGCATTAAATAGGGCCGAAAGAAAATATAGCACAAAGTATAAAATAAATCGTAAAATACAGTAAATCGTAAAGTAAAGAGAAAAGTATAGAGTAATATGAAGTGTAACGTATAGCGTAAAATAAAGTGTAATGTATAAAATATAAATTATAAAATTATAAAAAAATAGTGTAGATTATGAAGAGAGGTGAAACGTAGAATATAAAATAAGAGTTAAGTGTGGAATAGAAATTGCGTTAGTTAAAAAGCAAAGAGAAGTAAAAAGTTAATTGCAATAAAAAGTATAAAGTAATGTTTAAAGTATAAGATTAGGCATAAAATATGAAGCAAGGTGTTAAAAAAAAGTGAAAAGTTAAGTATAAAGTGCAAATAAAAGCAAATCTCAAATATGTATCTTAAAGCATAAAATAAGATTTAAAGTAAATTATGAAATAAACTAAAGCAAAATGTGGAGCTAAATAAAATAAAAATCATATATATTTCCTCAAACGAACGAGACGATTTTGTTCAATCTCATCCAAGAACTTTTCTTTTTCACACTCCATCCGAGTAGACAAGCAAATATAGAGCCCTTGTTCACCTTTTGATTCTTGGCGAGAGCGATAAAAGAAAAGTAGTCAAAATATATTTCTCATAATAAGTATAAGATCTAAGCCGAACCTTGGGTTAAGTTGGCGAATTCGGCGCCTTGTCTTCTACTGTTTAGAATGCTCCGTATCATCAATCCAATAACTGATGAGGAACAATGTTGCCAACAAATAAAATTAGTTTTAATTTATTACTTCCTATTTTATTATACATTCTGTATTCTTAAGCTTATTTTATTTTACTATACATTTACTTACTTTTTTAAGCTCCATTGATTTCAAGCAATCGTTCATTTTATTACGAGAAACATATTAACAAACTGTTCTTACATAAAATTATAAGCATTAAATATTTTGCAAACATAATCTTTTTTTATATTTATTCATATATCTATTTGAAAACTGTAGACTTTTAAGAATAAAATACCAAAGATGAATTCCAAACCACTTTGATGAGCGGGAGCCCTCTGGAGTATTAGTGTGTAAATTTCTTTTAAATTAGTAGCGCTCACAAATTTGAATACAGAGATCTTTTCTATCAGTTCAATTACTTGAGCAATACTTACAGATTTTTAAAAACTATGAAAGCAGTTTCTGGAATTTTTAAGGCTTAATAAAAGTTTCTTTCAAAAAATATTTACGTAGTAACTGAGCCCCTTTTTAATCTGCTTTGTACAAACATGAAAAAGATAATTTACCGAAATTATCTTTTAGAAAAATAAAACGCGTTTCCCAATTTAGAAATGAAAAAAAAAGAAACTCAAAGATTTCCTATAATGCTCATATTTTAAAATGGTTTTTCTAAAAGTTTGGCGATAGGTTTTTGCTTTGGCTATGTCATATTTACTGAAATAAATCGCCCAAGTTGAGCCCATAACGTTTACTTTTCCTTTTTTTAGATACTAAGTGAACGTGAAGTTCATTTCAAAGCCCGTTATATGCTTTTATTTATACTCTGTTGAATTTTTCTCCGGAGTGTTTATTATTCTTTGCGGCAGTTTTCCGGATCTTTGTTTGTTTGAACTTCTAAGCATTTACTTTCAGCAGTTCCCGTTTAAAATGAAATTTATCGATAAATGCTACTTCACCACCTGAAGCAAATCGATATCATATGTTTCTTTTGAAATATCTATGGGTATTTCTGCTTTTGTTATTTGGTATCTTAGATATTAAAGATAAAAAGTTTTCATATTAATGTTTTTTAATTTAGATTGTGATTTTTATTTAAATTTTCATAAAAAATTTGGAATTTTACATAAATTTCTGATTTAAACCATCAAACTATTTCAAAAGGTGAATTTCATTAACTATATTAGTAAAAGTCTCTTATTATGTTTCAAGCTTTCAGTTTCCAGATTATTATCTAATTGTTTTGAAAATTTAAATCAGTGTAGTATTCCCTTTTCTCTACCAATGTTTTTGCTGCTTTTTTTGTTTTGAAACAAATTTTCGATCAAAAATTGTTTCAATCTCTCTTCATTGAACTTGACTTGAAGGGCAGAACAAAGCGCTCTAATTGATGTCAAATTCTCATCTTTAAACTTTGCTTGGCCAAACTTGAGTGGTTCTTTCAGCAATGACACCCTTTCCATACACAGCACAAGTCTCACGAGGATCTTTCACGGTCATAAATTCTTGGTTATAAGAACTAAAAAAAAGTATCTAAAATGCTCACCTTGACGTTTCGCCTTAATGATCTGAAATGTAACATAAATTAACACGAAAGCACAGTTTCGGTGGAACAAAACATTCTTTTATTCCCTTTCCACAGATTCAGAACTTTATGACAAAAAAAATTCTATTTAGAAAAAAAAGAAGGCAGGATTTTAATTGTCAACCCAATTTTTAGGCATTCTCTCTTCTAGGAAATGTTGGCTAAACATTAGCTGCCTAGTTTGCTTCAATTTTGCGTTTGATGATCGCGTTTTAAAGGTTCATATTCAAGGTTCAAAGGTTCATATTCCACTCCGATGTAATGCATCCGGTGCATTTAGCAGAATCTACAGAATCACGGAACGATTTTGAATTGTACTTAAATTTTTTCTGTAAGGTAAAATATTTGTATGAAACTGATGTAATTTGTGGGCTCATAAGTTTTAAACGGCAACATTGTCTAACGCTAATAAATAAGTATCTTTACTACAGAAAACAAGAACTTAAAGTTCATTCATTTAATTTAAATTAAAGAAAATTAAAATTAATCAGGGAGAATTAGAGAATACATGTCATAAAAAATTTAAATTAGAGAAGATGAAACGATTTATACAGGTTAGGAAGCTTAGAGAGAACTGCATACAAAATTAACTTAATATTTATTTTTATCTTTAACACCAAAATAAATCTACAGCGCCAACTGACGTACTGCAATGGGCTTAGATCTAAAGGATTAAGAAGTAATTTATGTAGTTTTACTTTATTATTGTTACTTTGAGTCCCCCCCCAAAATTTATATTTTTTTTTAAAAAACAAAAATCCATTTTTAATACTCTGTAAATTTGCACATACTACAAGAACGCTTTCGTTTAAATTATCTTGTGTAAATAATTTACATTTTTTGTTGTAAAATAAAAATAAAAGCGAAAGAAATAAACTTCGAATATGCTTATAGTTTGAATTAATTTATCTATTTAATATATGAATATTTGTTTTTTTTTTAAAAAAAATTTAAAACATTAAGTAATGCATATAAATATCTCTTAAGCACTTAAACTAGCCAAAAAAAAAGTTCAGGCAAACTTTTTTTTACTATATTTCTACAGCAAGGAAGCTAAAAAGTCATCAATGCAAATGCTTAGCGTGTATTTTAAACCACAATTTCGAAACTTTCAATCTTTTTAATTGATGTATCCGTTTTAAGTTTCAGGACTTTTCAAAATTTTTCATCAACATTAAACACTCAAAATCTTCTATGAGACTTTTTTTAAAGTTTTTTTTAAATTTATTTTCATGCATTCGATTTTTTATTTTTTAAATATTAGATGAATACCGCTCCTTGAATAGACTGGAAAGAATCGGTAACTAATAAATTGGTATCGATCAACCATCCAAAGTCATGCACAGAATTGAACCGGCAAAATTAGTTAAATTAAAATGATTAATTTTTTTAAATATTGTTGTATACGGCCATTTCAGGTGGCTTTTCAATATTAAATTTATTAAAACCAAGTCTTTAGAAATGCAGGTTAAATCATAAATGTAAACAAAACAAGTGGTTTCGGATTACTTCAGAAAGACTAATTCGGACACATAGCACTCATAGGTTAATGTTTCTCATCGAGATAACCTGACATAATGAAAATAAAATTAAAATAAAAAAATTTAAAAGAACATGGAAAGATTTCGCTTTTTATAAAATAAAGCTAGCAAACGTCACTGATATTATCTTACAAACAGGGAAAGATTGTCTACCTGGGTTCTATTTTGGCATTTTAATTTTTAAGATGATAATTACTGAAAAGAAATAAATGAAATCAATCCCCATGAGTACTTCACTTGTTCATACAATACATATATTTTTTTGGAATTTTAATTGAAGTATTTCAGTATAAGAAAAAAAAGAAAAGAAATCGGAAATGGAATGAAGTTACATCACTGGTGAAGTATCTTGATCCTATTTCCACTTTTGTTGTTCCATGAAATTTAAAATATGGAATATATACATCACATCCTCTATATATTTCAGCTCTATTAGCATATAAGGGAAGTTATTTAAATTAAAGTAAGTTTGTTAGGCAACTAAATCCTTTTAACCAACCTGTTCAGCTCTTTTCATGCTTTTGCACAAATTTTATTTTATCATTCATTAACACTTTGCTAATGATCTCTAACACAAAAGCAAACTAACTAATACTGATGAGCGAATTATAGGATCATTATTTTTTTTCCCACAATTTCTGATTTATTTTTTGATCTTTATTTTCAGATGGCCTTTTTGTTTTAAATTTTATTTTATTTTCTACTTTGCAGATTCACAGATAAATATTCAAACCAATTTCTATGAAGGTGAAGGTGTATATTGAATTTATATCGAACTTTGAAAAATCATATTTTTAAAATTCAATTTCTCAAGAACTATTCAACCAATTTCGCTTAACTTTTGTATTTTGCTTTTCTAACTTTTGTATTTTGCTTTTGCGTTTTCGCTTAACTTTTGTATTTTTGTATGTAATATTAAATTCGGTAAAACGATACGAAAAATTATGTACCTTACAATTTGAATTTTTTCGACCATTCTCAAATTCTTTCAACCGTTAAGAGAATAAAAAATAGTAAATATTTACTAAGTTATTTTTTTGCACAATATATCATTGGGTAAGCGAATTTTACAATTGTTTGCAAAGAGTTTTCGATTCGCTTTAAATGTCCTCGAGGTTTATCGAAATAAGCAAAAAATGCTATTAGCATTCGAGGGTCCACACTTTTCATTGCTGTCCGGAACAAACTATTTGAACCATATTGCAAAGATTGCGGCTACCCCCAATAATTTGGGGTCGAAAATCTGTATCCGTTGAAAAAAAGGTATGTCTTTTCAGAGGAAGTGCATTTTTGAATCTAATTTCGAAACTTAAAATATCGTTTGCGCCAATTAATTAGCATATTTGAGTTCACTCTCTCAAACGATTAAAATTGAGTCCTAGAACGTGAAGATTTGATCATTAGATCAAAAGTTATTCGGGATGGTCTGTTTTTTAATTTTCGCACTGTACACCACCTTCCCCTACTTGTAAAATCCGAATAGTCTACATTTTAATTTATCAATGGAAATGCTTAAACCCAAAGAAAAAAAATTTCCCTTTCAAATGCCTCTCGCAGATAAAACTATTAGTTCAAATTCAAAGAAATCTAAACTACTGAAAGCAATACATTGGTTTTTTTCCTTCTTTTTTTTAATAAAATTTAAGGGAAATTAAGAGGCATGACCCTAAAGTTCCTTTAAAGTATCTATATAAGGATAGACTTTGCGTTTTTTTAAAGTCTTAAGAAATACTTAAGAATGATATCAATTAGTTAATATTTTAATTATTAATATAATGATACCTGTATGTAGTTATATATAAGAGGAATATATTATTTATGATTTAAAGAAAATGTAATATTTTCTGCTACAAAAGGGCGTTAAATAGGAATCTGCTACTGAAAAATCGTATTTAACTAGAACTGGTTGTCATTATGGAAGGCCAGGTTTTTTCAATTGACAGTACTTAGTGAATAAAAGTTTATGATAATGTGATATATATATGATAATTGTTAGCTTTTTATAGTATTTAAAGAAAATATATTTCAAGTTCGCAATTCTCACTAAGGTTTTAAATTTTTTTTTCTTCATAAAAATCCCATTCCTCTGTTTGGAGTAATAGGGATATATGCACAAATAGGATTAACCATTGAGGACTAAATATAAATCAGTGCTAATACAATGTAACTTATCATGCAACTTATAGACTATAAACTGAAAACGTTTTATATTTCTTTAATTTTTCAAACAAATTACTATACAAATTATTTTCAAACAAATTACTATTACTAATTTTTTTTCCATGTCAAACAAATTAGCATAAATTAAGAAAATTACACTTAATATTTTTCATTAAAACAAACATGTGTGATAAAATTTAACGCTTGCAATCTTTGTCGATGTTAAAATGTTTAAGTGTCTAGACTTCACAGCACTGATGAAATTTTGTAGTATATTAAATGAATGTTTAATAGACTACTACTTACAGTTTAATAGATATCTAAGATTAAAAGTAAACAAATAGTTACTTACGACAAATAAGCATTAACTAGTTTCATCAGAACGAGAATGATGTGGAAAAGTACATCTAAACAAATAAGCTTCAGAGTAAACAGTTGTTTGTAATGAACAAACAAACTTTAATTGTGTTATGTTCAATGAAATTTTTATCTTAACGTTTTAAATATGAACTAAACCATGATCTAACAATGTTGGCATCAATTTACCTGCTGATTAGCAATTCACGAACTAGTTAGTTTACGGTTTCAGCTTCAATATCCTGAATTCTGAAAATTTAATTTATGAAAATTTACTCTTCGAAATACTTCCTTCATTCTTGCATTCGTAGAGAATCTCATTTACTGTAATCTAAATATTGACTAAGCTTACTCTGGCTCTTGAATTCTTTACGCAACTTGCTCGCATCAATCGAGTGAGAGGAAATTAGATAAAGCTTTCAAATTTAAGAGTTTAATTTCATAGACAGTGGCGAAACATATAATGATTTGCTTGAGTGATGCCGCTGAAATCAAATAAATGATAATCCTGAGAGTTTGGTAAGCGAAAGAGAGATATTGTTGATTTAATAACTGGATACAAATTACTTTACCCATAGCTACATTGCATTTTGAGAGAGTGGAAATATTGTATTCATGGTGGGTTTATTTTAAAATAGATTTCAGCAAATCAGATATTTACTATGCAAAGTACTTAAAAATTAAGTTTTACCTCAACTAGAAATGGTTCGAGATACGAGATTTTCCCTTTTTTATTTGTATAACTTTAAAGTTTCTATCTTTATGTCAATTATTTATTTCTTATGTAAACTATAAACTTTAACAGGCGCTGATTGGATAAAAGAGGCACTTCATTAGGTTATCTGTGAAAAGAACTTTTTGACAGAATCTACTTTTCCACTGAATTCGTACAAAGCTTTTGTAAAATATTGTGACAGAAAACTATTGTTTGGATATTATAAACATAATGATTGCTTAGCATTTTTTTCAATGATTATATTATCGTTTGCATTGTTTTTAATCTTTACATTTTTTATTTTTAAATAGATCATGAAAAATAAAAAATGTTTTTTGACAGTTACTTAGTTTTTGACAGTTAGAATTGAAAAATGTTTTTTGACAGTTACCTACCTTTTTTTCTGAATTCGTGCTTATCACAAAGTTTTTGTAAATTATTTCATAAAGAGACAATAATTTTTTTCGCAAATTTTAAGCATAATTATTATATAGCATTTTTGTCCATTATTATGTCGTTTGCATTATTTTTAAACTTTTATTGAATTCTACTTAAAAATTGATTAAGTTCAGTCCTTGTTTTGTTCTACCACTCCTAAGGAGAGCTTCTGTTTCCTTGTCTATCACTTACAAGATGAGCTTCACTTTTGAAACATTATAGATATTTCCTTTTTTATAATATATATCTTTTAATTGTTAATTTTTTCGTTCTACTTGCAGGTCTCAAAAGCAATTGAAACTAGTATCGTCTTTCAGCACAATTTTGAGTGTTCTTGCTAAGCAAAATTTGAGTGTTCTTGCTAAGCAAAATTTTGAGTGACTAAGGAATTCTATTTGCCGGTAATATCAATAAAAATTTTCATTGTTCTAATACGCAAGTTGTCATTTAGTACTGAGCTCCTGTTCAACTTAAGCTTACCAGAAAGTGGTCAGTATTATGATTGATAATAATTTCTCTTTAGTTACAATATATCACTATTTGTTCGTTGTAGTGGTCAGGGGACAATTGAAAATTATGAAATCATCGAGAAAGCTGTAAAATCTAATTAAATATTAAGTGTATTAGTGTGTCAGAAAGTGTTCGGAATTGCGACAATAAATTCATCTTGACTTTAAAAACACAATTAATTTTAATTGTGGCTATCAGCAAAAGGACTTATGAAGTCATCTAAAACAAAGTTCCTGAGAAACTTTTAGTATTCTCATTGCTTAAAAGTTGAATGCCAATTTGACTGTCAGTAAATTGACTTTGGCATTATCACTTCGACTTCCTGCTAGTAGGGATCAGGGAGCAACTTTAACTGGTGATGTCCTCAAGATCAAAATTTAAGTATCAAAATTTAAATGGGAAATCTGTCTGTATATTTTAATGGCAGTAAATTCCCATATGCAAAAATATCGCCAATTCTACTTGCAGTGATAAGGAATCGCTTGTAATTTCATCAAATGCAGGGTTTCATTCAAGATTTGAATCTTTTTGTTATTGAAACTCTGCCGAAATTTTAATTGCAATAGCAAAGTTTCAAAGTTTGACGAAACTTCAATTTTGTTTTGAGAAAAGCAAATTCATTAAAATGTTAATTATTACCGATGACACTAATAATATGAAAATATTGTTATATTTGGCGATACAATCCTATAGTATTTTGAAAGCCTTGCTTCAAACTATCTTGTTGAATAGTCAATAGTACACAAGTACTTTCGGGGGGGGGGAATTACGCTACTTGTTCAGATCTTAAATTATTAGATTTATGAGAACACTGTTTTTTCACATAATTTTATAATTTTAGAGGTTTAATTGAATTAATTGGCCTTTAAAAACTTGAAATAAGTATTTTTTGCTTTCAATTAGAAGAAACTAGACTGAAATACTTTGCTTTAATAGCAACATTAGAATAACGCAGTCTACATAATTCAAAACTTTTGTTCTTTTTTGGTAACCAAGGAAATAATGAAAAAAAAATTATTTTAGTTTAATTTATCGCTCTTGTACTTAATGCAACGACGTTCTCTTTCAACTTTTATTATCAATTGAATCGTTCGTAAATAATAAATGAGTTTTTTTTTCCTTGGAAAGAGAAATAAACTGAATCATAAAAGTGTTTCCGGCCTTAGGTATAATTAAAACATCCAATGAATCAACTTTAAAAAAATTTGCATATGTAGCAATAACTCTCGCATAATTTATTATCCAGTAAAGGAAAATGTATAGAAAATAACTCTCTGCGTAATGGCCATTTCTCCATAGTTAAATAAACGAAACTTTTTTTTGCTTCATTTTATAATAGCCCATTAACTAATACTCGAGTAAATGAAATACTTTTAGAGTTTAAATGAGGTTACAAAAGTACATTCAAAAGTAAGATACCTCATAGCTGTTTAAATGAAATGAAATTCAATTTAACTGTCAACATCACATTTTCGGAGAAACCTGCTAATTTTAGTTTCTTTAAAAATAATTAAACGGTCAATAAATTTTGCTAGAGTATTTTGAGCAGATAAAATAATTTTCATTTTAGTGATTTCGTAATTTATATGTCATATGGTTGCAATGTTTGAAATAACTAAACCAACTTTAATACTTGTGGTAAAATGTTTATATATGAATATCGTGAATTTTCTTATGGAATTTAATGATTTTTTTGTCTGTTTTTAACAAAGGTGAAGCAATATCTTTAATAGTTTTTTTTTATAACTTTTAAATGGTCTATCATTTTCCAAATTTGAGGTTCATTTTACTTTCAAAACACATGATTTTTAGAAGAGATATGTAAAGAAAATGTCAATAAATAAAATGATTTGGGGTCTAATTATAATTCATTATTAAAATATTTTATGAAAATGCACCATTTCTATATCCCTGCATATAATTTATCAGAAACTACATTTGGTCCATGGCGTCATAAATAATGCCAGATGAATATGCGTCAAAAATTTCACTTTTTCTTTGGCTAATTGTTTTGTTGCGTCATCAAAATAAATAAATTGCAAAGTAAATCAATTTTACATTATTTTTCAGTTACTAAATTTTTACAAATTTGAAGAAATTCATGCAAAAAATAGATGTTTATTACTTAAATATTTTCACTCAAAATGAGTAGCTTAAAGCGAAAGTTCTGATAGTGTGTACTTCTGCATGTTGACTGCTACTTCTATATATATATATATATATATATATATATATATATAGTGTGTGTGTGTGTGTGTGTGTGTGTGTGTGTGTGTGTGTGTGTGTGTGTGTGTGTGTCGAAGAGCCATTACATTATGACCACCCTTCTAATAACATGTAGGACCACCTTTAGCCCTCAAAACTGCTAGCACCCACCGTGGCATTCATTCCACAAGGTGCTGATAGGTAATCTGAGGTATCTGGTACCAAGCGCTCACCAACTAGTCCAGAAATTTCCTCACATTGCGTTGGGGTAGCGTGGCAGCACGAATTTGGTTTTCCAAGTAGGATCACAAATGCTCTATCGGATTAAGGTCAGGTGAATCTGGGGGTCGAGGCATGACTTGAAAGTCACTGGAATGTTCCTCGATGATTCGACCCTTATGACATGGTGCATTATCTTGTTGGTAAACACCATCCCCCGCAGGAAAAACTGTTGCCAGGAATGGGTGAACCTTATCTGAAACTATGTTCAAGTAGCTTACAGACGTCAGGGACTGTTCTATGAGCATTATGGGTCCTAATGTGCCCCATGAAAACACTATTTCTGGGCGAGGAAATATGAAAACCTGGGCGAGCCCATTGTTATAGATGGAGGGTGGTCATAATGTAATGGCTCTTCGTTGTATATATATATATATATATATATATATATATATATATATATATATATATATATATATATATATATATATATATATATATATATATATATATATATATATATATATATATATAATATGCATAAAAAGGCAGAAGTAGCAGTCAAAGAGATGTCGAAGTACACACTATCAGAACTTTCACTTAATTTTTAAATAATCTTAACTTCATTCAAACACTCACTTGAAAAGTCTCGACTTATACAACTTCCTAAATAGACTTATTCCCCTTTGAAAAATAACGATAAATTATTATAATAATGGTTTTGCAATCACTGGGTCTCAGTTAGTGTTCAGCACTTATAAAAAAAAATGTGGAATAATTTTCTCCGAGCTGGTAGAAAGTCTTTTTAAGTTAACTATCTTGTTAATAGGCATATCTTGTTCACGTATATAAAATATACGTGAATTTCATGCATTACATCATTTTTCTGTGATTACTTTAGTATTTTTAAGCCGTCTTTTTTTACTTTCAAAAACATATTTTAATAATGGTTTATTATTTATTATTGTTTGTGTCATTAGAAAATATATTGGAATTTCATGTATTATATCCTCTTTTTAATTGGGACGAAATAATTGTGAAGAAATATTGCGTAACTATTAGTATGTATGAGTGCAAAATAACTGTAACGGAGGAGACAGTATAATGATAAAAACAAATTGCAAAATTCCAAATCAGTTAGCACTTCAGTAAATGACGAACAATATCTGAAGAAATTCTTATATTTCGATGATCGGTAATGTATATTGCTTTTGAAGAACTTTTTCTTAAACTAACAATCAATTCTGTTTCCTTTCACTAAAAATATATCGAGTAGTTTATTTTTTATTTTTGGCGAAACAACAATATTTCGCAAAAAAATAAGCTATAAGAATATAAACAAAACACTTTACAAATTTATATGTTCAAAATAATGTTTCTTGCGGTAATGTGAGAATGCAGTATATGTGAAGAAGGACTCTCATCAATGTATTTTTCAAGCATTATAGAACATTAAATTCCGTTTTTGTTCATTGTTTTGTTTTGTTTTTTAAATTCGATATTTTGCTAGTTTATTTGAGTAACCACAGTTTCAGAACTTTTTGAGTTAAGGTTTCTTTTATTTTCATTTCTCCTGGCTATTATTTTGCCGTAGTTGTATTGCTTGTCTTTTTTATTTTTAAGCTTTCATTTTAAAAACGATCAATATGGAGCGGCTAAGTGGCGGGTATACCAAGGAGTAAAAAAAAATAGACAAAACCTTAAAGCAGGCCATAGAAAATTGAACCGGCCATATCTGACCTTTTGGCCATCGAAAGACATTTACTATCAAAAAATTCACGTCCTTGTGTATTGTTAAAATCTGAATACTACCACACTGATATGTTTTATTCGAGTAAACTTTCTGTTAATTCGTAATAATATTGAGATTTAAGTAACAGTCAATATTATAGTTAAGATTGAGGGGAAATTTCTGTTATGTAGTATTATACTTTTGAGGAGTTTTGTCGATGATATTTCAGTTAAACTCGGATACATATAAAACAATGATTCCAATTAAAAACAGGAGTAGAAACCCACTTCAGTGAAATTTCATTATGAGAACAGTCGTTATATTTAAATTCAATTGTCTTTTTGAAAAAAAATAATTCTGAAAATTTAAAAAAAAAATATTTTCAAGAGAAACAGACTTCGATATAAAAGTAAACATTTATTTCCATTTATAACAATAGTATAACAATCGAAAATGTAAATCTTAACAAGAAAGTGAAATTTGTTAACAGTGTCGTCGTAATTCAAATGTATACACTTGGTATATTTACTTAGATGTGATCTTTACAGATTAGTATAACAGTGAGAAAAATTTATGAAAGTAACATATCACACAAATATTTAATACATTTGCAGATTAATTCCCAACTTTCTTAGTTTTCCAATACAATTCAGAGTTCTTTACAAATTACTCATCATCTTGCAGTTACAGTTGTTCTATCCAACCTTTCGTCTTTAAACGAAAACGTCCCTGTACTAGGCCAATAAAATGCCTGCCTGCAAAAAAAGTATACAATTAATCCTGCGTAAATAAATTAAGAGATGAAAAAATATCTAATGAGCTGCTAGTTTCTTCTTTAAATCGTTAAACACATCGTAGTAAATGTATCGCATAGACTAGCTACCCATCTTCTGAAAATGAAAAATATCTTCATTGGTCTTAATAAGTGTATCATCAAGAAACGCATAGTTCTCAGACGGTGCCAGTGGTGTCCAGGCCTGGATCACCATACGAACCAGTGCACGGCTGATTCTGCAACCTGTGCAAATTGAGGCGGAAATCATCACACCCATGAATGCAATTGCGATGAGTGCTATTGCATTAACTGTTGGCACTCGAACACGTACAAAGGTACCAACTACAACTCTGATCATTCAGCCTTCGTCTCAGACTGTCCGACATACCAACAAATACTACATTCGCTAAGAAGGAAATTCATCGACAGCTAGATACATTTACATTATAAATGTTTTCCTACAAAATTTTGATCTTCATGAAACCTTAAAAAACTTTAGAAAAAAAAAACTTTTTTCCATAACTTTTTAGACTTTTGAAGAACTTTTCAATTTTCTTTTCTCTTTTTTATATTATTCTTCAAAATTTGACACAACGAAAATTTTAAAAAAGAAAAAATACGTTTCTTCTTGTCAACAACTACATATTCTGTTTTTCATATCGATTTGCTGTTCGCTGTTCACCTATATGTACTGGTGTACTCACTGTTGTTCTTGCTTCATTTGTTGCTTCATTTTTTTACTTATTTATTTATTTTTTATGAACTAATGTGTTACACATTATTGTCATCTGCATAACACAATTGTGATTTGTATTTGTGGTGTAGTTATGAATTTTGTAATTGTTTGCTTATGTGCTGTGTATTGTGCGAGCTAGACTGTCGGCCAGACGTGGACTATACTGTTAAGGGCTTTACAAACTACGTGTCCACGTCTGGGAGAAAAGAAAAAAAAAGTTTCTTCTTTAAATACCGAGTGGTCAGGCACGTTGTGTTCAAAACAAATTGAAATTTTTAAATAAATAAGGATAAGTTCTAAAGTACAAAATGGTTCACAACTACTTTTAAAGAAAAGCATGTAAGTATACGTGGCCGCGAACACAATGAAAATAGGTTTCGTTCCCACAAAGCGAGAAATTGAAACATGCTTGACAGGTCCCAGTGGTTATTTATTACCTGAAAACGAGTTAGCACAATATTATTGTTAAATAAAAAGAAGCTGTTCGAATTGTTGAAGTTCAGCTGCAACATATGCCTCGTATCGACGACGAATCTCTATACGAACTTTCACAAGCGTGCTATTTTAACCCTTTTGAAAGCTGTGGTAAGTATACTTACCACCACGTTTTACTACTTTTAATTTAGGTTTCTATTTTTCAATAACTTCAGCTTTCTTGAAGTGAGTTTGAATAAAATTGGTAACCATTTGTCACTTTTAAAAAACGTATAAAAGTTATAATAAAGTAAAAATAAGTAAAAATAAAAGTCAGTAAGTTCCTAATAGGTCATGTTAAACAGATTTAAAACCAAAAAAATTGCATTTTTATAAACTAAGTGAGTTTTTTTTGTATCAATTACTGTTCTTAAAACAATTTCAATTCCAAAAGTATTTTAATGTATCTTTACTAGAAATAAAAGGCCCGTTAAAGAGTTAAATAATGAGATGTGGGTATGTTATTCGTTAGCATTGAATTTGCCATTGAATATTCCGGTTTGGTCCTTGCTTGACACCATGCTTCTAATCTGCAAATTAGTTTTGAATACATTGAAATAAGATAGTAAGCAATCTCTATATATTGAAATAAGATAGTAACAATCTGCTTAAGAGGCAAGGCTCTTATTCATTCACTTATTCCCTCATCACTAATTCTCTCATTTCCCCAAGGAATTGGAAAACTAAAATTGGCAACATTTGTTTTTTCTGAGATTAAAAGAAAAATTTAAAAAAAGTTTCATTTAGATATTTTGTAATTATTTAGGTATTTAGAGGGTATATAGCCCAATAGACAGTAATGCTAAATTACACGTTTTTATTAAAATAGAAATTTCAAATTTAAACTATATGTTATTTTGTAGTAGTTTCGATATTTTGTAGTTGTTGGGTGTAATTAGGGATTAATTACCTGAATTGAAAGTTATGCTAAATAAAAGTTCGCGATTGTGACAGAAGTCTCAATTGTCGACCACATTCTCCTTATCATATAAAAAGAAAAATTAAAAAAAAGCTTCGTTTCGATATTTTGTTAATTTTTGGGAAAATTAGCCTAATTAATAGTAATCTTAAATATCACGTTTTTACCAAGATAGAAGCCTTAAATTTTGAACATGTATTTATTATAAGCTGAATAAAAAAACTAAAATTTTCTACTGATATTTTGTAATTGTGGGGTATTAAGATTTATAACAATCCCAATATGAAAATAAAAATTTGCAGCAAGGATAGAAATCCTAAATTTTCGATCACGCGGTTCTTGTCAAATAAAGGTAGAAACTAAAAAAAAGATATTTTGTAAATATCAAAGTTATTAGAGTGCATATGTGGAAATACTTTTAGCTTCGTTGCTTGTAACGAGAGTAAAATTACAGTGTACTCTTACTTGTGCCTCTCAGTTTTTCTTGACTTTTCGTTAAATTGCTTGGGAAAAAGTACAGCGTTCGTAACAAAAATATCGAAAGAAATCATTTTTTGAAAGAAAATAAGGAAAAGAAATCATTTTCAAAAAAATTAAATATTTTGAAATTTTATGTGCAATTACATATTTGAAATGAAATATGTTTCTTTTTAAATTTATAAATTTAATGTATAATATATTCTTTAACGGCTAAATATTTATAAATCCTTTTGGGAGTTACAATTTTCTTACAGAAAAGGAGAAGCAGCGGCTTTGAAAATTAACTAAGATAGTTCTCATTAAGTTATTGACTATGTTTTGGAATACAAATATTATCTATTTTCTAAGACTCAGCTATGATATACGCTGTCAATATTTGGGATGTTCATGTTGACGAACAAGTTGTTGTAATATTATTGAGTAAACTTAAGTACTGTGATAACAAGTTTCTTACGCCCCTCTGCCTGAAAAGAATTAGTACCAGAGAAAATCACTTGATTGTGGTAAATTGTACCCTCTAGTAACAGCATAATATCGAAGCTTCTAAATTGATTTGATAGGATGAGCTTCTGAAAAGGTCTTAGTCTTATAAATTAATGCCATCGGGAATGGAAAAAGATAGTAAATTACAAATAAAATTTTCTAAGTTTCTTAATTATGTCAATATATCTTTTCAGTTCTACGGATAATTTCGCTTAGTTTATCAACACCCATCACTTATTAATTATTAACTTTTTGGGATTCGTAAGAAAAGTAGACCTGCACTAAGTTTTACGTAAAAAAAATAGTCTGACATAAATATAGTCTGAAACATTATAAAATAAATTATATTCCTAAAATTTTATTTTAAGTTTTAAAAAAAAATTTTAGTTCTGTTATGAATCATTCACTTTATTGCCTTTATTCATCTGTTTAAACTCTTCTTTTCTCGAAACTATTGCTTTAACCCCTTCAGGACCATCAGAAGAAGAGAGATGCGCTTCCCCAAGCTTGGAAAATCCAATTTTATACGAATCAGTTCAAGTTGTTATACGTATCTAATTGAAAACACGCCAATATATTATTATTGGACCACATTAATCTATGATACTGTGATCGAGAATCTCGTTATCACAGTAAATCTCGTTAGGCGTTAATTATTATTTGATTCTGAAGTCGATTATCTGAAGTTGATTATATGAATTATTATAGGGTCCTGAAGTCGTTAAAGGCAACTTTGCGAAATAAGCCGCAACCGAAATAAAATGCTGTATTTATAATTTAAGACACATATCCCAATCAATCTATTTTAATAATTCAAATTTATTATATCATATAAAATCATACAAAATGTTAAGAAATCAAAACGTATTTTTTTATTAAGAAAACAATGAATTACCTTTTTATGTCTTTGCGATCAAGTATATCAATCTTCTTTACAAAACTGCCGGACCCTGCACTTTCAAACCAAACCGAATTATCTCACATGGAAGCATTTAATCGCCTATCTTGTGAACCTAGAAATATGGACAGAAGACTTCTAAGCATAAAACTTTTAATGTTCTTTAAATATATAACACTTGTATTCAGCGACCCTCATATGTAGGCGAATTTAGAAATTAGACCAGGTCTATAGGCCTTGCTAGCCTGCACTTAAATACCAACCACTCTCGATTTGCAGAAATATCACATGTTGCTTGTAAGCTACAGTTTGCCAGAGCCTATATGGCTAAGGAGATAAATAATTCACTTTCACTAGGATAACTATAGTTTCGCATCCGGATTTCTCTTGGCTCTCACGAACACTTCTAATGGAAATATACCTGTAATAATACTACCTGTTGTTTAAGGATCATGGGTGAGAGTCTTATTAAAATGGGGTATCTACACTATTTTCATCGTGATTAAAATACTTAAAAAATTGTAATTAACTTTATTATTTAATATTTAAACTATTTTCTTTCTAATTTATAAGCCAGTAAAAATTAACGAATACATTATTATTTTACTTTATTACAATAAGAGTAATATTAACAAATCCGGGAAGTAATTAGATTAAATACGCAATCATAAAAGATATTTTAATCCGGAACGAAACAGCCTGAGATGTTAATTAAATGCATATTAGTATCGACATGATGTGAATTGATAATATATAACTGCGTTAAAATTTACAAATCTGGATGACAAATTCCATTTATTGATGGAATGTTTATGTATTTCGTTCTCCTATGATGGAGAATGCTTCGAAAGAAATTAAAAAAATTTAGTATACATTTTCCTTTTTAATGTATATTTTTAAGCAAAATGTCTTAAATATTTTTAAACGTTCGTTTTCGTTACTGATTTGAATAATCTACTCTATGTAAAATAAAAATTAAGTCAATTACAGTAAATTATTCTTTATTCATTTTTAAGAACTCTGTTAGCCATTAAAAAATTGTAGTTCTACAAAATATTCAATGCTTTGTGCAATCAAAAAGTGTTACCTATCCAGTGAAAGTTAGGAATAATATATGAATTACCAATACCATTTTTCACTGCACAACATATTAAATACGTGGCATTGTTATATAACAGGGGTGGCCAACATGCGGCTCACGAGCCACATGCGGCTCTTTGAAGGATTGTTTGCCGCTTTCGATAAATGTACCCGAGTTCCCTTTTCATTTTTGTACTATTATATTTCAAAAAATTACTATCGTTCCGTATATTCCAAATTTTGGAAATTTGTACCAGAATCGAAGTATCCTGAATTAAAAAAAACACGCTTGTCGAATTATTTCAATATTCGGGACAAACAACGTATTTATGTGAATAATTTTATTCCACTTTAAAATTTGTGAAATCCAAACACCGATCTGTCTTAACTAACCAGCATCTCAAAGAATTACTGAGTGCCTTCTACTGAAGAATTATTGAGTGCTAAGTGTTTTCACCAATTATTCACCAAATTTTAAAGAATTATCAGGAAGTAAAACAAATGTGTTTAATTTTTAATATTTAAATTCAATACACATGTTTTATACTTTTATTTTTATGTTTTCAATAAATATAATTTCTGTGAAAGAAATTTAATACCATTTTTGCATACCTTTTAAATACGTTTTTAATTGCGGCTCGCGAAAAATGTCAAATTTTGAAAAATGGCTCGACTATCAAGGAGCTTGGCCACCCCTGTTATATAACCTTAATGACGGAAGAAACAGTGCAAGAAAATAAATATTTTTTATTTGTAATTAATAAAGAAAACGAGAAAACCTTAATTCAATAAATAAATAAGAAATGATATCAAGCAAATGCAGATTTCAATGGTGATTAAAATAGGTAATTGGGACTCTGGATAATGAAGTAGACTGTGAGAAAAAAGAAAGTTGATTTCGGGGAGAGAATCTAAGTTTACGGAGATAGTGATTACAGTATAAATGAAAAGCAACTTAAAAAAAAAGGATAAAAATGATTACCATGGAAAGTGGGTGTGGGGGTAAAACAAGTGGATTACAACTGGAATCTCCTTCATTTCCAATAACTGTCGTGCCTGGAAAAGTTCCCCTACTGGTATGAAAATCTATATCTGCGTACTGTGTCGGTGGATCCAGATGACGCCTTACAAATGACTGCTGATTCTCTGGGAGAGCTAATTCAGCGTATGTAATGCCATCGTAATGCTGCAAAAACAATGCAAACATTCAGTTAAAAAATACAGATTAATTCCATCGAAATTATTGAAATATGCTGATTAATAAATTTATCAAATTAATTTCAGAATTTTTTAAAAAAAGTGGAAAAAAGCCATGATAAAAAAAAAGGTCAATATGTCCTAAAATTCAGTTGAAATCGGAAAACAAATTTACAAGCCTACAGAAAAACACATACTCTTTTACCTGTTGAAACAACGTGTAAAGATATTTTGTGTTCAATATTTACTAATTGTCCAGTCCTATTAGATGATAAATATTTATTTTTTAATAAAAAGTCAGTAGAAAATGCATATTTTAAATGCCAATGAAGACAATGAACAATGGAATATCAGTCAATTGTTTAACTGTCAAATGAATATTTTATAGCGCAAAAACATTTCAAATTCCCATGTGTTATAACTACGACTTTAAATTTGCAATTTGAGTAAAGAAGACAACAATGCTTACGTTTAAATGGACACTATTCATTATGCTTGTGTACTTGTGATCTTCACCAGAAATATTCTTATAAATTACGTCAGAGCTCGCATGCGCAGCTTTACTTGAATAATCTGAAATTAAAAAAAGTTTTTTTTGCAAAGAAAGCATTATTTTTCATTAAAACGCTCATTATATTATAAAAGCAACTTTTATTGTGTAACATGAATTATCTCTAAATGTACCAATGTACGGAAATCAGTCAATCAACAAATTAATCCAATCTGTAAATTAACGTAACGGATTATTTAAATTCCAAAAGCCACCTTATTTTATGCATCTGACAATCCAAAAGTGATTTACAACTTGAAGTTTTAATTAAAGCGAAACTGAAAGAAGACGAAATGTCAGGAATTACTAACAAAACACTATTTCATTCTAACTTCTTTTAATAGTTGATGCAAAGCTTGTAAACGAATAGCGTTGTAGTTAGAATATAATAAGGAAAAATAGTTTACGGTGTATATTATATCATTCCGAGAGAATTATTTGCTGCAATTGTAAAAACTGCAATAGATTGTTTCGTCATTAATTTGAAATATATATATATATATATATATATATATATATATATATATATATATATATATATATATATATATATATATATATATATATATATATATATATATATATATATATATATATATATATATATATATAGATATATATATATATATATATATATATAGATAGATAGATAGATAGATAGATTTACTGTCGAAAACCCATTTCAATAATTTTAAAATTTATTGATAATTATAATTTTGTTTACTTTGTAGCATGCAGATAAAATGCTTTTCCTTTCATACTTGCTTTTCGTTAATTGATTATTTAAATCACCGGTTGTTTTTAAGATTGCTTGTTTGATCGATGAGATTTATTGAAATGTATGTGAACTATATCAAGAGTTAAATTATTCAAACAACAAAAAGTTATTAAATAAAGTTTAAAACTAACTTTTCCATTACATAGACTTGGAAGTGAAAATAGTTTCATATTAAAATGATACCAAACTTAAAATAAGCAGATGAATCTATACGCATGTCATTTATTGCCTTTTCTTTCAAATGGAGTAAGGAAAATAAATAAATTTTAGACACCACAATATAATGACTAAACATAAATAGTTAATTAAGTTCATCATTAAACATAGTATTTAATAGAATTATTCATTCCAATTAAAAATCGATTGCTGTAATAAATAAGACCGGTAAACAAAATATTAAAAAAATATGGTTTAAAATATTATGGTTTAAAAAGCGCATGAATATGAATTGTTGAGTTTTAAATGCTGAATCTCAAAGCCTAAAATGCAGATATTAAAAGAAAATTGTTGCCATGTGATTAAATTGATGTTTCAATTAAAATATGATGTAATAACTCTTTCTTAAAAAATAGAATTTCATCAGCAGATAGTATTATAATTAGTTTCAAGTTGCGTTCGTATGACAAAAATATCTCAGCATCTTACCAGTGCAAAATGGCTTTGATGGTATCACATCTGGGCTGTCATCTTCTAAATGCTTCAGTGTTGGAGTTTGCGCTCTAAAAGTATAAACATGCAGATCATATAGTTCGGAAACTGTTTCTAAAGTATAAAAAATAAACTAAAACAATTATACTGACGTATATATTTAACCAAAGCATTATTAACGTTTAAGATTTCCACTGTCCATAAATATGTTTAATAATATTTTTTGTTTTAAAATTTCATAAAAAATATTTAAAAATTAAAATTTTAAAGTTACATTAATCATTAATAAATAATATGAAGCTTGATTTACAATATTAGACTCATTAATAAACGTATTTTTTTCCAGTACAACTGTAAAAGGGTTATATTTTATAGTTTCGAAAATTGGTATACATTTTTACGATCTAAGGAAAAGCACGACGATTAATGTTTTAATATTGTAAGAAGATATTTAATGGGGTTAAAAATATCAAATGCGTAGAACTATATTTTACGAATATTATTTTATGAATAAGTAGAGCAAATAATATGTGGGCATAGTGTCTGATTTTATAATATTATATTATAAAATTACACACGATGACTTAAGTTTTTTTTAAAATATTTTAGAGATTATTTCTTTCCACGGGAGATCAGTGATCAGTCTTTTTCTTAGTACTGCCACCATCATAAAAATTATTACTTTCAAATAGTAAGGTAGGACCAGAAGATATATTTCTGTTGAGAAAAACTCTTTAGAGCGAAACTTATTCAAATGCCTTTTAATTTTCACCCTTATTTTATTTAACGGAACTATTTAAGATTTGAGTTTCAATTGTCTTCTTACGGCAACTGAATGGTATTTTGAGTATCGTAAATATGAATGAAATCATGAATATTTATTTTTAATAATACTTACTTCTTTGGACTTCCTCCATCCGCTAAAGAAAGAAAGGAAACGTTAATTAGTGTTTAAAGACAAAATATTTCGAGGTTTGCTTTCAAAGAATTATACAAATTAAAAAGAAAATCGTGAATTACATGGAATTTCAAAAAAATAAATATAACAATTTAGATAAAAATAAGAAAAGTGTAAAAAAGTAGTCTTTCATAATTGTCTATCATAAGAATATTTAATATTGTTTCTATTGAAAATATTTTACGCAGATTGCGTATATGAAGGCAAAAGTGATATTTGTGCGCTTTTTCTAACTCTTATAACTTTCGAAATTAAATGAAAATATCCTAAATCATGTCAAAAGGAATCTTGGCCCGTCTATTAAATTATGTGAAAAGGAATATCCCAATATAAATAACTGTAGATACTTTTTATGTTTTCGATTTTGCACTCAAGTCGATAAAAGTATGGAGATAAAAATTTTGAGTTATTTCCAAATGAATGCTAAATTCAAAGCGAAATTTTATTTACATTTTCCTTCGAAACAGCCTAATTCTCTTTATATATAGTTTGTATGAATCAGACTTATTTTAATGCACTTTAGAGTCTGTATAATATAGATGATTCAATAAGCCAAAGAACAATTTTACGGATGTGATATGTCGTCGTCAATGTGGCACATACTAAAACCTATCAACTTAAAAGCTTGTTTTTTATTTTATTTTATTAACAGCAACAATTTGTTAATCTTGACTTATTTATTGTATCAAACCCCATTTCTTTCTGAATTGTAGGAATTCCATATTTAGTTTAATTCAGTTTCAGTTTCTTTTGTGAGAACATTTAGTGCTATATTAACATTGAAGACATTTAGCCCCAAAGAATTGCACGAAAGCAAAAGATCTTATCGTAATTATAAATTCTTTTAAATTTAATTGCAATATATACTGCATATTGAGACAGATTTAATAATTTTATCAATTATTGCTGATATCATTCAATATACATTATTTATTGATAGATAGATATTTGAGTTCAAATTAGCACAAAATGTCAACTTTTGCACATTAAAAAATGCATCTATAAAACGCGTCAAATAATTAAATGCTAATGGCAGATACAGATTTCACCTAATACTTCTAAACACAAAGCTCATTTAGACGTTATCAGGGTAAGTGATCAAAAATGTTAATTAAAAAATAGGACTTGAAATTAATTTATTTGTTTAAACGCATGGGTCTTACCTGAGCTATCACTTCCATTTCGTGATTTTAAAACTAAAATGATGATAATGGCAATAACTACAAGGGCAGCAACGACACCAATGAGGACAGCTAAAATCGTACTAATTGTAATTGCTGTTTCATCTCCTATAACAAGAGAAAATTCATGAGAAACAAATATATTATGCTTCAATCAGTAAATCATATTCGTGTTTAATTTAACAAAAGCTAATTGATTGCTGCTCTAACATGCACATTTCGCTAATTCACCTACACTCAATATACACTACCTTACAATAATAAACGAGAAATTTTCAGATTTCGGCATTTTTTGTTTTAATTTCTCAAGAAATACTTGTATTATTAGTATTAATATTATTAGATAATTATTTTATAGCGTAATTATTATATAATTTTTCACGTTGTACAATCTCTCATACATATCAATTAAGTTTGAAACGTTTAGTTGTTTTTAAGGACCGAGAATGAATTACGAACAAAAACTATTACTTTTGAATATCCAATGCCAAAAAATTAACCAATAAGCTTTTGATTAAAATATTCAATAACTGCGTACAATTTCGTATACCTAACTAAAATATTCATGAAGATATGGGCATTTTATTTTCCTCAGGTGTTGAGTTAAATCTGCCTCTGTGGGGGACTTTTTGATGGAATCAAAAGGGGCAAGAGGGACTCTACCCAATTATCCGTCGTCCACTCAGGATATTTCAGGTCAGCACTGTGGTCGGCGCGAGCCTGGTGCAGAATTCGTATCAACCACCCATTGCTGGCATATTCAAACTCCAGTCACATCATTGGAAGACAAGCGCTCTCCCTTCTGAGTGCTCACTGCTCTCCTTTAAATTTGCAATAGTTAAAGGAACTATTAACATTACAAGATATCCAATTAAGATGCTTTGAAATTGAATTTTATTTTTTGACATTGCGCAGTTTAGTATTCCCTAAATAAATTAAAATATAACAAAAATATTATGACTAAGTCGTATCAAGATTTAAAATAGACTGCAATATCATTCCATTTTAGTAACTCAATGAAAGATTCCTCCGATTTAAGATTGACAAAAACTCTGATGGAAACATATTGCTAATGAATTATGTATGGAATGCTGTATATATATATGTTTGATGAAGGCCTCTATCTGAAACAAGTTAAATACAAAATGTGAAACATGTAATTTTACCCAAAATGGTAAATACAACTCAAAGATATTGCAGTCTCCAAAAACCTAGGGGTGTTTCATTTTGTATAGATTTCCTTTAAGAACTCTGATATTTTATGGATTGAAATGGAAACCGTTAGTAGTTGAATAGAAAATGTTACAAACAGAATGTATATAATGGATGTTTTGACGTTTTCTTTTCCAAAGAAAACGTAAATTTCTTTAAAATTCTTTTCATTCTGACGTAAAAATTTATTTCCATTGATAAAATTTGATACCTAAAAGAGCAGCATGGGTGAAATATGTCTTAAAAATGACAACTTATAAAGCTTTTTTTAGAAAATTATGGGGCATTAAGGACATACTTCAGAAATAAAATAGAGCATTCTTAATGTCTGCTTTTTCATTAACATTAAAAAATGTATAGTTTTACAAATAAGTAATTGTTTTTGTCTTCGTTTTTGGGACAAAGCAGCTAATTTTTATTATAATTACTTGGTTTTTATGTTTTGAAAATCTATTGAACAACATTTTATAATTACGTTTAAGGTCGTAATCGTAAATGGGTTTTAAAAGACTTGAAAAACTGGTGAATCATCTATAATATTTTAGTAATAATTAAAAAGGATGCTTTAAAAACAATTACAAATTTTTTGTCAGCCTTTGCCCGAGTTTTTTTCTACAGAGTATGCGCATAATTGCAACTATAACTAAACTAGCATATTTTCAATGGATTTTACCTTTTTTTAAAAAAAAAACCCAAAACATTTGCTATTTTAAAAGAAAATAAAACTATTAATTTCAAAAAAACTTACGTAACAATGTACGTATAATAGAACATTATAAGGGAAGCAAAAACTAAACATAGTGTCAATAATTATAGGAATATTTACTGAAATAAAAAATAGGAATATTTACTGAAAAAAAGTACGAATTTATGCTGGAGTTTTTAGAAAAATTGAAAATTTCTAGAATCACCAATTACTAATCTGCCTGGTCTAGAAAAAATTTAAAATTCATTGTCAATTTTCCACAAATTATAGAAAAAATATAAAGTTAGTAATTCGAATATAGGTTTTTGAGGTCCTAGTAAAGAAAATGAGTTTTATATGACAAATAAAGTGAAAAAATATGTAATTATTAAGTATCTGCAATTAATGACTTGCAAAAGCAAAGGATTTCGAAGACAGAATGAAATTTTTTCAGTAATTTTGCCTTAGCAGAATTTACAAAGAAATCTTGGCTATTGGCTTTCATAAAAAATATTCTCCTAGAAAGTACCATCGTTGAGAAGAATATGATAGTTTATCGTAATTTCGTTTGGGAGATAAAATAAAAATGGAAAGTGTATCATATGATTATATTTTGATGCAAAATTTCCTCTGATAAAGAACGATTTAACCTTAAATTGAGATGTGATAATGCTTTTTTAAATATTTTATCAGTTACTTTTTCTTATGGTATTAGGAGTATTACCTCATTCTTATTTTCTTCATGACTTTATTCACCTTAAAATTAATTATTATTAATTATCATTATTTTTATTTCACTCTTGAGCGTGTTAACACTTAACTATTAATTTGCAATGTGAGCACGTGCATTGTGAGTACTTTTCTAAACACGTAAAAGAACTACTTACTAAACTCTTAATCGAAGACTTTATTTTATAACCAGCGGGAATAGCGATCAATGATTAACTCAATACCCTTTGTAATTATGAACCCGGGAACACCTAGATAAAACCTTGGGACAAACTAGCTTTTGTGGAAAACTTTTTTAATGGAACTAACTTGTATTTGCTTTATACGGACAGGAGTGCCACGAAAATCACCCAGGTTCAGCTTGACTGCAAGGGAGTTTTAACTCATAAGCCGTCTAGCACTGAGGATATTTTAAGCCAGCACTGTAGTCAGTGTGATCTGGGAGAGAATTCATATCAACCAGTCCCTGCTGGAGAACCTGGGCCACATCATTGAGAGGCAAACGCTCTATCCTGTGAGTTACCACGGCTCTAACAAAAAATAGTAAAAAATTCCTAATTTTCCCAAAATCTTTTAATTAAAAAAATTTAATGTTAACAAAATACGGTAGGAAGTATTTTACATGAACAAGGTGAATGAACATTTTAAATAAACTGAATTAAGTGTGGATAAAGATATTCTTTACCTAAGGGCATAATTAGAAACACGCAAGGATGCCTTTGTTTTCCAACACTGTTTTTCGCCCAGCAACTGAGTGTACCATATTCCATTCGTGATTTGGGTGTGTAAGAAGCGATGCTACGAGTAGATTCGGATGTGTAAGACAGCACATCAGTCATTTCAGATGTGTTATTGAATATCCATCTAAATTCTACGTCTTCGGGATCAGCTTCTACTTCACACGTGACGTTGACTTCTTCATATTTACCAACAGCATAAGTTCTCTTTAAATTTGATATGCATACAGGTGAGACTAAAATGGAAGTAATAAATGATTGCATGCAGAAATTAAATATCCAAATCTATAAATAAAATATTAAACTGAAGCCGCTACAAATAGTAGATATAATGAACACATATTATGAAATTTCTTATTATAGAAATGTGCACCTTTAACCCTTAACTAGCAGTGTCATTGACCGTTAGTATTGCCGGTACTGTGTCGTGTATGAACCTACTGAATTTCATCCTTTGAATGCACATATTTTACCGCCCGCTTTGCTGATAAATTTTAGAATTCTTTCATTGTGTTATGGAATCTGCTGCTGGATTTCCTTACTCATAGTGTTTTAGCCTACATGTGCCGGAGGCATTACATTTTAGTAGACTATGAAAACTCTAAAGCTCGAGCGGCAGGCGCAAAAGGCAAGTCAATTAGACAGCTAGTGTTTAGAACGGTTAATCGAATTCCGGTTAAAATCATAGCTACTGTATGGCAATGATTTACAGATATTCTGGTTTTCAAAATGGTAGTTTTTATTTTCACGAAATTAAAAAGCTGGGAAGTAAATTTAACATAATAAATAGTTTTTGCACACTGCTGTAAAATATCAAATTTTATTACATATTATTAGATTATTAATATTATTTAAATAATCATAGAAGCTCTTCGACAAAAATTATCGAGCATTTTGATGTTCCCATATAGCCAAAAGTACGGTAAATTTTCCATATTCTGATAAATCAGACCGTATTTTTTTCTCAGTGAAATAACTACTGTTATATTGATATATTTAATAGCATAAGAAGATAATATCAAGTCGATCGATTATATTACTTATTAGCCTAATAATAAAGCTTACTTTGCTCCTTAAGATTATTTTTAACTATGTTTGTTATACGTGTTTATATCCCTAAAAAATACCTTCTATTATTTTTTTAATGTAGACCAAATGTTTTAAAAGGGAGTCATCTTTCCGTTTCGGGAGTCATCTTTCCGTTTAATTAATTGTTTCCAAGCATACGAATTATTACTCCATGAATTGGCGTCTATAAAAAGAAAATGATAAATTTAGCTTAAAAATGTTGTTCCAGGTGTAATTTATAACTATATTTTCCAGTTTTTTTCATTGTAAAAAATGGAATATTTTTCGGATTACATGAAAAATTTATAAGATACACTGACGGAAAATCAGTTATGTAAAAAATATATATATATATATATATATATATATATATATATAAATTTAAAGATTAAATTTAAATTCGAAAGACACTACATACTTCTTATAAATAAATATAACAAACTCACAGATAAAAAATGTGAGCGTTTTTAATGAAGTGCTTAAAAGAATAAACCTATACGTACATTGTATAATTAGCAACGCTTCTTCACTGACACCATCACCTTCAGCATTTGATGCATAGCATCTATATTTGCCACGGTGCCTCTTTCCTACATTTTGCAAAAGCAAGGAATGATTTCTAACGATTATCCCAACAGCAGGCTGATTCTCGAGAGACATTGTATTAAGAGTCCAAGAAACACTAGTAACAGGAGGATTAGCTTGTATGTTACAATCAAAATATACATCACTGCCTTCTCTGATGTATTCATACAACTGGCTTGCACCGAGAGCTAAAGACAGTTGAGGTGCAACTGAAAGAAAAAATAGGAGATTTAATAAAAGCATAAAATAACACTCTAATGTATATAAGATATTCTATATATACATCCTTAATACATATGTGTTTAGATTCATTTAAAAAAAATATACGTATTAGAGTTATTTTCAATTTTAGGAATCTTTTTAAAAACTTAACTCAATCCATAACTTATAGGACTTTACGCATAAAGTTAATAAAACATAGTTCTAAAGAAAATTACTCAAAAAAATCAAATAATAAAATATTCGAGCTCATATAAATTACTAGCAATAAAAAATTACAATCCGTCAAAAGTGACAAGTTTAGTTTCTTTTATTAAACGAAATATTAAAAAAATATAAATAGAAAAAAATTGCGAAAAAAATAAAATATTCACGATAAATAATTAAATCCCATAAAAATATTTCTATAATAAATTACTATAGAATTACACAACTAGTAAAAAATTCACGTGCAAATAAATTACTGACAAACATTTAAATTCTATTAAAAGTAATCAATATGGTTTAAAAAATACTGGAATATAGAATATTCGTAAAAAAATAATTACTCCCTATTATTACTTAAAAATCATAAAAAAAAGTATTAAGTATATATTTCAATAATAAGACTCAATTAAAAAGACAAAAAGTAAATTATTCACAATAAAGGCCTAAATATTGTTTAATGTAACAAAGAACATTTAAATCCCTAAAAATTAATAAGTGTATAGTTTTGTCTTGAATCAAATAATACAGCTTGAAGAAATAAATTTCTCACCGTGAACATTTAACGAAAGTAGAAAGAATAAATATAATTTTATAATAAAAGACTAGAATAATACAAAAGAAAAAGTCTGTGAAATGTTAATTACTCGTAATGAACATTTAAATTCCATATAAAAATAAATATACTTTTATAATAAATAACTAGAATCATACAAAGTGAAGAAAACATCCATGAAATATCCATGAATAAATTTCTCTCATTTTGAACATTCAAATCCCATAAAGAATAGATATATTTTTCTAGTAATTGAATAGAATAGAACAAATGGGAAAAAATATAGCGAAAATATAAATAACACACAATAAATATTTTAATTCTTGAAAATTAATAACTATTTTGAAAATCTCAGCTAATGTAACGTGGAAAATAAATTTCTCACAGTAAACATTTAAAGCTCATAAGAAATAAAAAATATAATTTTGTAATAAATGAACAGAATATTACAAATAGAAGAATGTTTCCTGAAAAAAAAATAATAAATTGCTCGTAATAAACATTTAAATCCCATAAAAATATACTTTTAAAATAAAAGACTAGGCTAGAACAAATATAAAAAAATCGTCAAAATATGCAAGTATATATATATATATAGTTAGAATAATACAAATAGAAATAAATCTGGAACAAATAAACTACTCACAATGAACATTTAAATCCCATCGATCCTCTAAGGCACTTTCTGGTGTTTCCGGATTATGAGCCTTGCACGTTAAGAATTTTCCATGTTCTTCTCGATTCGGACGGAATTGTATGCGACTGAGGGTAGAATTTCCATCTCCAGATACGATTTCTTTCGATTTTTCATTCAAAGGATTCTTTCCTATCCACCAGGTTAACCTCGCAGGTGGTCTAGATCCAAAAGTCTGGCAGACGACTTCTAAAATTTCTCCAGACGATAAAGGTCTTCGAGGTGTTAAAATATGAACTTCTTGTGGTGATACTAAAAAGAAATATAACATTATTATTAGTAGGACAGAAATAACTTCGATTTGATTGTATGTTGTTGTTGTTAACGTATGCCTGTTTAGGCAGAGGGGGTGTGATTGTTATTGTTTTCCAATGGCGCCATCTATGGCCAAGAATTCGACTTCTGCCACACCATACGTCACACCCTGATTTGAGTGTATATATAACTAAATTAAATACATCTTTTATTTTAGAGAAGACACTAGAGATAGACATTTTAAGAACACATTAATAAATTAATATTTTTATTTTTAATTTTTATTTATTGTAAAATGATTAAATATATTACTATTATGTAAATGCATAATCATAAGTAACAAATTCCATGAAAAATAAATAAATATTATTTCTTTTCGCATCTTCTATTTATACATTGAAAACTACATTTAGCAAAGATCTTTAAACAGCATAGATTTAATGCATATGTAATATTTTTGCTTCAGTTAGGCATGGTTATATTTCTGTAAATTCTCTCATGTTTATAATTCTGTTCTTAATATGATTTTCAAGATATTTCAAAAACGAACATTTTTAAAAATATTTTAATAGGCAAAAATTTTCCCTTAAAAAATACGACAGATTTATGCAAGAATTTTATTTTCGAATAAATAAATTTTCCAACTAAGTGCATATTAGAAAAAAATTAAAAGAACCTAAAAAAAATTTTTAGCAGACGATTAAACGATTTCAGGCATTGTTTTATTATGTAAAGAGTAACACTATTAATTCTTATTTATTATAAGAAATATTTTTGGCCCAGTACAGTTAAGAGGCTGTTGGCGAATCAGATATGAATTATGAAACTTCTATTACTTAAGGTATAATTATTAAAAAATTTTCAAAATTCTAAAATTTATATAGCTATAACTACACATTGCGTAATTAAAATTATATGCATACAGTTTTAATTCAAATTTGTATTACCTTTTCAGCTATAACTTAGTTTTTTATGATAAGTGAATAGAATAATAATTAAAATTAATTAAGTTAAAGGACTTACAGCTTAAATCAATAGTAACTGAAATTGATGATGGAACAGTGAGATTCGTATTCGACGCTTGGCAAGTCAATGTGGCTAAAAGATCATCTCTTTGTAATTTTTTCAATACAAGCTCATTTTTTACATATCCTCTCCCTAATGTTACATAAGAATCATCCAAAAGTGTTGATCCTTTCCACCACGTTAAGGCTGGTGTTGGACGACCTACAAAGTAATCATGCATATCATAAATACTTTAACTCAAACTTTTTCAGGGAACTACCTTTTGCTATCAAAAATCACAATACATTACAATACATTCCTTTTTATTCTAGTTGCATTAAGACTAATTTTATGATTTAAAAAAAAAATTGCACTTAAATCGTGGCTTCATTCTCCTTTTCGAATTTGCAATTCGTTTGTTATATAGACTAGTTTAAAGATCACTTTTCTAAAATTAATTTAATTATTTATCAATGTAATTGATAAAAACGATTCAACTTTTTATTAATGTTGCATTTTTTTCTGTTTTCATGAGAAATAGCAAGTGATATGCAATAATCAGTGATGACCTCTTTAATAAATTGAGAAAATTCTTTCGATATACACTGGGTAAAAGGTATTCATTCTAACAATAATCTTTCATTTTTTAGTAAAAATAGAATTTAGTAAGGATAGGGAATTTTAAATTGTCAATATTACATATAATTGTTATTAATATATATTATTGTTTAGATTGCTCTAAATTGCATGAAAATTATAACTATAAAATTTTTTGGATTTTTTTAAAAAATAATTGCAAACCTTTAAATTACGAAATATAAAATTGTCAGAAAATATTACAAATAAATAATAGGAATAAATAAAAACTTTAAATAATTGATTATAAAATTTTAATTTTTTTAAAGAGTTCCTGGTACAAATTAAGGTTTTTTGAAGTTAACTCAAGAGTTTGAAGATCAAGTTTCAAAACTTTAAATAGCAAATCAACAGTCAAAAACTACCACTTAAAGCGATACAGTAGTTACATTTTTGAACATTTTCTGAATGCTATTAGAAATACATTTTTTCCCAAAAAATAATAACTGTATTGTAACTGTAATAAATTTTTAATATTGTAACTTTGTAGTGTAAAAAAAACTTATAAATGCATTCTATCTCAGAAATATTTTTAAATAACCTATTATTTAAAGTATGCAATATGACCAATTTAATATAAAGTTGAAACTAATTATTATACTGAAATTTTCTTTTAATTTTTCTGCGTTTTGTTACATATTTTACTACCACCAATCTTTGGACCTGTGCATGAGATTTGACAAGTTTAAATAAAAACAAATTCATTTCAAAAATGATGAAATGTAATTTTCCATTTTTAAAAATGCTTTCCATTTACTTTGACCAGGGAATATTTTCAATCTGTATTCTTGACTTGTTCTTTTTTATCTAATGATACAACAAGACTTGTTCGACAGCTTTTAAAAGGTTTTTCGTTTGGAAACTTTCCAAAATAATTTACGAAATTTCTAAATGTTCTGTGACAAAAAAATTTTCCTATCTACATCTGTACGTTCGTTCTAAGAAGAAAAATTTATTTCATAGCTTAAATTCCATTCATGAAAAGTAAAGAATTTCATAAAATTTTCGTTCCTACAGAGAATTATTGAAGTAAAAAAAAATCAGAAAATTCTGAGGAAATCTTTGAAGAAATATTCTTATATAACTCAACCATTCTAATAATGAGATTATTAGAACGGTTGAGTAATATTAAACATTTTGCTTTTATATGTATGACAGAGATGGTGCATTTACAAAGTAGATTCTCCTATTGATTTTATAACTTAGCATGTCTTTAATATGTTCTTTTTAAAATAATTTATGCATCAAGCATAAAATATTTATTAAATTTAAATTTAATAAACATTTTATGCTCGATTTATTTCAAAATTTTATATTAAAAAATAATAATTAAATTTTTGACTTCATTTGGCGTTATTTGTTTTATTAAAATATTTGCAAAGAAATACTAAAACGACATTGCCGAAGTTCTGAAAACTATATCAATAAATTACCTACAATCAGTAAATAATTATATACTCTAAATATTATTTACAAGAGCATTTGCAAAAGTATATATATTATAAGTAAGTAGATCACAAAGGTAATGAATCTGTAAACAATTTAAAGTTATTAATGTGGGCAGATTTAAATTTTATTTATCTAATTTTATTTTAGAAGCATTCACGTCAAAAGACTTTTAAACCAAAAATATAACAGAAAGATTAGGAAAAACGAAAAATGCACATCTTATCTCGAATTTGAATTTTGATTAAATCTGCTTTATTGCCACTTTAAAATAATAAAGAAGGCATTTGTAAAAGAATACTACCTCCTGTAGCTTCGCACACTAAACTAATAGTAGCACCTTCTTCATAAGGTCCAATGACTCCAGATACTGTGTTGTTCTTACCATCTTTGATAGTTAAGTTTTTTGGAGGCACTAAAAACGAAGGGAAATTTCAAAATTATCAAAATGATTTTGACTGCTTTGGGAAAAATAGAAAATATTACAATCTCAAAATTGAATTTGGGTAGGCTGTTCAACAACGGTTATAAAATAAAATGAAATCCCAATATTGGGAACCATGGTAGTTCAAAAAGGGGCACCGGGTTAGAATCCCTGGTCGATACGAACACCGCAGACCGGCCTGAGCCGACCATAGTCCTGACCTGAAATATCCTGAGTGGAAGCCGGATCATGGGTCAGAGTTCCTTTGCCCTCAGGCTAAACTTGGAAGGTTTTCGTGGTTTCCCTCTCCATGTAGCGCAAATGCGGGTTAGTTCCATGAAAAAATCCTCCACTAAGGCAGATTTTTCCCAATGCTTGGTCCAGAAGTTCCCTTGTCGTCTAGATCAGGATAACAATTACAAGGCTATGGAGTTGAACATTGGTAGCCGTGAACTCAAAATTGGATCGGTTGTTCAACGACGGTTATAAAATCTCAAAACTGATTTATAAAATTTTTTTGAACATTGGTAGCCGTGAACTCAAAATTGGATCGGTTGTTCAACGACGGTTATAAAATCTCAAAACTGATTTATAAAATTTTTTTGCTGTCAGGCAAACTTTCGGATAAAAAATGACAAAATACATCATATAAAAACGCACGATCTTTAAAATAATCCTTTTTTGCGTATAAAATGTATTCCACGTTAGATGTAGAAATTTAAAAATAATATCAAATGTAAACTTTTGCTTTTGACTTCCATTAAATGTTCTAATTCTCAAAGGGTGAATGAGTGTTTCGTATGATTTTAAAAACTTAGTTCGATTTTATTGGGGTATTAATTTATGTAACTAATTTTCCATGGATTCAATTTTGTTTAAATACATGGGAATATTTCATGTTTTTTAGTGTTCCAATTAAATATCTTTAAACACATAATTTTTAATAAACTTTTAGGCAATGCCAATCACAACATCTATCCAAGCATTATAATGTGCACATTTTATTCTACTTCCATATCTTCTTATTGTATAGGATTATCATGTAAGGATTCCCCAAATGAAAAGTGGACAACTGCGATTGATCAGAATGACTGCAGCTAAAGTAGCACCCCCGAGTAGGGATATAAAGAACGGTTGGAGGTGTGCACAGCATACGACGTTCAACAGTGAAAGCTGTTTGTGGGAGAGGAAACTGATTGAAAGTAAAGACGTATACACATGAATGGTTCCATATCGGAACAATTATTTTCTGCCACACTGGAGCACAACTAATACAATACAATATTGCAGTACACTGACGAAACTATTAAAAGCAATAAGAAGCAAACCGCATGGCCTTCTCAAGCAACAACTTATCATTCTTTATCACAAGGCCTGACCACGCATCTTCTATGAACCCAGACGACTTTACAAAATTTCAGTTTAGAAATGTGGATACGCCCACATTTCTCTGTGAAGTCTGGATTTGTCACCCTGTCACTTACATATCTTTGAGCCACTTAAGAGGTAACCCATTTCCATTCCGAAGACGAAGGAAACTGTGCAGAACACTTTCCTAGAATCAACCACAATCTTCTTATAACTAAAACATAGACCTACTACCTAAACAATGAGACATGTGTTACAACACCCATGGCGATTTTTATTTTATTTTTAGAAGGATTCTTTCCATTTGACTAGTACACTTTTCATTTGGACAGCCCTTATATAATAATTTTTAAGCTTTTTTAATGCTCTTTTTCACACATAATTCAATATATTATTGCTAAATTTCATACCCTGTGTTATATACAGAATTGTCATATAACTGTATTGTTAATTTTCCTCTAGAATAGAGTTTCTGGCAACTGCTACTGACACATGTACTATCCGTTAGGATCATACACAATGCTCTGTGCTGGGTTATTAGGGCTTGTAATATGCTTACATGAATATGCCATTCATAAGTTTATATTCAAATATATTTGAAGGAATAAAACGTTAGTAGTTATTTAATTTTTTTTTTTTTTTTTGAAATATGGACAAAAACAAGATTATTGAAATAATAATTCTTTTTAGTTCTTGTTGTTACTAACAATAGCATCATAAAACCAAATATTCTTGGAAACTCATCAAAAGTTCTAATTCTTTTACTTGCTGACAAAAGAAAAAATAAATTTACATCCAATTTTTATCCTAGGATTAAAATTAATACTCGTTCAAGAATAAATGACATCAAATTTGAATAAAAGAACACAGTGTTGTGCCATCTGAATTATTTCAAAAGTAATACCTTCATAAGAAGCGAGGGATTATCTACCGAACAAAAAATGTTGTCGATAAAAGTGTATTGTTAACATAACTTAAAAATAAACATCGCTGAAGAAAACAATTCCACAAAAAATATACATCTGCTTTCAGTAAAATGTTTTTCATAAATATATCATAATAAAAACTGAAAACTTTGGATTACATTTACTGAAAATAAGTAAAAAAAGTAATTTTGTGAAAATTATTGACTTGAATTTTGCGTAAACTATAATGTGCTTAGCTATTATTTTTTTTTACATTATTACTTGTATAATGCAAAAGTTGATTGATTGGTTGTTAATTTTACGTCACACTAGAGCTGCACAATGGGCTATTGGCGACGGTCTGGGAAATATTCCAGAGGAGGAAAAGAGATGCAAAAGAAATTTAAGTTAATTTGTACACGGATATAAATACTTATATAAACAGTTTATATAAATTTGCGTACATAAATATGCACTCAGTTAATAGGTACACTTTTGTGTTTTTAAGCACAATTAAATGCATTTAGTATCCGATTTTTTTCTTTTTTTTTTGCGCTTCATGTGTTTGCTACTTTCCTACATTCTGTGATTGCACTATTCTTAATCGCATTACATTACATTTACTTCTACGTTAGACATATATTGATGTTACACTTATATGAATACGTTTCACTTTTATGATTTACACACTTAAATGTTAATTATATTTTCGTCAGCAATTTTATAATTCATATTTTGTTACACATGCTTTGACGATCAATAGCAGAATTGAGACTTTCTGCTCTGCTTTGACGATCAATAGCAGAATTGAAGATCAATAGCAGAACATGTCGGTATTTGCTGGGCAGATAAATTTAATTATTAAAAAAATTAAATATATAATAATCCACGGGATTTTTACTTAAATCTTAAATCAAATTTTCTAGTATTTTTAATCATTTAAAAATCAAAGTTTTTTAAACTATAGAAAATTCGGGATGAAATTGCGGTTTAAAGTACCATGCACCATGTATACAGCGAATGTAAAACCCACTTTACAATAAAATTTTATACAGTAATTTTTACAATAATACTTTTTTAATTAAAGTGGTTCATTGATTTCAAAATAATTATAATTATATCAGAATTCTTGTTCCGTAACAAGACGCTAAGGTAAAAATAGATTTTACGGTAAAAAGTACTGAAACCCCTAATGCTGATACTGTTTACAGTAAGTCCATCCGAAATTTTTACAGAATACGCTAAGTGATCATCAAGCGTTTGTTCATCCAATGGTATGTACAAAGCAAAAGTTCTATATTAAACTTAATATTTTCAAGAGATTAGCAAAATTCATTTAGAGAAACAATTCTACTTTAATCAACTGTAAGCTTTTTCTTTGCAAAAAGGTGCGATGTTTAATTCATCATATTACACTATTACTTAGATTATTACTTATATTATTACTTTAAAGATTACACAATGAATTTTCTCAATTTTCGATAAGCATTAAGTTAACAGTTCACAATTTTTGCAAATTCCTAACATTGGTGAGGGAACTTTTTTAGTTCGGGTATGCTGTAATATTATCAAGAGAGTCAGGCAGAAATACTTTGCTTTTAAATCGCAATTGGAAACAGAATGTTTTAGTAATACTATAAATTGCTTTTTAACATTTTTAAGACATTTTTCTTTATTTTAATACCACTTCTGAGATTTAATACAGAATACAAACCCAACTCATTAATTACATTGACACTGTACGTTATGCGAAATCTGGAATATTTATGCATATATTTTTTTATTCAGTAAGGAAACAAAAAAATCTGCAAGAATAGTAATTTTTGCAAATTTCTGAAAGTTCCAATACTATCACGGTACTTAACGTAAGCAGAATTAGGATAACGTAATGTTTACTTTTTAAAAAAAAACATTTAAAAAAAGCGAATATTCAATTTTTGGATGCTGATGAAATTTATTACATCTAAGTCTTTGAGGGTTTCGCACAGTTCATTATTTGTTTTTTTTTTTCCTCCGGCTGACATCACTTTGAATTCCGAAAAAAATTTGTCTTGAGCATTTTCGCAGCAAACCTACAAACAGTTATATTTTTCTGCCATGGTCCCTGTTTCAGCTGCATACGCTAAAGTCGATTTGACTAAAAATTTATAAATATTCTGTTCAGTTGACTGTTTATTAAACCTGTTTTTAAATTTCTTTAGTCCAAAAGAAGCATTGGTTTACAAGTATAATATTTTGTTACGAATGTTATGTTTGCTGTTATTTATTGTTTATTTCCTATTATATTATTTTCCGAATTGATATCAGGGCCAAAATGTGTGGCTACTTTGAATTTTAACTCGTCTATTTTAAAAAAACAGGTTGATTAAATTTTAATTTGGTGCATGATATAAATGTTTTTTTTTATTTTGTAAATGCCGATTAGCATTTTGGTTAACTCAGCTTTGCATGGAATTGCCTTTAAATAAACAAATTTTATTATAGTATAAAGAAAGCGATTTTTTTTACAAAATTCCCGAGATGCAGTGAAATACACCAAAAGTAAAATTTACATTACCTAACTATTGGGATCAGATTTCCTGGATCACGGCTTCTTCCGATACTCTAAGGGTCAGAAATCCTTATCGTAGATAAAGTATGTTTATTTATATAATGTACGTTTTGAAGCCTGATTTCATATTTTTACCCAGTGGCGGTTTTACAAAGGGGAAAAATCGGAAGAATGTTTTTCCCCTATACACAATTTCCGTATCTAATAACATGAATAGAAGAAGAAAAAAAAACGGTATCGCTACGCGAAAAAGATTTCAGGCTGAAATACTACTTTTTTTAAGTGCAAAACCGGCAGTGGGCTGAAGTATCGGTTCCAATAGTTAACTTGCTTATCTAAAATAAGGTTCTCGAGCCATTATGATTGAACGTTAATACTTTTTTATTTTTATTTTATTTCCAATGATCTGCACAATCGATCTTGCCGATGAGCAGACCTAGTGCTTTCTCCAGAGGTGGTATCCAGTCTTTCAGGACCACCACAATGGATGAGATACCGTTTGTCATGTTAACTAAGACGTCTAGTTTCTGCCACACTAGATGGCAGCACCGAGACTCTATTTGGATGCTAAAGTGCACTAGGAATTTAATTTTGCCAGAAATGCCAAGAGCCAATAAGGCACTTCAAGGATCTTTTACATGGCCGCTGAGGATTTTCTGCATCCCGAAAATCCGGTGTCTGGGCCGGGGATCGAACCCGCAGACTTGGGCTCAGAAGGCCGACGACAAACCAACTGCGCCACCCAGCCACCTACGTTAATACTTGAAAATCTGATAATTTGGTCAGAAAATATACCGAGTGTTCTGTTTTTAAGTTTGATTGCTGCACATAATGCTTGAAAGATTTATATATATTACAGAAATCTTAACTATATAGAACTAAAAGTTGCTGTGGTAGCATTAGTAAGGAAACTGCCCTGATGAACCTGGATAATTCATTTGATTAAATTACAGCAGATCTTGTCCTATACAAAATCAGTAATACGATGCAATTAGAAATTTGACAAACATTTGAAGGTCATGTAATAAAAAATTCAGTGATTTCATGCATGAAGAAAGGATTCTGGTTGAGCATACGGTATTATTACCATTCTTTTAGTAATTTTTGCGTTCATATAGTAACGTTTACCGGAAATTCTGGTTTTTAAAAATTATAGTTCTTAGTACCACACATTTAGTAAAAAATCTAAAAATGAAAAGTAAATTTAACCGATTACTGGTTTTCATGTTCTAAGGTATAATAAAATTGCTAAATTTTATAGCATTGATTAAATTTCATCACTCATTATAAAAAAAAACCATTACCGAAGTGTAATTACCGATCATCTTGGTGTCCCCATAGAACTGGAAACACTACAAATTTTGCCATATTCTGGTAGTTTTGACCATACTTTTTTCTTCTGTGGTAGTGGTGGAAAATTGACCAAAATAATGAAATATACTTCAAATATACAAGTTGCTGATGCGGCAAAAATTAATGAGTTTAATTTTAGTAAGTGCTGAATATTTTTCATCACACTTTTCTTAAAAAAAGTTTAAGTCTTCATTTTCACAAAACTTTGAATTCGCTCACGTTCATACTTGTAAAAGTAATTAAAATACTCACCTATGACTATAATTTTCATTACAGAGCTCAACGTTCTAGACCTTTTGAAGTCTACTCGGCATTTGTATTCACCAGCATCAGTTTCTTTCACCGGCTTTACACTTAAGGATGCTTGAGTATAGTTTATGCTAAAGGTGACACGATTTTCTAATTGTTTATGTGATAACTTCTTCAAAGACACGCCATCTACTTGACGCGTATCAACACTGTAAATAGGATTGCCAGAATCACCCTTGTACCAAAGTATCAGGGTTACTTGATCATCTGGAAACGATGCAGTCACATTACACGGAATAGTGAGTTCAGCATCAATCACAGCAATAAGCTCATTGTAATCTGGAAAGAAAAAGGAAAGAAAAGTTTAGAAAAGCATAATTGAAATAAGCCAAAAAAATACAATGCATGCACTAGCTAAAAAAACAGGGATAAACTATATTTGAGGATGCCCCTTGTTTCTCGCCAAGTTGTGATCGCGATTGATCATCAAGTTGGGCGATTTTGAAACCCAATCGTGATTCTGATTGGTATAGATTCTAGCGTTATTTTCAAATGTTCAACGGTACATGTAATTTCAGGTACAGAGGTCCGTTAGTTCTAAGTTGGATACCGACTGGTAAGGTTACTCTTGCTTCTGGTCAATAAGATCGAAGGTATGTGGGCAGTCATGAAAAGGGACTTCAGAAAAGAATGTCATCGCCAGTCCGGTACCACAGGCGCCATTTTCGATTCGTATTTCGTATTCGTATTTGCGATGGAGGTACACAGATTCTATTCATGATAAATATAGACAGTATCTAAGTGCTATTAGAGAATTCGGTTCACCTAAATCAGAGGATATTCAAGCTTACCGAGGGAGTGAGTTCTTTTTTTCTTTTTCTTTCTGTGCTGACTCCATTAATTTTTGTTTTGATTCAAAATACATTTTATTGGGTTTATTAATTTTGCTCATATCGGGTTCATGGCAATTTTATAAAGTTTTGGTCGATGTTTTGTTGAAATTTCCCAAATTTTATTGAAATATCATTATATTTTGGCAGTAATTACCACGGTGTTCCGTTCAAACAGGAATGGCGCCAAACATAAGTCACCAATTTCGCCAAGGGTCACCCTCAAGTATATTTTTACCTAAAACAGGATTGATAACACTGAGGAAGACTTCTAGGGGAGTTGGAGTAATTAATCAGGATTAAAACTGTCTAACAATTGCTTGGAAACATTGTCATACGCTGCTAGGGGCATTTTTCTTATGAAATTTTCCGAACCGCACAATGAATTATTTCATAATCACCCCTACCAATCATAGCAAAACACCCCTAGCTGTGTATAACGATATTTCCAAGAATTGTTTCTTATGAAGTTTTAATTTCGATGAAGTGCCCTAACTCCCTTGAACGGTAGTCAAAACATTTAAGCGGCCATGTGTTAAATATAACGTTTCTGAACATTTCGACAAAAAATTAACTAAAAATATCAGTTCAAAGAAAAAAAAACTGTAGCTTGGAGAGAGAATCTGATTGCAGAGTTTAAATCAACGATACAAATGTATTTAAGATCTGGTACGAAATCGCATGCAACAGAAAACAAAAAATAAACAAAATGTTGCTTAGAGTTATCCTTTTTTTTCTCGAATAGTATCTTAATTGGATGGTTTTCAAATATATCAAAAATAGATTTGTAGCATTTAGATGAAAAATACATTGATGACATTTCGCATGACCTTATATATTTTTGCACTCTTCTATTGCTATTCTGAAATAAACTCAAATTTCTCGAAATAAATTATGAGATATTTTTTTCTTAGATTCAGTAATTCAAGACTTCGCTTTTGAAGAGCTAACGCTTGCATTATGATCACTGATGCAGTTTGCCTTGTAAGTGATTTTTTTTATATACATTTGTTAGTCTTGCATATTTAATTAAGAGTCAATACTCAACGGAAAACATTCCGAAAAATTTTAAACAGTACATGCAACAGAAACAATATTCGTTATAGGGTCACTGCTAAATATTTTAGTGAAACGGAAGAAAATGAATTACTTTGCATGTTTTAAAAAAATTACTGCACAATCAAACAATAAAATAAGTTGTTTTTATTTTGATGAAAAAATAAGCTCGTTATATAAAGATTTTCGGTGTGCAATCCGACTCATATAGAAGGTGTTAAATTCCTTCCATCTCATAATTCATTGTATATTATATCGATAAAGATAGAGTTTAAAGAAACAGTAAACTAACGTGAAAATTACTACACAATCAAACCTCCGAATAAACTTCCTTGTTTTTAAAAGTGAAGAAAAAACTAAAGATGAAGAGACGGATTGATGGGACACACGGACTAATTTTTAAGAGATAAAATTTAAAAAAATCTCCAAATAGGTATAGAAAATATTTGTTTTTTTTTTAAATTGTCATAAAAGAATTTTTTTTGCAATCGCAACTGATTATTTAGCTGAAATTAAATATTTATTAAAATATGACGAATCAATAATTTTGATAGCGTAATTTTGAGATCACCATTCAGAATTTAATTTTCTTTCCATAATTGGACGGCATTTTTAATAATAAATCTAACTTTTAATTTCATTGAAAAGAAGTTTTCTATAAATCTGTGCACTTCTCATTAAAATCAGAAATATATTCATCTTTAAATTCTTGTAGTTTTAAGGAGGTTAATTAAAAGAAAATTTTCATAACATTTTTGACTTTAATATTTAACTTGTAAAGTGCCTCATTAAAAATATGGTAAAAGGAATTTGAAATTAAAAATTGCATGATAAATTTGCATTTAGTGTCCTAAACCAAACTTCTATTAAAGCTAATTAATGAATTAAAAACAGACATATTCACATCTTAAAAATGTTTCAGAATTATTTAATTTGACATAGAAGTTCATATTTTATCTATAATTTGTCAGATTCTTAACTTCTCGGACTGAAAGATAAAGGAAAATTTATTTTAATGAAGATCAAATAACGAAATACTACATGTTTAATCTCGTTAACAAACAACTTATGAAATGATATCCCTTGAATTAAAAAAATGGCGTGCTTTTCCATTTCAGATGTATATCTCATTTAAAACCGGAAAGTTTTTCAATTAAAACAAATTTGAAATTTCTATCAAGTAATTTCAAAATCTTATCAAAATAATTCAAGAGCATAATTAGTTCACTTCATATTTGCCAAACATTCCAATTTGTAATCGACAAACAATTTAAACTGGATAATGTTATCGCAGAAATTAATTTAATGCAAATAAATAACAAGTTGATATTTAATAGGCTTTGCCATATTTGAGATACCGAAAATTACTTCATTTAAAACATATTCAAAGCATATTCTCCAGTAAAAAGTAATTTAAAAGAAAACTTAGATTAAAAAAAAACTAAATTCAATGGAACTTGTTTCCGTAAAGTTTATTAGGGAACCAAGTGTTTAAATTTAGAAATATTTCAAAATGAATTAACAGGTTTCAACTTGAAATATATAAAATTCATTCAACATGACTAAATCGCTGAACTAAATTAAAATTATGCAATTTAGAACAAAACGTATAATAAAACTATATTACCTGTTCAATAAAACTTTGTAAAAAAAAATATTTTGCGCTTTGAATCAGAATGCAATCCATAGTGCTTTAATTCAACTTTAAGCATAGTGCAGCAATTCCACTAGCTATAATAAGGCACTACATAGATCCACATATTAAGAGGAACAATAGTATAGGATAAGGAATTTTAACTGCTCCGACCCCCCCCCCCCAAATGTGGATACGTGGGAATTTACAGACTCGTCGCCGCGACAGCCCACTCCCTCAAAAGGGGAGGGTAGTTCAGCACCATCACATGCGCCGGTCGAGAGACTCGGTGAAGCACACCCCCCCCCCCTCGTGGCATTTATTTAGAACCAATCATTACATTAAAAAGAATGGCAACAGGCGCATTGTAAAATTGTAAGCAAAATCTTCTTATACAATTAGTAAATCTTCACAATTAATATACAATTAATAATCAAATAAATCGTTTTATACAATTAAAATTATCAGGTCAAAGGATCTTTGTAAAAATATAACATACAAAAATATGTTTTTTTTTTTTTTTTCATTTTTTACAAAGTAACAGAAAATATCATGTAAATAAGCTTGAATAGGGATACCATAAAACACACCATAAAAACCAGTGAGTTTAAAAGATACATGTGTTAAAAGAAATTCAAGTGGGTTGTGAAGTAGAGCTGATAAAATCTAAATACGGGCAATATGATGAAATGGTGGATGGACATGAGTTAAGATCGATGAAATCAAGATTGATATTAAAATGGGGTGAGTTGGTTTAAGAGTGATAAGTCAAAAGCTGAATTTAAAATGCATGATAACATGGTTTGACTTAACACCATAAAGGTTGCAGAAACTTTTAATGGCACTGTTATTCAACATTCATAAACATATCTAATAATGTACTGCATCTGCATATAGAATTAATCAAGCGTCATAAAACTTTTTTCCTTCATTGAAAAATCGTAAGGGCCAACGCAATTGTTTCGGATGTTAAACTTTGGAAGTTCAACCGTACATTTTGTGTTTTTGCACTAAATCTACTAGAAATGAAGAAACATTTAAAATGACGAAAATGTGAAAAATATTGTTCATTGTGTACAATAGAAAAAAATTCCAATTCGACAGTTAATTCAAGATTCATTAGCTGTTTAACTTGTAGTAAAAACACTCGGGAGCCACATGACAGACTGCAGAAATGCAACGACATATAGTATATGTATATATATATATATATATATATATATATATATATATATATATATATATATATATATATATATATATATATATATATAGCCTTTTTTTGCGGATATAATCGTGTGGGCTGATGAGAAGATTATATATTTTTTTCCAGTTTTTTTTTATAAAATTTCATCCTGTTTTTTTCCCCCTTAAATCAGTTGTTTGTTATTTTTTTTTAATTATTATTTCCCCCCCCCTTTTCCATATGTCTATAATTTTTCTATTATTTTTGTTTTATCTTCATTTTTAACTTTATATTTATATATATATATATACACCCCAGCAAATATTTTGCCTTAATATGGGTCCTAGAATGGTCAATATAGAGCCTACATTGATCAGTATAGAACCAGTTTTGGCAAAATATTAGATATAAAATATCGCAGGAATCTGACAATTCTATATAGGACCGATATTGGTAGTAAAGCGGCTGATCGGATGAATTAGTAAATTCCATATAGTTCCAATATCAGCAAAATAACGACTCTTTAAACAATTATTGAGATAAGAAGATTCATGAATATTGGCCCAATGAGAGCCCAAGTTATTTTCCTGCTAGGTATATATATATATATATATATATATATATATATATATATATATATATATATATATATATATATATATATATATATATATATATATATATATATATATATATATATATATATATATATATATATATATATATATATATATATATATATATATATATATATATATATATATATATATATATATATATATATATATATATATATATATATATATATATATATATATATATATATATATATATATATATATATATATATATATATATATATATATATATATATATATATATATATATATATATATATATATATATATATATATATATATATATATATAATTATTGCTCACTTCATGATGCCCTTCGAGAATAATAAAAAGTATCCAAAATGTATTTCTTAGAGCAAGTCGAAACAATAATATCTTTTAGCACTTTTAATAAACGGAAACTTTCATAAAAAGAATTATCTAAAAGCAGGTTAATATCCTAAAATAATTTTTCAAGAGTGCAATCACGCCTTTTGACATTCATGCTAAACGCAGGAGTAATGCCTATAACGATTAGTGTTGTTAAGAAGTAAAAATACTTCTCATTTATTATATCACATTGTGTCACATTCTATATTTCTTCGTTTTATTCAAATAGAGTTGTTTTAAGTAATCGTTTTTTAAATCTAAGTAATCGTTTATTTTAGTATGATAAACCTCTTGACAAAATGATCTTGTATAAAACTTTTATAATTAATTTTATAATTAACACAATTTCTTTAAATGTAAACAATATAAATATTTCAAAAATATTAATGTAATATAAAATGTATACAAAAAATACTTCTCATGAAAATACTTCTCATCGTAATCTCGCATTAACCATTATTTTTATTATTTTTTTGGGAAGCAGGAATTAAAAAAATAATACTTCGCAAAAATTAAGGATAAATGCTATGATCACAATAGGGGTTGGTGAGCAAAACGTACAGGGGTGGGGCCTTTTGCCCATTTAATTTTTTTTCTTTAAAAATCTGTGCATTCAAACAATAAAACTTACTTAATCGTCATGTCATAATGTGCTTTTTTTCTTAAATTACAATTTAAGCAAGCAGTAATTCATTTACAATTTTTAATTAGTAACTTATTAATAAGTAAGCTCCCCAAATTCTGTATGTCAAAACAAAAAACAAAAAAAGAGCCTTAAAAAGTGTTTAGTGACATAAATTTAAAAAAACAAATCATATCCGACATTATTTAAATTGGAATAATATTAAATTTTTAATGTCAATTTGAATAAAAATAAATATTGCTTTCACACGTGTTCGCTATAAGTGAATTATTTATTTAAGCAACAGTCCTCTGTGGGCCTGGGAGAGGGTCATGTAGGTGACGATTTCACAATTTCGTGACCAACGGGATAATTGTGGCAACATGTACTTCACTGTGCACAGGCCTCTTTTACTTCACACGCAAGGTGCTACCGATCAATCGGGGCCTGGCTAGACTTCAAGCCATAGCCGAGATTGAACCCCAGTTTATCTCAAAGATACTTCAGCATCTTAACCACTGAGCCATCGCAGTTATGTTATAATGTTCAATTTCCTTTATTTAATGTAATTTTTTCTTATTATGCAATAAATATTATAGTAAGCAGGTGATTAAAAAATATTTAAAACAAGCAATTTAACATTTGTTTTTCATCTTACCAGCTTTAAAATCAATTAATTGCAAGTTTTTGTTGGTTTTATGTTGCACCACTCAATTTCTTTTTTCCTCTTATCATTTTCCCGTATTGGATAGTAAATATTAAACCCTTCCAGCTCTCGCCAAAAAGATGTTGGGAAGTTCCGCCCTCTAATTTTTCTGCCCGAGATATTTCCGGCCTGAAGTGTTTAAAAGTCCTGACCTGGAGCACTGAAAATGTTAAAACAGTGTATTTAAGCTCTAATTCATTTTTATTTCACAATCTGTACACCACATGGCAGAACAAGAATATTTGTGATGTGTTTAGATATAGTAATTTAATTCTTTACGTCAGCAATCATTAAACATAAGTGTTTGCAATTTACCCAAAATTTGAAAGCATATATACAGCAGATACAATTAATTTCATATAATTTTCCTGAATAAAATATTATGCTCTTTTAAGCCCGTTTTATTCAAAATTATACGAAAATTAAGTTGTTAAATTAAAAATTTGATTCAAAAATATTTTAATTTAAAGTACCAATACTTATAAAAATATAAATACTAAATACTAATAAATATACATACTAATTAAATACTAATGCGTTTACCCTGTTTTTCAACTACCACTGAGAAAAATCTTTAGCTAAAATCATAAAATTTTAATTTGAAATTAAAAATAATATTTGTTTCTTGACATCTAAGAGTTTAATCATTTATAATGAAAAAGTGTAATCCGTTAAAATTTAAATCGCGTATCTCTAGTGGTTTTTCGTTTGCTTTTTCTTAATCCAAGGAAAAATATTTATATTTTATTTGATGTGGAAATTTAAATTGAACATTTTATTAAAAAATATCAAGAAAAAAAATCATTAATTATAAGAATTTCAATCTTTTTTAAAATTATACTTATAAGAAAAATATTTGAGCTAGGTGAAGGGAATTCATTAATTTCTCTTAACCTAAATACAATTTTTTATATTTTCTCTTGTAAAGTAAATATTTATACAAACAACTAATTAAATATATTAAAATCTAGCTTATTAGTAATGAGAATTTTCATCCCTTAAAAATATGTTTAAATATTTGTCCCGATTTATTTATTAATTAATTAAATTTTTTTTTTGTTTATTCGCTTCTGAAATTGTTCTTACTCTAAGTGCATTTATCTATCCTTACAGTAAAGTAAATGAAAAATCTGTTTAAAACTAGTAAAAGAAGGAATATTAATAATAACAGGGTCAATTTTACAATATTATTATATAACAACGCCAACTCTAAGAGATTTTAAGTCGGGTAAAATGTTTTGACAACGTTACTTCAGGGATTCCATAATTTTTATTATCCTAAATATAATTTTCAATCTTTTTATTCTATTGTAGAGAAAACAAGGAAGGAAATTATACTTTAAAAAATTCCTAAAATGTGATCGTATATATAATTCACGTTTCTTGAAAGAATTATGAAATTTTTAGATCAATAAAATTTTTATTGTAATGGAAAAAAAAATATCGGATTTAAATTCTCCTATTTATAATAATCTTTAAAAATTAAACAAAAAGTAAATTTAAATCTGGTCTAATATTTATGTCACGTTACTTCAGTGAGTTCCGAAAATTTTTCTAGCCTATGAGCAAATACAGAGATAAGAACTAAAAAAAAGGAAATGGAAACTGTGCTATTTTCTCCATGGCAAATAGCTAAACGAGGCATTCTACAAAAGCCCTCTTTTATGGTTGGAGTGACATAGGAATCTCTTATGTTGATTATTTCAAGTTGAACGGACATAAACAGCACATTGGTTTACGCGGCACGTTTCGGTATATCAATGACTGCATAAGCAACTTGAATACGTAGAGCTACCAATAGCAAAAACTCTTTGTTGTGCTTTCGAGCTGAAATTGATTATATAAAAAATCTTTTGTTCCATTGTTAGTTGTAGTACATGTGTCATTTTGTACAGTCGTTTGATGTTTCAAATAAAATGTATTACAATGTCTTTTTCCTGTCTTCAGCAAAACAGTGCGTGAAGTTAGAATATGCTATTGATTTTACATAAAAATAAGTAAGAGATAAAAAGGTAAATCAAATGAAGGAATTTTATGATGTAACCCAGTCATAATATTTATTATAAAGTTCCTCATTTCCTCATCGTATCATAAATTGAAATAATTTTTTTAACTTTTTGAAAAGAATCTTTAATTGTACATTACATACTTTTCAAGAGCTATAATTCTGAATTTTAAAAATAAAAATATAATTTAATATATAGGCGGCAAATGGCATTAGTAATCAATTCCATCTACAAGAACACACACATTTACTATTATCTTTCATGCATGTTATTTTAGCCTGCAAAGAACGGATTTTATATACATATATATATACATGCATGGATGTTCTTTCATTCGCTGTACTATTTGTCCTTACTGGGGGAGCAACATTAGCCCACCTAATATGGTGCCCCTGAAAGAGTGGCCAACAAATCTGCTCTAGTAATACCTGGATAACGAATGTCAATCGAGAGGCATTGGAGAAAAATAAGAAGTAATATATATATATATATATATATATATATATATATATATATATATATATATATATATATATATATATATATATATATATATATATATATATATATATATATATATATATATATATATATATATATATATATATATATATATATATATATATATATATATATATATATATATATATATATATATATATATATATATATATATATATATATATATATATGTAGATATATATGCAGATGGTTATCAAAATAATGGAAACATCTTAGATTTTGAAGGAATCCTTTATTAATATGGTACCGTAAATGTTCTCTTTACGAAGGTATCTCCTAACTGTAGTTGTTGACACTGGATAATCCAGATGCTGATTGAGCTCTGCGGTCACTGTGGCTGCAGTTGTTTTCTTTTTAGACATTACAATCCGCTTCAATACCCGTCGGTCTCTTTCACTCAGCTTCTCCTTCCGTTCACTATTTTGCTTTGTTAAACTTGTCTTTCCGAGCTGTGTGTATGCTGTAATGAATTTAGACACCGTACCTCTTGAAACGCCTAAAAGCTGGGATGTTTCGGTCAGTGTTGCTCCAACTACTCGGGCTCCTACAATTTGGCCTCTCTGAAAATCTGTGAGGTCTGACATTTTACGCTTCTGACAAAAAATCAAAACGTAGGTAACTCCGCTAAAGCTCTCTCATACCACCTAATATATGTACTTTTTATATTAAAAAAACTGGTAGCTAACATTATATTTTAATGCTTATGAAGCGAATTCTTAAATGTCCCTTTTATTCACAAGTTTTTCCATTATTTTGATAATCACCTGTATATATAGATATATAAATTTAGTTGCTGAAGTTTTGGTGACAATGTTAATTCTTTTTTCTCCATTTATTGACAATGGTTTGTTTTACCATATATCTATATATATCTATATCTTTATAAGGCTTTTGAAAAAAATAAATTCTTCAATACTGCTGCAGTGAGCTGAATAGTGCTTTCGTCATGCAATGAGTTGAACCGAGTTCGAATCCCAGTGATGGCTGGTCGATTCAAATTCTGTTCTCTGCTCGCACGGACCACAGTGTTGACGGAAATTATCCTCAGTGGTAGACTGATCAGGAGTCAGAGTCCCCTAGCCGTCAAGCGAACAGTGGGAGATTTTTGTGGTTTTCATCTCCTTGTAACATAAATGCAAGTTAGTTTCATCAAAAAGTCCTCCACGAAAGTAAATTTCTCCCAATACTTGATCTCGGAGTTTTCTTTACTTCAGGATTGGGTTAAAAAATACTAGGCTATGGTGTTGAACATTAGTAGTTGTAAACCCACAATTGAGTCGGCTGTTCAGCAACGATTATAAAATAAAATAAAAATTTTAAATATGTAAAAAAAAAATTTCTTTTTTTTTTAATAAAATGCAATTGCTCAAAGAGTTGAGGCGTTATAAAAGATTACTTACAAAACTATTCGTTAAATAGAGCAAAGTTTGCGTCAACAATTATAAGTCTATCTAAATTGAATTTATTTAAATTAAAATAGACTAATTTTTTTCTATAAAGATTACAATAATATATAAGAAAATGAAAATAAAAGCATTATGCTTATTATAAAGTATTAAAGCATTATAAAATATTAAAGCTTGTAACCATGTTTTCGTAGATTTAAAGTTAAAATATAGTAGGAAAGTTTAAAAGAGCGATGTCTTTTTAAAGCTAGCTAAGATGGTGCAGCTATATTTATACTGATTTGTCATATTATATTTCGACTCCAAGGCATGCCTAAAATAATTTCTTGTAAATGCTTACAGATATTCCAAATACCTGGTAAAAAATCCATGTTTTTTCAAGATGCTGGATGTAAAATTTATTTAAACACGTTTCTTAACATACTTCACTATCGATAAATCAGTCAAGAATTACAATACTGTGTTGTTAACTTAACATTTTTCTGAAAGCAACTAAATAAAAGTATAATGTGTTTTATCAGGAGACACATTTTTATCGATTTTAAAAACCATTTAAAAATTAAACTTTTCTCAAGTTTTGAAAAATATATAAACTATTTTATAGAGTTTATACCAATTATTGGAATTCGAATTTACTTTTCAATCTAGCAAAGCTTTGTCGTGAATATCTTACCGTTGCACTTATTACGCTCCTGAAGCTCTTTACTTTCTTGCTTTGCCTTTTTAAGTACAAAACAGACACCCGACACCCTTTTTTGCCCGCCAATATCGCCAAAAAGAGTGGGATCACGTGACAGAGGGAATTCTGATGGTTGGAATGAAGAGATATGGGATAATATTGTAACAGGGAACTTGCTCCTTTTGCATTAAAGTTTTATGATTGCAATCGACTTATCAGCCTTTGTGAATACTAACGAAAGTGTTTCTTAAATCTGCATTGTTCGAAAGTGAAGATTTTTTAGCGATACAGAATTTTTTTCACATTTACCTAGTCATGAATTACGGCAACTTAAACTAACTTATGATATTGTTCATTTCTTAGGAATTGTATGAATATATGAAATATGAGTCTCCTATTATATATATATATATATATATATATATATATATATATATATCAATCGAATGTTTAATATAAAATGACGTTTCCGATTTAATACTGCGTACTTCTCAAGACTTTAATACATTTAGAGAACTATTCTCTGTAAAGTTTTCTCCTATAGGTCACCTTATTTGATGGATCGTAGCTAAAACAAAAGAAAAAATGAAGAGGGATTTGTCAGACATAGAAGATAAAACTTTAGCCAAAAAAGCAAAAGTCAACACGAAAAAATCCTCTTCTCTCAAACAAAAACATAAATAACAATAAGGGATTGATTTATAGGCTAAAAAACAAAATTTATCTTCAAAGAAAAAGAGTAAAGAAGCTTTAGACAAAGCCTACAGTTTAAGAGATCCAGAATATTCTTAGCCCTTTTATTCTCATATACCAAGCGTGTACTGGTTCTTAAAGTGCGTTGTCTTATATACACATTTTTTTTTCTTTAATCTCTCTAACTATAATAATAAACAATCGAAAATCAAATATATAAACAGTATTGCCAGGAATAAGGGCTTAAATGAACATTGCGAAAAGCTTTTAAACAAGTACGTAATATATATAAATTATAAATTTTTTTTTCCTTTCATGTACTATTATAAAATTCATTACGTGAAATGTCTTATGACGTTTTGTTTACAGTTTGTAGACTTGGAAGTTTAAGTAAAATGTAACTATATTAAACATTTGTACTGTGAAATCAATGCATAATTATTTTTAAAAAAATATAACTTTTTTCGCGAACTTGAAATCGGTTGCATAAAATAATAATTGGTAAAAAAAATTCTTTTCCAAAGCATCTTAATTTAAACTTGGAGCATTTTTTTAAACTTTATCTATAAAATAAATATTTCTTTCTTATCTGACTCATTTTAAAAATACACATTTACGAAATAGGGGATTCGTAAATATGGAACTTTACATGACAAGTTAAAATTTCACAGTTAAAAGTGCTTGATGAATAAAAAAACATCTATAATAAAATGCAATGCCTTTTTTACTAATTTCCCCAACTCCAAAAATCAATAAAGAAAGCACCCACGAATGCGGGATGATGCACAATGTTTCGACTGTAAGCCAATTGTCTCCTCAACAAATAGGGAATAACATAATATCATAAAATTATCTGGGAAAAATTCCACTTGCACCTTTATTTGTGATTATGCGTAAATTATCAGAGGGATAACATGTCTGGATATCAATAATCTTCTTGACATACAAGAACCCAATTGAGTACCATATAAATAATCAGTTACTCTAGCAATAAATATTATAACATATTTTTAAATTGTATTTAAAATTTGTAAGATATGGTAGGCAATTACAGGAATTGTAATATAGTCCATTAAACGTTTTATTAAATTTATGAACAACAACATTTTGTGCATAAAAATTTTCACACAAAATCCATATATGGGATTTATGAAAATGATGATTAAAATTAAGTTTGAAAACAAAAGTAAGAAATATTCTGGGTGTTCCGAAATTCATGGCAAAAATTTACCGAGTGGTAGAAATATCTTCGCGTTACGTTCTTTTGCAGAAAGCAATCTGTTAAGCGCTAGATGGCGCTGTAATAAGAAGAATAAATAAATAAAATACATATTTAAGTTAAATAAATTGAGTTAAGCAAATAAATACAAGTATTTTAATTTATGATACAAAGCATCAGAGGCAATGCCAACGTTACTCCAAACTATCTATGTTTTAATTAAATATCATCGAATTTAATGACAATATGAACACAAATTGTAATTCTAGAAAAAGTCGAAACAATTTTCAAAATCGAAACTAATAACAAATTCTTCCTATTTTTTTCAATTTAACGGTCATTCGATTTAGTTCAAGACAATTTTTGGAACGTTCAGAGGGAGGGTATGGAGATCGACTTCATGATCTAAGTCATTAATAATCCTGTTAGTAGTGTAGTACAAAATGGTAATAGTCCAAAACATTTTATGTTTCTCTATAACTATAACGTGTGTGTTCATAGTAGTGATATAAATAAAATAACAATTATTTTATCAAATGTACAAGATATTATTTTAATGAATATTGATTTTTTCTTAAATTTATTTTGTTAGTCTAAATTTAATATTTAATAATGAGTCAATGGAAGAGGTACATATAAACCTGAATTAAATGCTCAATATACTTAACTGTTTTTGCAGCTTGTAAATATATTATAGTAACATTTTTTGCTAGGTTGAATCTTTTAGCATGGAAAATTCAGTATTTAAAAAAATGATTGTTTAAAATTGCAGACGGAAAGATTTTTTTTTTTTTTGCTAAGTACTTTCTTTCAATTCAAAAATAAAATGCCACAAACAATTAAACTGGCTTGATGCTTTAAGCTCTAATAACAGTGCACATTTAATACTTATTATTAAACTCTTTGCATAACTTACAAAACGCTTTCTCTGTATTTTTTTAACTATGATCCCATAAAGAGTAATTAATCTCAGCATCATAAGCATACGACGTCGTACTTAATATCTAACTTCCAATTAAATACTCTTTTTTTGTTTTTTGCTTTACAACAATATTGTTCAAAACATTAAGCTATGGATTTTTAACAATGAAAGTAATTTCCATATATATATATATATATATATATATATATATATATATATATATATATATATATATATATATATATATATATATATATATATATAATATATATATATATATATATATATATATATATATATATATATATATATATATATATATATATATATATATATATATATATATATATATATATATATAATATATATATATATATATATATATATATATATATATATATATATATATATATATATATATATATATATATAAAATATAGCGTAACTTAATGCAATATTGAAAAGTGAAGCAAAACAATTTACCGTATAAATTTATTATTTCTCTGCTGCACATTGTCAAGCCCCCTGGTAATTGTTTTTCTGCTTGCAACAATCTCCCCACGGTATCGTTAGTCGTCCAATTGTTTTAGTGAGAAGAAAAACTTTATTTACCTTGCCAAGTCAAGAACTTTCCTGTCAAGAGGTTATGTAGTTACTTCTTATCTGTGTCTTTTGGGGGAAAATGCGAAGATTATCCCTGTCTCTAAGAACAAAATCAAGTTAAGTATTATGAATGATGCGGGTCGTTGAGGCGGTGATCTTTGCTAGCAAAATTATTTAGCAAAGGATCTGAGAAAGGGCGAAAAGTTTTGTATACGTTGAGTTCAACAGAAAGACAACGATTTTTAATGAGTTTCGTGATTTTTTATATTTATGAAGTTTATAAATTAATTTCGTGGCCATTTTAGTTAAGTTGCATTGGTGAAATATTGTAATTGTTTAATTTTTTTTTCTTTTTTTCAGTATTTTTAAATAAAAATATCTCTCATAATCATGCATTAAGCTCATTATTTCTTCTTGTCTATTATACGTTGAAAAAAGTCGATGTCTAACCATTTATACCATAGTATTCTTATCGCTACCTTTTAGGAGAAATTGAAAAATTATCTCTGCGTCTAAGAGCAAAATAAAGTTTAGGTAATATGAATGATGCGGGTAGTAGAAATGATAACATTTATTGATAAAACTATTCAGAAGATTTGAGAAAGAGGGGGACAATTTTGTACGTGTGGGATTCAGCTTAAAGATGAGTTTTGAGATGTATTTCCCAGATTTGTAAAAATTTTGCTGTTAAAATTTATAAATTAATTCTTTTGCAGTTATTGCTAATTTATTCGCATAAGTAAAATATTCTGTTTTTCGATATTTTTTTTTTCCTTTTTCAATATTTTTAAATTAAAATATCTAACATCTCTTATTAGCTTGTTGTTTTTTCAAGTCATTTAACATTGAAAAATTTTATGCCTAACCATTTTAACCGTAGTTTTCATATCGCTGCCTTTTAGAGGAAAACACAAATATTATCTCTGCCTCTAAGAAGAAAATTAAATTTAAGTCTTATGAATGATGCAGGTCATAGAACCGGTGATATTCACAAATAAAATTTTCTAGCAGAAGATTTGAAAGTAATAGAATTAGATTAATTTTTAAAAGACAAATTTTCAGTTAAATATCATTTTTTCTTAATTTTACTTTTGTGAAGTTTATAAATTATTTTTTGCGGTTATTTCTAATTTAATTGTGCAAGTAAATATATTATGACTATTTTATGACTATTTTTTTCTAATATTTTTAAGTAAAACTAATTATATTTATTTATTTGTTGTTGCTTTTTTTCTAGTATTTTAGCGTTGAAAAAAGTGTAGCCTAAGCACTTAATTGTGTTCTTATCTCTGCTTTTTAGGGCGGAATGCAAAGATTATCCTTGCATCGAAGAACAAAATCAAGTTTAGGTTTTACGAATGACAAGAGTAACAGATACAATAACCTTTACTAGTAAAATTATTTAGCAGTACATCTGAGAAAGAGGGGGGAATTTAGTCTTAATTGGATTCAACAAAAAATACAAGTTTTTAGTTGAATTTCGCATTTTCGTTTTAAAAAATTTACTTCTATGCATTTTAAAAGTTAATCCTCTTGAGGCATTTTTCAGTTTATTTTCATAAGTTATAATAATCTAGTTTTTAAGCACGTTTTATGTTTCAATATTTTTAAGTATAAACATCTATATTATAATCACTTATAAGTTTATTGTTAACGTCCTTCTACGTTGTCCTTTAACATTGAAAAACATGTTTCCTTACTTAACCAAAATAAGGAGCTTTAGGGGAAAGTTGGAAGAATATCACTGTTTCTAAGAAAAAAATCAAGTTACCATAAAAATATTCACTAGTAAAACTATCTAGTTGAAGATCTGAGATAGAGGGAAAAGTTTTATTTATGACAGATTCAGCAAAAAACACAGCGATTATGTAGACAAATATTGTAGACTTATTAAAAATTTGATTTTAAGAATTTTTTACTTGAATTCCTTTGCAGCCATTTTCATTTTTTTAATGGAAAAAATACTCTATTTTTAATTAATTTTCTTACATTCAATACTATTCGAAAATAAAATTAAAAAAGCAAAATGTGTGTATCATGATTGCATTGTTCTTTATATAATGGAGGATAACCTTTTAACCTTTTCAACAACATAATCCTTTTAGATGTATTTTAGGTGAAAGTGTGAAGATTATACCTGTCTCTAAGAACAAAATAAAATTAAGTACATATTAAGAAAGATGCGAGTGATAGTTCTACTAGTAAAGATTAACGTAAAAGCGCTGATCTTTACTGATTGAACTATCTCTAGAAGATCTGAGAAAGAGAAAAAAAAGTTTTATAGATGTTGGATTTAGTAAATAGCTATGCTTGTTTAGATGATATTGTAAATATTTTTTTTTAACAATTTACTTTTAAGAATAATATTAATCCTTTTTTGTATTAAATCTTATATGGCTTTATTTTAGCTTGGTTATTTACCTGAAGTATTTCATTTTTAAATAAAATTTCTTCTTTATCATATATTTTTCCATAAAAATATGTAAATGTTAGATGCTTGCCATCTCATAAATATTTTAAGCATTTTATGCTTAATCACATTTAATCATTCTGACAACATTTGCTTGCCATGGTAGTCCAGCGTTTAGAAAGTCGGACTCCAGTCCGAAATGACCAGTGTTCGATCTTCGACTCTGCTATGACCCACCGAGTACGTACCATGCGTGCGCTGGTAAAATCTGTCACATCGAAAGTCCTATTGTCGGTCGCTGAGCAGTATCGTGGGTACAGGGATCTGGAGATAATTTCCATTCCCTTCAGATATATGTCTAAATTGAAGATGGGGACACATAAATGATAGTTTCTGACATCCGCGGGATTCTGAGCCCTGACATGCTTTCACCCTTGCGGTGCTCTCTGTCAATCAAAAGGCTCACTTTACGTACTCAATTCACAAACAGGCCAATGTCTTGTATTGTCCAAGTATCATTGGAAACAACTATAATAATTGCAATCATTGATGCATGATGTTAAAAAATTGAGCAGCATTATTATAAAATAATTAATAGTAACTTGTTCTTAAAAATGTTTATCAATCATTATTTGAATAAATAATATGTTTGAATAATATTTAGTGTTATTTTGACTAAGCACCTATGATGCATTAACCAAAATAAAATATAATTAACTATATAAACTTCATTTTATTTTCAAAAATATTTTTTAATAATCTGAATCATATCACCGATGCTAAATTATTATTGTGAAAATATTTCCCGAGCTGAAATATAAAACCAAGCAAATACATTTGGCACCATATTACAACTATCTACATGTTCGGTACTTCTTTTCCATTAAGTCTTTATAGTGATTCCATGCTCATAAACTGCATTATGGACAAGAAAAAAAAACAAAAAAACACTGAAGCAAATGTTACATAAAAGTTTATTTAGGATTTGGGCTTGTTGCTGACGAAATGCTCAGTGCACTGCACAAAAAAAGTACCACCTTGAATAAATTTCGATTTAACAATTAGGTGGATCTTCACGTTTTAATACTCACTCTTAATGATTCAAAGGGATGACTGCAAATTGATAATCAAGTAGTTCAAGCGATACTTTAAGTTACGAAATCGGACACAAATGAGACATCTGAATAAATATACCTTTTTTTGACAGATTTGGAAATCTTTTTGCTCAAAATATTGGGGAAGCCACAATTCAACAAACATGATCCCAATAGTTTCGTCAGGAGAGCGGTTCAAACTTTGATTAACAATTAGATAATGTTAATTAATGGAATGTTAATTTAACTTTCTGAATATTTCGCCATATCTCGAGAACTTTTTAAATTAATTGAAAATTTCCATGCAAACAATTATAAAATTCGTTGACCCAAAGATAATTTTATGCAAAAAATAACTTTAATAAATATTTATTATCTTTACATTTCTTTTATTATTTAACATGGAAAAATAAAAAAAATTGCCTAAGCGGTCGAATAGTTCCTGTGAAATTCAATTTTAAATGTATGGCCTTTTTCATATTTTGATTTTGTTATAGTGTTAAATAGGAGGATCCATTTTAAGTCACATGCGATCAATAGCAGACCATAGAAATCTAAGTAAGAAAGAAAAAAATTATTTTTATTCCCCAAAATGGAAAGAAAAAAAAAATGAAATCTTTAAATAACATTTTAATAAACTTCTAAAATTTTAATTTTTTTCATTGCGAATGTTTATTTTCAAATATAACAATAAATGCACGCAATTCTACGAAACAATAACAAAATATATAAACGTAAATTAGAAAAGCAGTATTATCCCTTATTGTAATATAAAACAAATGTTAAGTGTGTAAAAATGTTTAATGATTTTCCTCCTTTAATTAAAAGTATAAAATTTTATTCTTATTCTTTGAATTGGTAGCTATAAACTTACTGAAGAAATTATTCCATATTCAAGATACCAGACTAGTTTTTTTGCGATATGTAAGGAATCGATAACATGTTTATTTTTAAATTCTGCGAGGCTACAATATATAAAAAATCGTAATACAAAGTCTCTGTTTTAGTATTTCGCTTTGGTTATTGCGTTAAATAAGCAAACACACTTTGGGTTATGCGTGATCAATAAAAGGCTATAAAAAATTAAGTGGGAACTAAAAAGGAGAAAAAAAGATTAGGATTCCTGAAAATTGAAAAGTACAAAAGAAATACTTAAAGAACATTTCAATAGAGTATTATGAAATAATCTTTTAAAATTTTTATTGCAAAATTCTTTTACGGTAAGTTATATTTAACAATAAAAGCATATGATTATAAAAAAGTGGTAATAAACTATCTGTAAAACAAAATAATCAGTTCTATAGCTATTTTAATAAAAAGAAATCTTAAGTGTGTAAAGATGTTTAATGATTTTTCGCTTTTATTTAGTGTACAAAATGCTATTTTTTCATTTTTCGCTGTAAAAATTACCCCATATTTAAGATACTAGAGTAATTCTATTTGCGAAAAGTAGGAATCGATAGCAAGTTTATTTTTCAATTCTGCGAGGGGACAATATCTAAAAAGTCGTTACGCAACTTCTCCTTTTCAGTATTTCGCTTTTGTTATTGTGTTAGATAAGCTGACACACTTTGGGTCACATGCGATCAATAGAAGACCATAGAAAACTAAGTGAGAAAGAAAAAAAAGGGATTAAGATTCCCGAAAAGGGGAAAGGACAAAGGAAATCAGTAAATAGAAACAAAAGTAATGGAAAAACTTTTGTGAAGGCAGATGAAAAACAATTGTAGCTATATTTGGAATTGAAGATAGCATTCTCTTATTTGTCTCTTTTGGCGGATTAGTTTGTCCGTATTCAATCATAAAAGGATTTTTATATCAAAATACAAGCTCTGTGATTTATTTCTATGCTTTCAAACTGCCCAGTCTTTTTTTCTGTAACTAGCGTAATATGTTATCGATATGAACGATGGTAATGCTTCAAATTTTTTTTCTCAAATTTAAATTACAATTCATAGGTAATGTAGCTGCAACAAAATTATTAGATTATGAGAGCTATAAATTTTACTTCAGATTGTAAAATACTTTATTTTATATTTAAAAAAATATGCTGACACTTATTATATTTAATCTTATTTTAATTTAATTCCCTCTTCTTTTCTTTCATGAGAAATGTTTAATGAGAAATATTACATTTATAATTATTATACTCCTAAAAAAACTTAATTTTCCTTATTTTTAGCTCTATGCACTTAACTTATTTTTTGCTCAAAAATGAAATTCTCACTTAAGACGAATTTTTCTCAGTTTTGAGAATGATTTCGTCTCGAAATCGCGTGATTTGTAACGAAAAGCGGAATCTCAAATATATGAAATGACGAACATGTTTCCTCATTTCAAAGCATCATCGTAGTGCATTGTGGGAGATTGTTAGAGTGACAAAATTAGAATAAAGACTACCACAATGGAAAATAATTTAACTGAGTAAACCAAACGACTCGTATGGTGGTTAAGGGGTCGACCGCCTACCAGAAAGAAATGGGTTTTCAAACCCGTTTCGAGCTGGGTGCAGTTTATCCCACTGTTCTTACTGTGGTGTGGCGTCTATATATTACTTACGATTAAGTGATTATTAGGAAAGGTAGATATATTAAGAACATTGAAGTTCTTTTTCGGGGGAAAGGAGAATAGAATGAGGAAATATTTCCTTAATTTTGATGAAATTCGTTTTTCCAAACAAGTGATTACTTCGTCTTTTTGGTGAACTATTCGCTCGAACCATATACCAGGAAACGGTTTCGTCTAAAATGAGAAACTTTTTGTGATGTTTGAGTATCCATTTCTTACTGTGTATAGCTTTAGTTGAAATAAGCATTACCTGAAATAACCATTAGTGAGATCATTAGCACATGTCTATGTTAGATGGATTGAGAAGTTAATACAAAATGGCAACTTTGATTTAGAATATCTTTAGTTAATTTTATCATAACCTAAAATAACCATAGCTGCATTACATATTTCTATAAATTGATGATTTCATATATATAAAAAGAGATTTTGGATAAACCAGACAGCTTCAGCTATTTTCGGCAAGATATGACTATCTGAAAAATCATTAGTGCAGTTCAAACACAGGTGTATAGATTATTTGAATAAGAATGGGGATTTCGAATTGAACAAATAGTTATGGTTAATTTTAACAAAAAATGAGAATTAGAAACTCATTTTGTCCTTTTTCGGGAAAAAAAGTTAAATATTCCATAATGTAACATCAACAAAAAAAAATTCTGCAAAAATTATCACACTGTCTGGTAGTGATATAAATGGTATTTTAAATATTCACTTAGACAATATTTCTGTTCTTATGGTAAAGGTTCACCAGAAATTCTGATTTTCAAAATGCTATAGCTCCTATAACCACTCACTTAGTAAAAAATACAAAACTGTTAAGTAAATTTAACTAAATAAATTTAATTTAAGTGCTGCTTTAAGACATCAAGATACAATTACTAGATTTTACTACAGTAGCCAAACTCTGTCAAATATTATAAAACCATATTTTAATGATAATTTTACCAAAATTTCTACCGAAGTTCCTTAGTAAAAATTTGTTGTTTCTATAGAGCAAGAAACACTGTAAAATTTATCATAGTTATGTCGTTCTGATCACTGGCCTTTTCTCTTAGTGTAGAAGTGTAACAAATCTATTATATCTCAAAAATGACTAAAAACCCGTTACGTACTTGATTCATATGTGTTCTATCTAAAGTGCTAAACATCCGTTAGCACCTAAACCAAAATATTTTCAAATTTACCTTTAATCCCCTGGTGAGCAAGTGGACCCCTTTACATACCCCAAAGCCAATTTTTTGGTAATATTTAAATTATTAAAAAAAAGTACAGAATATTTTTTTGTTAAATTTCACACTAATCTGCCAACATTTCTGCATAATAAAAATATATATATATATATATATATATATATATATATATATATATATATATATATATATATATATTATATATATATATATATATATATATATATATATATATATATATATATATATATATATATATATATATATATATATATATATTATATATATATATATATATATATATATATATATATATATATATATATATATATATATATATATATATATATATATATATATATATAAAATATAATATAATATATATTTATATATATAATATATATAAATATAATATATATAAATATTAATAAAGTAAAATATGTCAAAATTACATTTTGATGTGAAGTCACTAAATAATCCCAAATGATTGATAAAGTTATAAAGCAGCACTGTTAAAATTTGGGAAAAAAAAGTTTACTAGCCTAGATGAACAATAAACTTTGATTTACCAGCGAACTTATCCGATGTGTACCATTTCAAATTTCTGCTTTACGAGCGAACTGATCCAAAGAATGAAACAAGCATGATTCATTATGTATGATCCAATATGAAATATTCGCTTTAGAAGCAAACTGATCCAAAATATACCTTATGAAATATTTGTTTTTCCAGAGAAATGATCCAAAGTATGTTGTTGTTGTTGCTTATCCCCTTGGTCTAGAACCCTAGACCAAGTCCTGAAGATCATGTCACATCAGCAATTCATAGAAAGTCTCTCCATCGCTCATGAGTTGCCTTACAGAGGCACCAATGCAATCCAAAAGATGAGATGGAGAAGCGATGGCCGAGCAATGACAATAGGCATATGATCCGAAGTATACTTTAAATATTGGTATTTCCAGTGAACTAATCCGATAAAATATTTTAAAATATTTGCGTTGAACTTGGAAAATACAAAAGATCATGTAGAAAAATATAATGAAATATCACCTTCTGACAGGCGTAGATTGCATTATATGGCATAAAAAATACTCGAGAAAATGCTAATGAATTAGTAAGAGCAATCGATTTGTTTATAAAATTTATGCCAATATCTATGCAATGAGGGCCGAGTCAGCCTGGTCGGTAGGGCGCTGTGCCCAAGTCCAAGAGGTCGTGGGTTCGATCCTCGCCGGCCGAAGACTCCCCGTGTAGTAAATGGTGACTGATGCACGTTAAATCTGTCAAGTCTCAAAGTCCTCCATGTTCCCATAACAAATCAATACCTCTGGGGGTACTGATCCAGGAGTTTCCTTGTCTTCTGGATTGGTTCAAAATTACAAGGCTACGAAGTTGAACATTAGTAGTCGTAAACCCATGAAATTGGGTCGGCTGTTCAACGACGGTTATAAAATAAAATATCTACGCAATGATTGCAGTGATCAAAATATTATACTTCAATACTATAATTTTTAATCCTAATACGAGTTTTTCATTACTTTATTTTTGAAGTATTTTGTTCATTACATATTCTCCTTTTTTCTGTGTTCATATTTATTACAGGAGAATTTTGAAAGCTAAGTTATGGAATTTATTTAAATATCTAAATAAATATATGTGTTTAAATGGAGTCACCCCAACATGGTCTAGATTCCAACTGGACATCCAATGGTTAAATGCTACTAACTACTTAATAAAGTATTGAACAGACTCCATCACTAACTAGTTATTTTATTTAGTAATTTGGAATGCCTTTCAAAAGACGTGAATAACCTATTAAAACACCAAAATAAATTATCAAAAGGTTGTTGTTAAGCGAAAATAATATTAGCTCACTTTTTCTAAAACTCTATGAATAATGTACTTGAACTTGTTCAAATATTTTTCTTCTTTGGATTAAAATTTGATTTATTTTAAATAAATATGAAATGAATCAAAAATACTCCAGAGAGTTTTTATTACATAAAAAAATGTGAGCCTCATTTTATATTTCCTTTCCGAGACACTGAAATAATTCTTTTTAATTTATTTCGATCAATTTTTTAGTTTTGAAAAAAAAAAATCTCCTTAAGGATGTTTTTTTTATGCTGATTAGAATCTTTTTAATAAAAATTTCAAACTTTGAGGACGGATATAATCAAGTCGATCAATCTTTTTCCCAATTCAAATGTCTCTTTCATGAATGGATAAAGATTTAGATTCTAAATATAGAAAAATCCAAATTTGGGCTTCATTTTTGAGAAAGCATTTTTTTTTTTAAAGGTTTTTGTTATTTGTTATTTGGAATGCTATCAAAAATTTTCATTTTCTTTTCTAATACGGTGCAATATTTTATGAGTTTTCAAAACTTTGCATAGTATATAATTTGATTTATATCATGGCTTCTATTTTAAATGACAAACATTTCAAACAGTTTTAGATTTTTATTTTATAAGAATAATCTAACAGGGGAAAAATAAATCAACAGGAACCATCAAAATACTTGCATGGCGAATTGTTTCTCAAAACTGCAATTTATTCACAAACAATTATATTTAAAGTTGTTTAAAAAATATACATAAATATAAATTCATAAAGCTTTTAAATAATTTTTATTTAAATTATGTTATTATCTACATCCATTGGTGCTAGAACTTTCTACTGTTAATTAATCCGAATTATATATAAATGCAAACTATTATTCTAATCATTAGGAAATATTTTCGATAAATGGAAGTAGCTCATATAAATAGAATTTAAAATCCTACACTGAGAGAAAAAGTATTGAATATGGTAAAATAACATGGTATATACTACCAGAATATGGTGAGATTTATTATGTTTCTGTCTCTATGGAAACAGCAAAAATCACGGTTATATTTACCGAAGCGTTTTGGATATTATTTAGGTTAAGTTTATAATAAAATATTGTCCTGTAAAATGAGTTAAAATTTGTTAAATTTAATTATAATACTTTTGTTATGTTAAAAAAACATTTATTTAGGTAAATTTATTTTTCAGTTTCGTATTTTTTTCCTGAACGTGTGTTAATGAGAACTATAATTAAGAAAACCAGAATTTATAATAAATTGTTACCATGTAAACGGAAACCGCCTTTAAACGGAATGTTTTATATGCCTCAAATGTAAATTATGAATTTTTTAACAGAAATTTTTTTATCATGCAATACGGTAATTTTATCAGAACTTTTTTTTCTGCGTGTAAAAATATATCTCTGAGAATTTATAAAAAAAGTGGCGATCAAACATTTCAAAATATATAAATTTTAAGGTTGTATAATTTCTGTACTGTTCTTCTATTCTGTATACGTTTATAATTTGCAAACTGTTTGGTAAAAAACAAAATTTGTCTCAATACGGGAAAAATTGGTGCATAATTAAATGTCACTCAACTAATATATTTATTTTATAATTTATAGGAAAAATCATACATCACAATCATTTTAATTAAATAATTCTTAATAGGAATTGAGGTCAAAACAATTTAACTTAAAACAATTACCAGATACCTTGCAGGTAATCGTCTACAATGTCTTCGGAGCGGAAAAGCATGAATATGACATCTGAGTAAGGGGTTAATGGGTTCGTGCAGAAAGCGGAGAAGTTTGCATCCTTCAATATTTCCTTTATTTAAAACTTAAGAGGAACATGTTATAAGTAACAATTCGTAGTATCAGAAATGGAAACTTTTTACACACCGGTGACTATTTAAACTAATAAATTTGGGAAGGAACATTTTAAAGGTTACGCCGGTAGCTTGAACAACATTCCTGTTTATCTATTCAATGAAAAGGAATTAATTACTTCTAAATTGAATAGTAATATTAACAACTATAAAAAGTTTTTGAATGAAAACAATTAAGTTTCAAAAACAAGCATAGAAAAAAAAATCAGACGGGGCATAAATTATTCCTCCCTAAACTTATGTTCAAAATTTGTTCGTCAGATTGCGCGGTGGATAATAAAACGACAAGTAAAGTGAAGGCAATTAAAAATTCCCTCTAAACATTTCATATAATGGCGTGTGAGTGTGGCTGATTATTGATAAAATAAAGTTTAATATAATTTTGATATTGTTCCAATATGTGATCTACCTTTCTTAACAGTTTGAGGCTTGACTACTTATATTGACTACTACATATTGAGGCTTGACTACTACTACAATTATTAAATACCGATTCCCTAGTATACAAGACATGTTAGCTTGATTCTTTCTTGAGGTATCTTTTGACAGATGAAGATTGACAAGGTCGAAAGCATGCTCTTTCTACAAATTTCCAGATGAGTTGGAGTCTGTAAAACAGCAGTCTGTAACCTTCAGATAGTCTATATACTTTTCCATAGAATATGCGTTTTAAAAAGGAACTGAATTTGATACTTATTAAGTGTGAAATCATAAGTAAGATTAGGAAACTAAATGTTTTAGTGTTGGTTTTTAGTGCGACTAAAAGAAACATAGGTGAAAATCAATCTAAAACAACTAACAATTCTGTTTTATGGTTACTAACATAATTAAGTTATTTTGAATTCATTGTATATATGTAATTTACTTCGTCGTATGCATGTATACAACATTGTATGCATGCACAGATACATTTATTGTGTGTATGTATATTTACTTCGATGTATTCGGTGCATGTATATTGATAAAAAGTTAACCATCGTAACAAAGATTTTTAAATTTCTTTTACATTTTATGAAGTATCTCATAAAAAATTATTTAATTTTTTGCTCTTATGAAAAGTAAAGTGTTTACATTCTTCCTTAAATAACTATTCATTTACTGATTCTTTGATTAACTTATATACTATTTGGAGTGCCGTTAATCGAGAATCAGAAAGTCTGGGAGGGGAAATAATGTCTTAATATGAATTTGCCGCAAAAATATTTTTTAAACCTTAATAATCAAGTATTTCAAAATGTTTTCATATGCTTCTTTAAGCTTGTAAAAATAATTAACGTTAAAGTTCATTATTCTAATAGTCAGACTACATTTAATTTAAATTCTAAATTATTGAAACAGCAAGAAAAAAATATATTGTATCAATTTATTGAAATTATTTTTATTGCAATTTTAGTCGCACCATCTATTAATTCTTAAAGTAACTACATAGCTAAGTAAAGTAAAACGATTAGTAGAGTGTACAGTAACTTTCATTTATTGAAAATCTAAAAAAAAAATAATAATAACAGGGAAAAGAGTATCGGTTATTTACCTTTTGATTTATGTGTTTACTATTTTACTACGTTAATCGAATCTCAAAAAGTCTGGACAGAAAGATTATGTTCCAACATGAATTTGCTCCTAAAATATTCCTTTATCCTTAAAAAGCAATTATTATTATTTTTTTTATAACCATCGTTGAGCAGACTACCCATTTTTGAGTTTACGATTACCAATGTTCAACTCCGTAGTTTTGATATTTTGAACTCGATCCAGAAGACAAAAGAACCCCTGGATCAAGTATAGGGAGAAAATTTGCCTTCGTGGAGGACTTTTTGATGCCACTAACCTTCTTTGCTTTACTTAGTAGGGAAAACCACGAAAAGCTATCATAGTTAGCCTTACGGCACATTAACTATAAACCGTTATCCGTCTACCACTGATATTTTACGTCAGCCTGGTGCGAAATTCGTATCGACCAGAAATCGCTGAAATTCAATCCCAGGTCACCTCATTGGAAGGCGAGTGAGCCACCCCAGCTCAAATAAGCAAGTATTGTAAAAAAAGAAAAAGAAATCTTTATTACTGAAAAATATAATGAAATGGTAGGATATTTTTATTAAAAAAATTGTTGGTTGGGCCCAATATGGACGCTTTATCCACCTTGTTGATATTATTGAAAGGATAAAGAATTAAATTGATTTAAATAAAACTATCAAGTCAAAAGCTTTTGAAACGAAAATCTTTTGAATCAAATGCTTTGGATTCTTAAATTCAATTCAAAACAAAGTGCAGAGGTCCAATTTTTGTCCAGTTAATTGTTATTCTATTTATCCGCAAATCAATGCTCACTGTTCAAGTGACAATGTATCTAGTTTCTGGCTTTCTCTTCAACATCCCTTAATCTAAAATACTTTGCAGTGCTATTTATGATCTAAATGAAGCTTACCACCAATTAATATTCTCTTGTTTTTATTGAAATTTCAAGTTTTAATATTCTTTTTTTCTTCACACGATGAGTATACACATTATCCGCACTGCAATTCAGATTTGGTCAGGCGTGTTAACCCGTCATACGCAGTGCAATACAAATTCAATCAGACGTTTATCGTCAAACATGCTTAAGTGATTAAGATGAATTGGACAAGACAAAAACTAATTCAATATGGAAAATAGTTTCAGATATTGATTATAATTAAATTTCCCTTAAATATCTCCAAATTCTTACTTAGGAGCTTCTTTGATTGTTTTCCTGTTGTGAATTTTTAAAAAACCATCTATATAGAAAATCCTTTAATTCTGAGCAATAATTATGTATGATATTAGTGTTAAATATCTCTATTTATCAACATTGATTCTTGATGCATTGAGGCCTCAAGCTCGTATGTTTCTTAGCATTTGCATGCATCGTCGTTAAAAGGTTAGTTATTAAAGGGTAATAAATTAGTGTTAACATTTTTTTTTCAGACTCTGACAAGGAATAATATCAAATTCTCATATACTAGTTTAAGGGAAGCTAATTTAAGGAAAAAAACTATAAACATTAAAGTAAAGACTTAGTGTTTAAAACTTTATTTATATTAAGAACCAAAAAAAATATCCGTATCTACAATTCACTCGCAACATAAATATGTATTTAAAAAGAGCTAAATAATATTTAGTTAAAAATTAAGAATTCTAAAACTCAAATTCAGCAGTGAGAATTATATTTCAAAACCTTTAATCTTGAGGTTCTATAGTCAAATAGATAATATGCAAACTTCTAGAGTTTTATACTTATTAAACTGTATTTATTAGTTATTGTACTGTAATATTGTACTAACCTGTAACAACTGCGTAAAAACATATTATGGAAGTCACAGTTATTTTGCTTAAAAATAACAGTAATAGAATTTATTAAATTAAAAAGAATTTTAAAATTATGCAACCCTTTTATTATTTTATTATTAATTTGAAAAACAATCCTGCATATAGTTTTTTCTTAATTTCAGTATCTTAATTTTTTCTTCAAATATAAATTATGTAATGTACTTCAAAGTTTGAACCTTGTGCGATTAAAATACTTCAATTCTTGTCTATTTGAGTGTGATGTCTTATTGTAAATGCATATTTCATAATTTTATTATGCATATTTCATATTTCATTAAATGCATATTCAATATTTATTAATATTTTAAATTTATTCATTCACTGTCTCGTTCTAAATAAGTAGAATTCATAAATAAAATTTTAAATAATGCAACGTTTGGCAGTTGCAAGCTATTAGTAGCATATTTAAGTCACTTAAAATAGCAAGAATAAATAAAATAGGAAATAAGAAATGAATTAATGATTAGTTTTCTTTCATGAAAAGTTTTCACAAAAACTCAACAATATTCATAAAGAAGTCTTATATTCATGCTCATAATACTTATTAACATAAGCAAAACACAAAGTAATGTACTCGTACACGAGTGACTGTCAAAATTTAGACGAAAGCGTAAAAATCCATTAAAAAAATTTTATATGATACATTCTGTCATGCCCACAAGCGTACGCAGAGTACTTTTTGCACCGGAAAGAGAGAAAAGAAAACGAAGAAACTACAGAATGCTCAACAAACGGAAAATCTGATATATACTATAAATCTTGACACAATAAAATAAAAACAAAGTCAAATGGAAAGAAAAATCCCAAATATCTATTGAATATAACGAAACGAATCAAAGCTCTGAATGAAACAAAACTGAAACCGTGAGGTAATGTTGTACTTAGGTAAATTTCCATGACAAGTTATTTTCGATTCGAATCAAAACCGTTAGAAGAAGGGTATTTTTATTTGAAAATAAATGAATAAATAATCATAAAACTGAAATGTAGTCACACCGAGCGCAATTTTCGAATGTTGAATTTCCTGAATGAAATAAATTTCGGCATTGAGTATATTTTTAAAAGATGCAATTGTTTAAAAACATTAAAATCTTCATTCCTTTTTTAAATTTAATTTCGTATAAGAGACGTAAACTCTTATGTAAGTTTAATATCATACTAATTTGAATACTATAGAGTTTTACTGGTTACGCACTAATAAAAGAATCTTTCTCTAATTAAAAAAAAGTTAATATTAATTTACACGAAGCAAACATTAAACATTAACCTAATTTAAAGCTAAAAAACTATAGAAAATATACTTAATATCAAACTCTTTATTTCAAACTTAAGCAAAAAAAATAATGTTTTGTTTGTTTTGGATGTGTACACTTAAGAAACAAGGGAATACATTTTTTTTGAATATTTGTTAACTCAAAAACAAACATTGCAAAGCTAATGTTAACAATGAACGCATGTAAAAGAATTCGAAAATGAGAAACTTTTTTGGCAGACAAACAGATAAGAAGAATAAAAATCGCCATATTCTTTGAGACAGTTTACTTAAATATATTTTTTCATCCAGAAAGTTGATTTGAAAAAATAAAACAAGGAAAAAGCTGTTGAGATATAAAAAATAAAATAAAAAAGAATCTAGAGAGAGAACATCCCTTGATATTTAAGCTACTTTGTAATAGGTATCACGTAGGAGATGTGACAGGAAGGGCAGATAGTTATGATGGATAGCAGCTCAAAAGAACTAATCTATCGACAAGTAAAAACACGTTTTATGACAGGAAAAAATTAGATAAATGTCACTACCAATACAGTTCAATAAATACACAAGATGGTGGAAGATTTTTTCTTCTTTATGGTTATAAAAATTGACCAAAAAAAAAGGAGTTAAAAGATCGTTATTTATACAAACTAATACAGTAATTATAAATAAAATAGTAACACTACTGTTGATAAAATACTAATAATACTACTGGTAATAAACAACTACAGGTACTGTTATAGATATCACGTAGGAGATATGACCGGAAAAAAATTGGATAAATGCCACAACCAATACAGTTCAATGAATACTCAAGATGGAAGATTTTTTTTTCTATACGCTTATAGATATTTATAAAAATAAAAAGTTAAAAAATCACATAATCTTGTACAAATTATTGCAATAATCATAAAGAAAATAATTAAAATAGTAACACTACTAGTATAGTAACACTACTGGTAATAAACTACAACTGGCATTTTAATACCAGAACTGGTACTGTAATAGGCACAATAATATAAAATCAATAGCTGTATACCATCATAATGTAATAGTATAACAGCACTACTAGTACTGTAATAGGTATCGCGTAGGAGATGTGCCAGGAAGGGCAGAAAGTTATGATGAATAGAAGCTCAAAAGAATTAATCTATCGAAAAGTAAAAACCCGTTTTTTCCGACTATTATTAAATAAAATAATAAAAGATAAGAAATATTTACTAAAAGTAAATTTTTAACCTAGAATCATCTTTGGATAAACGAATTTTATAACTGTGTGCAAAAATTCTTCAATTTGCTTGAAAAGTTCTCTGAAAATGGGGAAATACGCAAAAAGTAAAATTAATGTTAAGGGATCCAAAGTTTGAATCTCTCTTCTAACTAAACTATTGTGATCTGATTTCTCAGATTGTGTTCCAGATCCTTCGAAAAAAAGTTCAAGCGAAACTATATGTCTAATTTCTTAGCTTAAAATATCATCTTCAGAAATAAACTACCATAATTGAGATCACTCCTTCGAACCATTAAGACTGAGTCCAAAAACGTGAGGATCCGATCATTAGATCAAAAGTTATTCAGGGTGTTCCGCTTCTTTTTAGCGTATTGTACATTAGAAACACATTCAGGTTCAAAATAAAAATCAAACAGTATTTTTAAGATTTCAATCTCATCTTCATTGTCGTTTCTCACATTTTGATAATGTTAAAAAATTTTATTGTTAAAAAATGTTGTCTTCAAAAAGTCTTATCTTTAAATACATTGTCAATAAAAAATGGCTAGTGATCTCACTTCTAATTTGTAAATTTGTTTTATAATTTATCTAGAACTATTTTTTTTATTACTTTTTTAACCCACTGACGGTTTTTGCTTGTAAAAAGTCGTATTTTAACTTAGCATTTACCGCATTGCAAAACCGGTTTTTCCAGGCTATTAGATAGGGTTATGGGGAGAAACATTGGGAGAAACATATAATGGTGAGAAAAATTGTCCCAATTTTGTCCATTTGCTTAAACGCAAGAGGGTTAAGACTACCGGTGCCATGAACACTTGAAATACGTTTAGAATATCTCTGGAACATCTTACTATTCTGAATCATTGTGTACTTAAATATTTTTTTTTCGTTGATAAAACTCATCACAGTTTTCGTGAAACGCAATGTTTTATTAAAAGTTCCCTTAAAATTCAAGCAATTATCGATTATTATTACTTATAACATTCATACATTAATAAATAATCATACATTCATTACATTCATAAACAATATCTTTTAAATCAAATTTTCTTATAGTTTGCATCTCATACAATCACGAAACAGTTGGCATAGCCACGTAATTGTACTGTAGAAATATGCTCACCACAAATATTTATTTACCTCCAGAATCAATAATGAAAATTTTAAACAAAAAAAAAAGACTACTGAATTATTGAGTCAGAAAAATTTAAAACTTGTTTTTAAATCTTTACCTCATAATTATTCAAGGATTGCTCCATCAGCTGTTCAATGCTAGTTATTCAAATTCATTATATACAAAGCATAAAAAATAACAAATTACTCATCAAGCCGTTTAAACTCCACACAGAAAATTTGACCATTAAAATGCTAATTAATGGCGAATGAAAAGTTCTTGATGATTCTTGAAGTTTGTGGGTTTTTTAAAAATACTTTGATAGTGTTGATGTGTGAAAGATATATTGAATAGAAGGTTAGTTTTTCATTACCTGGCAGATCATTTAGTACTTTACCAATCTTAATTAAAATTTCACGCTTTTAAAAGAAGATTAAGTAAAATATTTCCTAACGTAATTACTCAAACCCCTTAAGTAATTTAAACAATAGCCTGTAGACAACTGGGATTTAGTTTTCTATCAAATTTTATCAGCAAACTTTAGTTAATTACTCTAAGAATATTTTAATTTTGTTAGAATCGATTATTAGAAAAGAAAAATTCACAAACTAACCATATATTGTTGTAAACATTTTTTACATTAATTAAGTGATAAAAATGCGAATAACTTTAAATAAATGTGTGCAATATTTAGAGAAAAGAATAGAAAATAAGATAAAAACATAGATCACTAAGGTGTAAAGTAATTTGCATAACCACCCTTAAGAATACCATGATCGATTTTATATATTTAATTGTGTTTCATGAAAAATATTATTGATTCAAATAACCAAAAGCTGCCGAAGCATGTTTCTATACAATTAATCTAAGTTTATCGAACAAAAAATAAGTCTCCCCTCATAAAATATCACTCAGGTACAAAATGGAGGTTGGTCTATGATGTTTTTCACTTAGTGCACTATGATACACAAAAGTAATCGAAAGTTCTTAGAACAAATGCTTAAATGACAATTAATTTGACTGTTTATTGACCATTTTTAAACAAAACAGTCAATAACCACAAATAAGATGCTATTTAAACTGTTAACTGTAAGCAAAACCATTTATGAACTGCTTTCACTTAATACAGTTAAACAAACAGAATTTTATCACTCAAACTAGGCCCACCTAATGAAACCACTTAGTTCCTTGCAGCTGAGTACATATTTTAGCCGAGAGGGCTAATCTGTCAATCTCATGATAGACAGAACAGGGGTTCGAGTTCCAGCGTTGACATCACAATATTTCTACCATTCCCTTCAACTTATGAAGGTATCCTGCACTCCCAGTTGGTGACACTGGACTATTAGAATTCGATACTCTTATTCACTCATATATGGCAGCTTCATAAAACGACTTAACACAAAAAAGTCTACTACTATTTATCTCTTAAGATAGGTTAAACAACCAGATGAACTAATTAAATTACATTCCACGGTTCATTTGAGAAAACGCAAATCAATCACAATCTAACTCCGAATCCTAACGAAAATACTAGCTCTAATGTCCAGTTAAATTTACTTTTTTTATGGTTTTCTAACCATGCTTCTTATAATGGTTAAAAAAACGCATAGTTTTGTTTTTATGCTTTTTTTAACCAGACTAGTTGTAAATCAAGATCGGAAAGTTCAAAATTGTTCTTTAATGTAAACGCTACGGTTAATTGGATGGACCGCATTCTTCCGTTTTTTTTTAACTCTGTAATTTAAAAATGAAATTTTTTAACAATGTGAAGATTCACTAAACAAGAATCAACGTGTTCATTTCACTTTCTGGATAATCAGGTGCCGCTTTTTAAACAAAATCATTAGTACGAGTTTGATGGTTTTGTCTCTATTTTGTAAAATTGTAACAGAACATTTCGTTAGACAGTAGGGATATGTAACAACGTCACACTCGTCAAAATATGACGCACCTTATTGTATCTCGCATGGCTAACAAAAGTATAAAAATTAAGAAACAGAAAAATTACATTCACAAAAAATAATTAAAGTTTTATCCCTTTTCATCATAAATCATTTTAAATTTTCAAAAATTTAAAGAATTCGTTTAGAAAAAAAATTTGCTTTATCATGAATTTTTGGTGTTCTGGAATATTTTAAAACACCTTGGTTTCTTCTTACTATCTTCTATATGATTTTTATTATCTTGAGAAAAAACATCTTTTTTTTAAGTACTCTTTCCTTAATGCAGAATTTATTTAACACTAGATTGCCCAAGGAAATCATTTTGACTGTTTTCTAATTTAAGTTGTAAAAACAATGATGTATATGATGCCACAATTTCTTAGAATTTTGTGACTTTTTCAATTATTTTTATTGTTGATATTTCCTATTAGATTGTTATATAACTGGAAATAATATCAAAAATATCAAAAATTGATTTTAAGCAAATTTTTTTATACATTAGTTCTTCTTTCACAATGCAGTCATTTTGACTGCTTTTGGGCAATATAGGCATTTCAGTCTTCCTAGTGTTAAAAAATATCGATTTCCAAAACAGAAAAGAAATTTGTAAAATATCCATCAACTAATAAGCTTCAAGTATACACATGTTAACTTAAAATAGATTAATAGATTTTCTTTCGAAAAATAGAACATTGTTCTTTTTCCTTAACCGTCGATTTTGTAAAAAATGAGAATATATATACGTAATTTGGCGTAAAAAATATTTCTTGAATTACCTCTTAACTATCTTAAATTTAATTTTGTTAAAGAATTCTTTTAAAAAATGTGAGTATTTTAGAGAAACAAGCTTTACTTTCTGCAAATCTGTAAATTAAATACTAAAAAAAATTGCTATTTCTTACGAAAAAAAAATTAAACAATATCATGATACTGCTGAAATAAACCTTCATTTCTATTGTTTCTTTAAGGTATCTATTTTGCAAATTTAAGAAAGAGCGGATTTTTTTTTAAATTTTCAAAGCCAAACATTATCTCCTACTGTAAATGTGTTGCAAAATAATTACACATTTTAACGAAGATTTATTTCAAGCAAATATATATGAAGTAGAAAAATTCTTTGTTTTATGTATTTGCTTTGGTATTTTTAGTTAGAATTTAACAAAATATTTACTCAAAACATTTTAATTATTGGGCAGAAACTTACATCATTTCCTGCTACATTCTAATTGTGCAGCACATATATTAAGGGAAAACTATTTAAATAAAACCACAACTTAAAAAAGTAATTAATTTATGAATCCTTACTGCATGGCTAAGAAAATCAATGAAGTCGGCCCAATATAGTTTAAGAAAAACAGCAAGTAAAAGCTTAATCTAAAATCGATTCTGTTACATGCTTTTAATATTCACTGAAAAAAATCGATTAAACACACTAAACCTGGAACATACTAAAATTCTATCACTATAAAAAACAAACTCTTGTTACAATTTCTGTATCTTTCAATTCCAATAATTTGTTAAAAAGAATTATGTTCTTTACCTGTTTTCTATTTCTTTCCATAACACAGAAGGTTTTGAAACAAACTATTTATTCAGAGAAATTTAAATTTAATACAGAATTTTACGTCATTTTCTAATACATTCCTTTGAACGTGTAATAAAATACTACGAACATATTAAGAAGAATTCGCTTTAAGAAAACCAAAGCTGAGAAAACAAAAGTAATTCATTATAAAACCTAATTTTATTTCTATACCTGAAAAAATATCAATGTCGGCCTAATATATTTTAAGAAAAACAGCAAGTAAAATCTTAATCTAAAATCGATTCTGTTGCACGCTTTTAATATTCATTGAAAAAAATTGATTAAACAAACTAAAACCGGTACAAAGCAAACTCTTAACACTATAAAAAGCAAACCCTTGTTACAATTTCTATTTCTTTCCATTACACAGAATTTTTTGAAAAAAAAAATGTGATAAAATTCTACTCAACACGTAGAACCTCAAAATCAACGACAACCTTTTTCTTTTAGCTGAAAAACGTGCTGGTTTTATGTTTAATATTTAATACGACAAAAGTACTTTTGAGTCACCTTTTTTTTCTTTCTTTCTAAATGCGAAAATGATCTTCACATTCGAAACTTCTTAGTTTAATCTGTAATGCGCAAACTTCTGAAATATTTATGGAGTATCGAAAAAGTCGATATTGGAAAAATTATAAATGTAGACAAAAGCTCTTCTTTAGTTAAGCAAGAAATCAATGAGACATTTAAGTAAAGCGTAGAAAGCGATATAATACCTGAAAAAAAAATAAGTGTAAAGAAATTATAATTTAAAATAATGTATTTGAAGTTTATAGACAGACAGTAAATAAAAGAATTTTTATTGGAAAAATTAAATAACTAGATAAAATAGGAAAAACTGCTGCATTCCGAAAATTCAATTAATGGAAATCAAAAAGAGATATAATAGTTAGATTCTGCCTTCTGTACAAGAAACTGAACGTTTAATCTCCAGAAGTTTAAAAAATAGTTGCAAAATTCGTCAACAAGTGAAACTTCTACTAAGAAAAATTCTTTTCAAAATTACCACCAGGCGATTCAACAATGAAGTTAAGTCTGTGGAGAAAATAAACGGAAACCCATGCAATTGCAGCGGTTTGATAAGTTTACTGTAGTTATATTTCAGTGCTTCATCAGCAGCGCCATCATTTGATAAATTCTATTACTAATTTTTTAACTTGCCGAAAATGAACTAGCAATAGTTTTCTTATCAAACTATACTTTTTTCAATCTTCCGTTTTTCATAAATTGATGTTTTCTTAATAATTTGTCATTTATTGAGCATTCAGTATTTACCTTTTACTCAATGCAGGGCTGCTAACTTTTTAACACTTTTAACTAACACTTTTTTGCAAAATATCTTATAAAAGGGAAGACGATTAAACACGGAAACTTTCTGAATTTTTGCCAATATTTGAAACGCCTTTCCGAGAAAAAAAATTGCTCTGCATATGAATTTTTAGATCATTTGCATACAGTGGTGGGAAGAAAACTTCAGACTAAATTAACGAAACAAGTAAAACATATACTTAGCTACCACTATAAGAAATTTTCTCAAAAAACGTAGAAAATTGGTAACTCTGCTAATGCCTTACCATCCAAGTAAAAAACTGCTGAATTAGTAACTTTACAGAAACGAAATAGGGATCAGTCTTCTTTTTAAATTAAACTTAATGTATTAATGTAGCTAAATCGTAGGATTTAAAGATATTATCTAATATTATTATCTTATATTTTCTAAGTTTTATGTAAGCGCTGGTTTGTTGACAAAATGATTTAACTGTAAAACGTTTTATAAACTCGTTCTTGGTCATGAGAAAACGAGATTGTGTTAGTCTAAAAAAATAATAGAATAAAAATGATTTATGACAAATTTAGTCCAGATTTTCTAGAAGCAGATCTGTCATGAATACAATATTGCTACATTGTAAACATCCATTTTTATCGGAACATCTTTCATATTTTGGAGGATTATAAAATCATGATTATAAATAGTTTTCCTTACGTAATGATTTTGCAACTAAGTAACTATTACTAACGGAAAACAGACAGTCAAAAAAGAAAAGAAAAACTTTTAAGGTATAGTATAGTTCTGACAATACTGTAAGATCCCCAATAATAATTATCATACCGTTGTTAAACATAATCACTGCATAATATAATAGAGTAAACAAAGACACAACAAAGCAAGAAAATCGGTTGTGTTCATTAGACACAATCAATGAAAAACATATTAGAGACTATTGCATACAATTTATTTAATAAAACTAAAATGCATTAACACGGAGTGTTCAAGCACATAAATAACTGATTACACTAGCTTCTATAAAACTGTTGTTTCCGGTTTAGACATTTGCGCACCTACACATTGGCTGTATCACCACGTTTGAAATGCATTGATTTGCGAGCACCTGGAAGATTCTGAAATTACTTGTGGGCAGATTTACTCTATTAGGATGGATGCCTCGTGATTCGATTTCAGTTTCTGATTAAATAATTGATTGTGTGTCATCTATTGTTGTGTGCAACACACTATTATAAAGATCTTGTTTAAATAGCAATTGTTGTTTTACCATATTCAACCAAAGCACTCAAATATCCACTAAAAAATTATGTTATTCATACTGTTAAGTGTGAGAAAAGAAACATGCATTGATTTTTTTTACCTAACACTATTTAACAACCAGAGTTCTATCCTGGCCAGACAGGCTCACCTTATCAAGCTATTTTGTTCTGTTCAGCTGAGAACGAACTGTAACTGAGAGAGTTAATTTGGCAATCTCATGATCGACTGAACATGAAGTCGAATCCCAGCCTTGATACCACAGTATTTCTTCGAATCAGTCAGTACATAAAAAGTTTATAGAGCAGTACACTCTTCAATTGGTGACTCTACTACTCGAAAAGACAAAATTCTTTCAAGCATCTGTTCATTTAATTTTCTATTAGAAACTTGTAGTTATAACAACAATCGCTATCCCAAAAAATCGGTCAAATCAACATGTGCTGATTTCCTACTGTTAGAAAGCTAGGAAAGGGATTGCTAACTAAGTTAAGTTCGGAAATGTTAACAAGCTCAAAAGGGCAACCATTTCGAAATACCCAGAATATCACGCATTCATTTTGCAGTGATAAATTTTCATTTTGAAATTATGGTAAAATAACCAAATAACTGGCAGCCGTCTGTCCATCCGATTAACATTAAACATACTAACAATTTACAATGTAATACAACACAACGTACGTCGGTCTTTTGACCGGTTATGACACGTTTAGTGTTAACCATAAAACTTATGGTTAGGAACCTTTCTTTACCTGTACGGTTTCGGAACTGTGCTTAACTGGTACAGTTAAAAATTCATGAATACAAAATTATACAGTTTTTTATCTATTTATTACCAGCACAATTTCTAAACCATGAACATAAATCTTAAATGTGCTTTAGAGTTCTGTGGTTGTTGCGTCATTTATGCGGAAATGATAGTTTCGCACTCTAATAGTGTAGAGTAGTGAAACAATGCTTGAATTAGTTACATGGTATTCTTCCTTTACTTATACCAATTTTAGCACAATTTACTTTTTTTTTCTTCAAAGATAGACTTTACTCAATACTAATCTCCTTGTGGGGTATTTTTTTAAAAACAAATCGCGCTCTCTGAGTTGGATGAAATATTACAAAATCACTAGTCTCTGTGCTTCACTTTAAATCAACTGAATGGCTACATATTTTATTGAACATGATGAAATTGAATAAATTTATTTCAGAGAACTTTATCTCAACTGACTTATATAACTGGATAGGCTCAATAGATTGAATATTTTATCGGTAAGACCAGTTTCAAATCCCGGAGATTACTAGACAACATTTAGACTGTTCCTAGTTTGTAAAGATTGCACTCCTAACGAAAAAAAGAAAAATATATCTCATGTTAGTCGGATAACAGGCCACAGTTCCATTGCCTCTGGGTCAACCATGGAAAATTTTCCTCTTCAAGTCATATGAATGCTACTTAACTCAGAAAGTCTTCAAAAAATGCTTTATTGCTTAATCCAGGACTTTACTTGTCCTCTAGGTTCAATTCAAAATTACGAAATTGATAACATTAATCTAACCCCAATTGCTATATTGATCATCTGTTCCACGTTAATAATAAAATAAAATAGAAATTATATATATATATATATATATATATATATATATATATATATATATATATATATATATATATATGTATATATATATATACCTTTTTTTATGTCATATTTAATTTAATTTATCGCAACTTCATCCCTGGAATATAAATTTCGAATGATAGATTTTATTATCGCAATTTATCTAGTAAATGAACTCTGTATCAATCTTCTTTCCTATTAACTATTCCCGGAAACACGGGAAGTCCGCATAGATGGCTATATTAGATGTCTCTCGGCCAGAAATAGATATTTTTATATCTAGTAGTGCACCGAATGTCAGACTAATTTATCTCAGGCAAATTTATCTCTCCTATTTGTACATCGCATTCAATCATATTGTCAGCTATCCTCTTTACATTTAGACTTCTTCGAATTAATATACGTATTATTAAGTCTCCATTAGGAAAGAATAAAATATATTTTGCTTATTGACCTTTCTGAACACTTGTACCTTTTCGTAATTTAAACTGTAGAGTTAGTTAATATTTTATTTACTTAGAGGAAACTAGCTGAATACTCGTTCTTCGTACGTAAAAATCCGCAATCAATATATCAGTACTGAACAACAGTACAAAATCGTATACAGAACTGAAAGACTTATGCGAACATAATTAAAAATTAATTCCATTAAATTTATTTTTATATTTTTTTCGGTTGATTTACGTTATTAGAATAAGCAAAGTAGGCTTTTAGTAGTGCATATCCTATCAAAATAGAGATTACTGCATTCAGAATTTATATCATGATATTGTTGCACAGACCAACTCACGATAGTAAAATTTACCACAATCACTTGATTTTCTGCGGTACTTATTCTTTTAGAGAAACCGCAAAAAACTCTTTTCACGTTATATTTATTACAGTTTCCAGGTATTGATGCAGTTCTTATATGTATCAAATAAACTAATATAATACTTTGTACATATATTTGGAGTTTTGGTGAACATTAAAACTGTACCAATTACCATAATGCCGGTAGTGCCTATTATCATATTTATTCAAGCATCATTGGCGTCAATAACATTTTGGCGTATTTTTATGATATTTCCATTGATATTGCTTTTAACATATCTTTTTTTTTTATTTCAATTTGCAATTATTACCAAATTAATTAAGCCGCAATAGCGCTAATAATAATTTCATTTCTCGATTTTAAATTTGCTTTTTTCTCGGCTTTAAATTTGCATTTTTTTATTCCAATTAGTACTTACTACCAGACTTAATTAAGCATCATTGGCACTTATAATACGTAGTTTGATTTCTTGCGTTTCTCGTAAATGAACTAGTACCATTTTCAGTTATTTTTTTCTTTTCAATACACAGATAATATTTTATTTAAATTTGTACATATCACCAAACTTGATTAAGTCTCATTGGCGTCAATAATGCCATTATGATTTTTCATGGCTAACAATTATAGATAATACTTTTTAGCTTCCTTAAATAAATTGTATAAAATTGCTTCTGACTCGTTCTTATGCACGGTACCTGATTCCTATTAAAGTGTTTCATATAAAGCCAAAGATATATGCAAAATCAAGGATAGACCATTTTAAATATCAGTAATAGATTTTAAAAAAAGATTTCTGAAGCATTTCAAAGTTAATCAGCTAAACTTTAAAAATAATGATCACGTACAGGCCACCAGTTAAGAAACAGCTGTTATTTTGGATAATTAATTTTTTATTATCATTATTTGAAAGACGTTCTAGTACGTATTGCTTAAAAAAGATCAGGTTCAGATGTTTCCGGATGACTTATTATTTGCTACATAGTAATTTTAAACATCCATGCCTCTGAATCCAGAAACGAAAACATTCATACTATAAGATACATTGGAGCACACATATGGTTTTGCTACCAGGAGCCACCAATGATCTAAAAGGTAAAAATAAAAGATCAAAATTACGTATTTAAAACTTGATTTGATTCAAAATTAAATTTGAAGTACCGATAACTTTTAATTCAGAAATGATATTCATTTATGCTTGAAATGATGCCGGTTTACGTATAGTTTTGCCCACTTATAGTTCGCTATAAGGGTCCACCGATTTTCTTAAAGGTAAATACAAGTGCTTAAAATTTGCTTTGATTCAAAGTTAAAAGAGTGGATGGATCGAATGCATCATTTGAACTGAATATTTTCTCTCTCACTTCCAAATAAATCACAGCAACTTTTGTGGGACCTGCATTATTCACTTTACGGAGAAAAACATGTTTTGGAACTAGAATTTTCTTTAAGAATATTTTACCGAATTCTTTTGAGCTTAAGGAAAATTTTCTACCGTAAAAATACATTCGAGGTATTGAATGTGAGGATATCTTCTTCACTCTTGAACTTTCAGAAAAGAGGATTTATACCTCTAACATCAATCTTCTTATTCTATCCCTGACGATCGCTTATACTGTTGATGCAGAGATATTGCCTGCGCTGAGACTAAAAATAAATTTCTTAAACTATTACTTTTCATCCCCTATATTTCAAAGGTCATATTTTCTGAAAATAATTGATTAGATACCTCTTAAGATTAAAGACGAATACCCTCATAAGTAGTTTAATCTGATTAAAATTAAAATAATGATAAAAATAATACACCGAGAAAAAAATTATGGTCAAAACTAACCGACTATGATAAAATTTAACGTTTTCCAATTTCTGTGGGAACACCTGAAAGCTCGGGAATTTTTATCGATGCATTGTGATAATGATTTTGGTAAAACTAACAATAAAATATGCTTTTATAATATGTGATAAAATTTGGTAAATGTGGTAACATTTGGTATTTTCATCACGCTGCCAAGATCATAACATAAAAAGTTTAATTCGGTAAAATTTCCTTTTCCTTTTTGTATCATTTACTAAATTTGTGACAGCATAAACTATAATTTTGAAAACTAGAATTTCTGGTAAACCGTTATCATATGAATGCTGAAATTGAATGATTGAAATGCCGTATATTTTGGTTTCTAACACTATAATTATGTTTTTTTTTCACCAGAAATGACTATACCATACAGTAGTTTAATTTTATCAGAATTTGATTTTTTCCGAGTAAGTACATAAATCAGAAATTTTTTGTTATTTGGTACTTAATCACCTAATACTTTTTAAAATTAAAATGTAATATTTGTTTTACAGCATAATTGAGAATCACCAATTGTATTTTTGCAGATTTGTTATAATTTATTACTTCTAGGAACATCGTTCATTCAATGTGTATTAATTCAAAAATAACTATAGCATTATATAAATAATTAACTATTACATAAATCACAAAAATCAGTTCCTGTCCTCGATTAAGATTTTATCTGAATCAAAAAATTAATTCGAATGAAAGATTAAGATTTTATTTTTGTTATTTTGAATTTCCATCGAGTTCTGTATTCAAATTCAGAATACTTCTTCTAATCGTTAGTTTAACCTTACATATTTTCTATTTAAAATTTATGTAATATAATTAAAAGCTACCTTAAAATGTGTTTTTTTATTCATTTTAACGAATAAAAGTTATTGAACGTCGACGAAGATTAATTCAATAAAAGTATTTACACTTATATAAGAATTATACCACTTTTAAAAATGAAGTCAAAGAATATAGGAACATTTAATAAAATTTTTTAAATTTTTACATATTTTAAAATACAATATATTTTTAGAGTAAACCATATTGATTAACATCTTTTCTGAAGAATAATATAATAGTTTTACTATTAACAGAATGGTAAGAACTAATCAGTTCATGTAAGCTATTTAAATTTTTAACTGGCTCATGGGAATCAGAAAAAAACTGTGAATCTACTTATGATTGAAAACTCTACTTATCGCCCATAAAATAACCTCAGTAACCAACTTAACTTAGAGTTTGCTTAAATAATTCCATGAAGATATAATAAAAATTAAAATTTATTTTATAATATAATAAAGGATTCATTTATTTTATTTCTAATACACAAAAATAGTGTCATTTTTTAATTAATGTTCTTGTTTTTCTTTATTCCGTATTATAATACCAACCAAGTGACGCTACTAGTTTAAACAAGAAATGCAATTATTTGTTCTTATTTTTTTAATTCTCAAAAAGAAATCCGCATTTTAACATTGATCTAAGAAGTACTGCGGTATCAGGCAAAAGTGGTCACGTAATGAATTTGAGTAAGATGAATTTGAAAACGAAAGTGATATTGCTCTTTTTCTCATTCAGAACACTAATCTTTAATTTATTCCTTTCATTTAATTACATATTGAAAAGTCATATCTACAATATCGCAAGAGTTTGTACGATAGATTTCAAAAAATGGCATCCATTTTGGGACGGGACAACGATTATTTCTTGAAACTTTCATTTCAATCTAATTAGAATTTTTAAATGTATGTCAAATGCTCCTGTCAGAGTTTCGAATAAAGTAATTTTAATTTAACTGGAACACTATAGCTCTTTGCGGCCTTATGAGAAATATATTTCTGGGAACAAGAAAAGTAAAACCAGTTTTTTTGCTATATTGATGCCTTTGTCTTCATATTGCAAATAGATTAAGAGAGCTTTGAAATTGCACTACAAAAGAAAAATCAATATCAATTCAAATAAGAAAATATAATATGAATTATCAAAACTGGATATGGAATCAGAATAAAGAAATTTTTTCAAAATGTAGCGAGTAAATCGCTTAACTATCTCATTAACAGCAAAAATCGTAACCACATCTCAAATCAGGATAAAAACTGAAATCGCCTTGGAAGCGAAAATCATAATAGAAACAGAAAATAATTGTATCGCCACAAGAATAATGGGTTCATTTTATTGTCAGTACTGGAAGGTATTCGATTGAAAGGAAATTTAATTGCAAAATACGAAAACATTGAAAATTTTTCTACAATACGAAAAGTTATAAGAATTTTCAAAAGAAAAGTAATATAAAATTTGTATTACAATGAGAATTGCTATCAGAATAATAATAATATTTAAAAAAAAATGATGCCAGGAAAATCGTATCCCAGAATCTTATCCAATATGAATAATACCATAGGAGCCAGTCACAATCGTAAAAATGGTAATACAGTCATCACCATTTTATAATCTTTAGGGGAGAGTGGGGTCAATTGTAACAGGCTACGATTGTAACAGAGAAAAAATTCCAAGAGCCGGGTTCTAGATTTGGTTCCTAGGTGGCGCACAAGGTGTATTTAATAAATCTACATGTACACCCCTGCTGGCAGCCATTTTTATGTACTTTTGAAAGAGTTACATCACAAAAGATATTTTCACGTTACGTAAGTACTTTTTTTGGTATTAGAATATTATATTGTAACAAAGTAATTTTGTTTAAACAAATAAAAATTATTAACCGAATATGTAAGTGGACACCTTAATTAACATTTCAAAAAAAATATTTGTTTTGTTAATTAACTAGCATTGTTTTTAACAAATGAAGCTGAAATGACGTCTTGGGGACGATTGTAACAATGTGTAAAGGGACGATTGTAGCAGATGAAAATAAATAATCTTATGTTTACAAATAATTACTTAACTCTTTAAGAACCACCAATAGTTTCCTATATCATTTATATCATGTTGCATGTGCATTATTTTATTTGTCACCTTTCACATATAAATTAAAATTTTTAACCCCTTAAAGTTAAAAATTTAACCCTTTAGGTCTCTGCTCATTATTATTTTTACTCGTAAAATATCACTACTCTTTTGATCAATAAAAAAATATATCACAACTATGATAATATGTATAATTAACTATGTTTTAGTTGAATTTATGAACTGTTACAATTGACCCTGCAAGTGGGGACAATTGTAACAAGTGCTCGACTGGCAAAAATTGTTAATAACTAATATAATAACATTTAAAATAAGGTATTTATTATTTTTTTTCTAGTAGAGGATAGTCTACTTTACTCGTCTGTCAATTAATACTAATAATATATTGGATTTTTTGTTAGTTAAAAATAGTTAAATAAAAAATGTTACAATTGACCCCACTCTCCCCTAACGATTGCATTTAAATAAAACCTCAAAATGTAATAAAAAAGTAAGAAAAACGCAATAAAAATTAAAATCACAATTAAGTTAAAGAAAATATTGCCTTACTAACCGTCTTTGATTAAAAGTTTGAGGGCAATCTTTTAAAATTTTCTTGTACAACATATAAGCTTTAATGGTAACCAAACCGAAAACACTACACACCTGTTTTTTAATATTCAAACTCTTCAGCAATCGTTACACCTTCATTAGTTTTCAACTATATATTAATAAATTTTTTCCTCTTCTAGCTGTTCCCAGTTATTTTTTGCTGCTTACTCGGAAAAACTTTGATTTCAATTTTAACTATTTTTTTAAGAAATCTGCGATATTTTTAACTATCTCTAAGTATAAAATTTTAGTAATAATTTTAAATGTGTCTAACATCTATTAAATTACACAAACCACCACAAGTATAAGTTTGGGACATTTCAGCACAGTAGGTAGCAGGTAGAACAGATAGAAAACTCACTCAATGCTCAATTACGCAATGTACAGTTTCCTCACATACCTCTCGAGCCATAACTTGAGCATCGCATAATTGCTCGAAAAGGGTAAGCTCCGTCTCTAATAATTGATATGACAGTATACGACACTATAGCACAGTATATGTTTAAAATTTCCTAAGCCTTTTCAGAAAGGTCAAAAATAAATCTACATTATTACTTCATAACTAAGTTTTTACTTCTATTAAAATACAAAATTATTCTAAATAAATACTACATATATATATATATATATATATATATATATATATATATATATATATACATTAAAATCATTTCTTTTATACTTTAAATGAACAAAGTAGACATTTTCTTCCTTTCCAAAGCAGATAATTCTTATCCAAAAAATTTAAATTAATTTTATCATATTTTCATCATAATTATGACGGAAGATTTATTCCTTGATATTATTATATTAGATTTATCTTATTATTATATCTTATTATTATATGAAAAAATATCTGCTATGTTGATTTATAAGATAAAAGATTTCATTTTAAATGTAATATAAAATAACTAATTACTTAGAATCCGAATGCTTCTAAAACATCTATTTAAATTTATTTATGCACACACGCATATATATATATATATATATATATATATATATATATATATATATATATATATATATATATATATATATATATATATATATATATATATATATATATATATATATATATATATATATATATATATATATATATAAGAAATTGAATAGCGGGATTATTAATTTTCAGTTACAAAGAAAATTTCTTTTCAAAGCAATCTTAAGACTTTATGCAAATTAGAGTGCTCCGAATTAAATAACTCGCATTGAGTCATCAAGTGTAGCAGAGTATTATCAGATTTATTATTATTCGAAATTCGCATTATCTCGAAAATAAATTACACAATAGGAAAAAAAAAACTTTGATTTAGACTCCAGTTTGAAGAATAAATTTCAAGGAATACTAATTTCATTCACCTCAAATTTCGAAACTTCAAAACAATTCAACCTCAAAGCAAAATCTCGATCCCAAACGGTGATTCAAACTAATTTTAAATAAAATTTAATAATGAGTTCACTGACTCTTCAGTAAACCTATTTAATCAATATCCTTCAATTTTCCATAAAATTCCACCCTCAACTTCATTACACTACTTTCCAAACAAATCTGGCTTTCGGAGCCATGGCTAGTAATGAAACGAGCCGTTCGTTGGTCTAAATGTCCTGAATCAGTTGATCATTAAGCCCCTAATGAGAAACCTCTGCCTTTCCAGAAAAGTTACATTCAAGCGTAATTGGTAAGCTCACTTCAATCACCGCTCTTCGGATATTGCATCAGGCATTTTGTAACTTTAACCGAGAGTTACCAGATTGATGCAAACACTAAAAGCGAGAATGGTTAAGTAAAAAGATACAAGCTTAACTTTAAACGAGAAAGATTACTAATTTCATCAGTCAAGGTAAAGAAGAATCATCTTAAAATAAAATGTTTAATGAGATAGACAAGGTTATTTTAATAAAATACACTGAGGAAAATTCCGGATCAAATTACGCTAAGAAGTACCGGAACTTTGGGTGCATCATCTGTAAAATTAATTTTCTGGTAAAATTCATTTTTATCGAACGGAACAAAAATCTGATATACCGTAATTTTTATAGCAATATTTATTGCAAAATCACTGAATCATTGTAGTTAAATAATTATTACTGTAAAATAAATTTTACAAGTTTTTTAAATAATATTTTCAGAGTTAATTTGTATGAGTCAAACAATCTGATATACCACACAATATTTACTGTTAAATCACTGAATCATTGTATTTAAACAATATTTACAGTAAGATATACGTCATAAAATTTTATAATGTTACATTTTTAAAGGTTATAATATTTCTAGTGTGCAATTTTATGGGACAAACAATCTGAGTAACCACAATTTTCACAGTAATATTTATGGTTAAATTACTGAATAATTGTAGTTAAATAATTATTACAGTAAAATATACGGTATAAAATTTTATATTATATTTTTACCGGGTATATTATTTTTACCGTAAAAGCTTAAGGAACCAAAACTTTTTTTTACATTAAACTTTTTCTGATTAAAATAATAATCAAGTATATCGTTTTATAATATGTAATAAAATTTGTTAAATGTGGTAATTTTAGAATGATACATTGAGAGCAAGGTATAAAATTAATTTATACTGTTAAATTTACTCTTAAGTTTTGTATTTTGTACTATATTCGTGGTATGTAGAACTATAATTTTAAAAATCAGAATTTCCGGGATACCGTTACTGTATGAATGGAAAATTACCAATTGAATTTTTTAAGTATTGTGTAATTTGGTTTTATTAACAGGAATTATAGTTTATATATATATATATATATATATATATATATATATATATATATATATATATATATATATATATATATATATATATATATATATATATATATAAACTAATCTCAGTGGCGCGACAGCCCATAGAGGGCCAAGGCCTACTGTTCCCATCTCAGTTTTCTTGACCTTGGGCTCAGGTGCGCAGGAGCAGATGTTCCGGTCAGGTGGTCAGCCGAGCACGGAACCCCCAGTGTTTAGTTCCCGAGCGTGCTTGGTGCTCATTTATCGACCCACTGAAGGGATGAATGGCTGAGTCAACCTTGCCCGGCCACAGGATCGAACCAGGGACCTGTGGCACGACAGCGTCATATATATATATGTCATATATATATATATATATATATATATATATATATATATATATATATATATATATATATATATATATATATATATATATATATATATATATATATATATATATATATATATATATATATATATATATATATATATATATATATATATATATATCAGGAACGTCATTACCATACAGTTCAGTGATTTTACCAGAACTGATGTCCCCTTGAGCGTAGCCTGAAAAATATAAACCTTCAGAAACATTTCTAAGCATCCGTGCGAAAAAAATATATACAAAAAAATGAAGTTAGCATTTTGTTTTCAATCTTCTTTTCTATGCTTCATTTTTTTCTTCATAATTTTTAATACAAGTTTGTCTTTTTATAGCTAAAAATATTTCTTTCCGTTAAAGGCAAACTCCTTTTCCTTTAAAATGTTACGAACTCCAGCAATATAAACATAAAATACATTTGTCAATACATAAAATTTTCTTTCGACTAGTCAAATATTTACGTTAAGGAGTAAATTTATTTGAGTTACTTGAGTGATTTAACTATTTATTCGTCTTATTTTTAAATTTTACTCGTTGCTGATTTTCTTTATTGTGAACTTAAACCAATTGTAACTATTTTAAACAATGTGCGAATTTCTGTATTTACAAATAGTATAAATGCCCATATATTTGTATAAACTACGCTTCTTAAATTAATAATTAGTGGTTTTTATAAATGTCAAACATTTTTCACTTGCTAATTAAATACAGACATTAATTTTAAGTATTATATAACCTGTTTGTGAACTTTATTTGTTTTAGAAAACATTTTAACATTATATATTTAAAATTTCTTACTTATATCTCTTGAAATATGCTTAATAAATAACATTTGAAGCACTCTTTCGAAACTGGAATTTTTAGAGTGATTTCATGGTATAGTTTTCTCTTGCAGTAATATACTTTTCTTATTTTTAAGAGTAGCATTTAAACTTCTGTATTGCCTGTGTTTAAAAAAAAATCCCCATTTGTCTGAAGCTGTAGTGGTGATTCGGGTTCAGAGGCTTAACTATTTCGTGTATTGTATGAGATCTTGGGTCAATATTTACGACAGGTGTTGTCTAAGGTCAGCGAGAAAAAGAGAGTCAGAGAAGAGTAAAGCTCCCTGCTTGGAAATACGCTATTTATTGTTTTTGTAGCAGCAGGTGAGCTTAGAGCTTGGGGCATGGGAAGTTCTTTCAATAGACAAACTATACTTTCATTTGAACATTTTCTCAAAAAAGTATGTAGTGCGCTGCGTCTAATGTTTTGATTTTTTATCGGTATACAAAAAAACTATCTTCCACCACTAACATCTAAACTAATCTGGAGTTATGTTTCATTTATATGGATACTAATTCCGTGGTTGACGAGCTCACTTTCTCACTACCCTTCATTAAATATTTGAAATTTCCTCCTTCCCTAATTTGTTCAAATACCAAGATTTTAGGCCATTGTTTTCTTTTCCCGTCTGCTGAGTCGTGAAAATGGATACCTATTTTAAAGCGCTCAAGACGTGTCATATTTTTATACTTTCATAATTCATGAAGCAAGGGAGATGTTCAAATTATCAAGTATAACTCACATAATTCTTAATTTTTTAAATTACAAAATAGTGTGAAATACGAAAAACATCGATTTAAAATTAGGGCAATTTAAAGTGAAATCATTATAAATTATCATGAACGTCTATCACTTAAATGATCAAGCGTATAATAAGAATTTTAAATTTCTCCAAAAAACGTAAAGACAAAGAAAAACTGATTTCTTAATATCAATATATTTTTCAACCCTTACCTTCATGTTCCAGTCAGAATGACTAAGTGAAGTTTCTCTATTTCTCGTGTCCGTGATATTTCAAGGATGATAATTTCAAAAGTAAAGCTCCAAAAACATTTAATAAAATCTATTTCTTATTCTCGGAATCATGATTATTTCTCAATCTAACCACCAGATGGCAGTTTCTGAATATTTGCAATGTACTTAGAGATCGTTATTTTAAATTTTATGTTTAATTTTAAATTAAATCTTATTTTAAACTTTATGTCATTACTCATCAGATGTGTGTATTTGTGACATACCCAAAATTTAAAAATCGTGTATCATTCATACATTTAGTTTTATATAATTTTCTTGAATAAAAATATTGACACTTTTAAGACCATTTTCTTAAAAACCATGCGACTATTAAGTTGTTAATAGAGAAAAATATATTTTAGGTTAATTTTTATTAAGCACTCAAAACAAAAATTGATATAAATATTAAAAAAAGAGTATACTTTACGCTAAATATCACAAAAACGCAAACATATAGTTTTGGTTTAAAAAAGAGCCTACATTAGTATCAATAAAAATTGCGGTAAGGAAAAGTCAAAAAGTTAAGGGGGTTATCAACATTCGACCCCGTTATAATATAATTTGCAGGGATCGTATTTACCAGTTTTTGGCTGCTCCCTTACCCAATTTTGAAAGCCGAGAACTCAAGGAGGCATCGCAAATGGCATGTTTTTCAAGAAAGGAATGTTTATGAGTCGAATTCCGTAACTTAAAATATTGCCTGCAAAAACTACAGACCCTCATAAATACAATGGTTAGACCCTCGCAAAAGAGATTGCAAGCGAGGTAAAAGTCCGATTTTTAGATTAAAATTTACACAGGAATAACTTCTGATCGAATGATCGGATTTTTATGATCTAGGACTCAATCTTAATGGTTCACGTGGGTCGCCACAGATATGCAAGTAAATTAGCGCAGATGATATTCTATTTTATGAAATCAGACCCAAAAGCGTACTTTCTCTGAATAAACATAGCTTTTTTCGGGTAGATTTGAAATCAATCCTTAGTCTCAGGACATGGAAGGTAAACATAATATGGGAAATATTGTTCTAATTATTTGATCAAGAGAGCTGGCACCTTAATATTAAATTTAGTTTTTGTGTACTTTTCTACATCTCATGAACTTTTGAAGCTAATTGAAAAAAATTTGCTCTTAATTATAAAATTTGTTTACCCAATGATAACTTTATCCAAAAAACTCATTTTTAATAAATATTTACTTTATTTTGTTTAAATAATTTATACCGTAAAAAAATTTTTATACCATTTTAAAGAAAGTAATTTTATAAGGTAAACTGCATTCGACTTATTCGAATAGTTTCTGAGCAATCGGTTTTAAAAAAAGTCATGAATTTAAATTAAGAACTATTATACCTATTTCGTCCAAATTTTGCATTTTACCACATGAAATTACAATCTTTAAAATAACGTAAATATACATAGGTAACTTACGAAACAAAATTTAAATCGATGATTATTAAATAAAACATATTAAATAATTATTGAAAAATACTTTTGGATGGAATTATCTTTGGATAAACGAGCTTTACAATTGTGAGCAAAAAAAATTTAATTCACTCAAAACATTCTCGAAATATAGAGAAATACGCAACGAAAATCAACATTACGGGGTTACCCTTATTATGAACACTAAAAATGAGTTCAAAAAAGTAACATGAACAAAATTTACTCTGATATTAAACGAAGGGATCTGAACTTGCGGCCGCTCTCTTGTAAGCCGAGTAAAACTATTCGGTCCATATTTCCGATATTGTAGCTACTTCCAATATTTTGATGGTAAGGATTGCAAATCCGACGAAAAGAATGTTTTATGTCTGATTTTGTGTATTAAAATATCGCATGTACAAATTAATTAACATATTTGAAATCACTCTTTTCAAATTCTTTTAGGATTGAGTCCTAATAAGTGAAACTCCGATTATCAAAACGTCGTTTGACCAAACTTACAGTAAAAACAACGTTTCTCTATACATTAATGTATCGACTAAGTTAAACTCCTAAATATGATTTCTCTTATTTTTTTATTGACAAGTTAATTAGAATATATTTCTGGAGGTCGAAGAATCTCAGAATATAGCAGAAACTATTCGATCAATTGCGTTTAAAATTTGTACATTGCCATATAAAATTGCATTTTTCAAAATGGTGTAAAGGTTTGTATACCTTGTAATTCAAATCTTTTTCGACTATTATGTAGAAAAGAACAATGATTTGAAAAAATTACTTTTTCGTGTAGAATAATCTTTGAATAAATGAATGTTGTGCGAAAATATTTCTAGCCCCTTAAAGAAGTTTCCGAAATATGGCGAAATACGCAAAGAATAAAATTATCATTAAGGGAAACAAACTTTGGACCGTTCTCCTGACCAACTATTAGGACCATATTTCCCAGATTTCGACTACTTCTTATATCTAATGGTTCAAAATCCGAATCTATCGATAAAAAGGTATATTCAGTCAGAGAAAGAACATTTCTGTGTTTAATTTTTCACCTTAAAACATCCCCTAGACCAGTGATTCTCAACCACTGTGCCGCGGCACTTTTGTGTGCCGCCAAATTCTTAAAATGTGCCGCCAAATATTGGAAATGATGCAATAAAAATTATAATGCTTTTTATATATACTTTTTATAATTTTTCCATACTTTCCCAGCGTGAACATCTTTGTCTTGTCTCAGACAATCTTAAAATAAGTTTGAACAAGAAGGAAGTGTTTAAATTGTCTTTGACAACTTTAAAAAATATTGAAATTATAGGTAGGAAATTTAATGACTATTAAAATTATCAATTAACAAAGGAAAGCAAGCTAAATATTAACTTTCAAACGGAAATAAAAACTAATCATTAAAGTAAGCTATGCAATAAATAGTTATAAAAACAAAGTAACAAAGGATTACTAGCAATAAATAAGCCAACAATTAAGAATTAGCAAAAATACCAGTTTACAAGAAATCACAAAAAAATAAGAATTAATGTAAAAAAAACGAACATATAATAACTATAGAAAACAAGCTAACAATTAATAACTAGCAAAAAAATAAATAACTGTTACTAACTAACAAAAAATTAGTCGGAAGATATAATTAATCCCTTAATAAACGTGCTTTTGCAGTACATATTATTTTATTTCTCATTCAAAATTATTATCACAAACTATTTAACACAGTGTATTATAGGTAAGTAAACAACTTTTAAACTAATTTTTTTCATTTTGTGCCGTCAAATTTCGAAATCGTTAAAAGTGTGCCGCCACAACAAAAAGGTTGAGAATCACTGCCCTAGACCAATGAATTTGCCAAAAAAAATTTAAATTCGCTTGAAAAGTTTCCGAATTATAGCGAAATAATGATAAAATGTAATATTAACATAAAACTGTACAAATACTGGTTTCTGACCCAAACTATTGAGAACAAATTTTGAATGTCAAGAATCCGAATCCGGCGTAAGAAAAGACGATACAGAGAAAAGACGTTTTTTGCAACGAAAAACATCATCTGTATTAAAAGGTTAGGCCATCTAACCATTAATATTGAGTCTTACAGTACATGAAGTTCCGATCAATGTGCCGAAAGTTAATCATTATTATTTTTATTTATTTTCAAACCATACTTTAAAGAGCTTTTCCGGATATTTTTTTAAAAACACATTATTTTTCCTCTTGATTAAAATTGAATCATTTTCGTTTTCATTTACTTATTTTTTAAAGCAAAAACAGAATTATTTTTATTATTCTTCGGCAATTTTAGATTTCTTAAAGAGATAAATATTTTAAAAACATTAAACTATAGCCAAAAGTAAATTTCAAACGTAAATTTTAGTTTAAGTTTAAAAGTTCAAATGTTAAAGTTTGTAACTTCTAACCTTAAAATTTAATTTAATGGTAATTTTTTAAGAATATAACTTATTTAAGTAACAATTGCTCATTAAATCAAATAAACCCAGCAAAGAACCTATCAGATTTTTAATCCTACGTGAAAACAGTCTATAATACTTGTATATATGACATATTGTAATATAACTCAAAATAAGATAAATATAGTTAAAAATGCTAATTATAATAAGTATTTGCTTTCTCTAAGAATTTCTTTCGTATTCTACGAATACGAATGTTCTAAAAAAGAACTGCTCTATGAATTCGTATTCTCTCATTTAGGAAAAATAATTTATGTGATATCAATTAGGAATTCGTATTCTCCCATTTAGGAAAAGTGTTCTCGACGATGCACATTGAAATGAAATGAGTCTCTATCCTTAATCGTAGATCAATCTCACTACTCAGCGGACGAAATTTGTTTAGAATTTGGATGGGAAAAGTACCGCTTGTAGGTAGCAATCATATTATTGGAACAGCTCACGGAGATCTATCACGTGTTTCCCTATCATAGCAATGCAATTAATGTTGTAGAACTACCCATAAAGTAGAGGTGCCGTGAACAATTGCTTAGGAATAGGCTATAACCTAGTCAATAATAACCGACTGCCAATGCGGAAAGCTTTTGGTCATAATATGAAATTGAGTAATGAGCACCGACTGGTCTATTAATAGCTAGTATCCTTCTCATATAATTCTTACAATTTAACACTTATGATGCTTTCAAAAATAATGAAAATATTGTGTAGAGTAGAAGATGAAGACCAATTCTTTGAGAAGCATTCCCATCGTACCTATGACATACGGTGACATATATATATATATATATATATATATATATATATATATATATATATATATATATATATATATATATATATATATATATATATATATATATATATATACATATATATATATATATATATATATATATATATTCGAGAAGTGCGAGATTAAGTTGCACAGTACGCGTAATGGAATATTGGGACGAGTTTTCTGTCTTATCTCACGATAGGAATGGGAATAATTTTAATACGTCTGATTCTTGCTATGCTGAAATGGCCCGAACTCATACTTATCAGTAGTTTGTGTTATTTAATAGCTGCCGGACAGATTGGGAAATCATTATTACTGTTCAGTACATAGAAAACTGTGACTATATCGCGAACATCTCTTGAAAAGAGTTGAAATTGAAATCTACGCACTTTTGCGCAAAATGTAGGAAACAGCTAGACAGTAAAATATTGGGATACTACATTGTGTAAAACTAATAAAGGTGTTCGAATTGGAGGACAGGTTGAAGTATTAGAATATTTAAACACAGTTGTGCTGCGTATTCGGCTTGGTTATCATTAAAATTTATCCACTATTCAAGATAACTTTGAAAGGTGACCAGTGAGGTCGCCAAAGGTGCCTGGTTCTTTTAAATAATTCTTAATGCAGGGACACTCTAGTGTTTCACTCATTCCATTAACATGTTACTTTTATATTTGAGTTTATTTTGATTAAAATATTCTCGTGTTTAAAAAGTATTAAAAAAATTATTTATTAGATCGTTATCTAAATTTTCCTTACTAAGAAAAGCCTTATTTGCATTTTAAAATATATATTATTAATGCTTTACAATAGTTATATCAATAAAAATATATTTAGTAAGATCTTACACAAGGGTGTAAGGAAAATTTAATGATATAACTTTTCACATCTAATAAAGTACGATGGAAAAAAATATCATCGAAAAATCAAATATTTCCTGTTAACTTATGGCGGTAAAATGCACAACACTGAACTATTGTAAAAATACATAATTAGATGAAACATGCACAACAATGAAAAACACATATTAGTTCTAAAAAGTTATCCGAACATAAGATTTGTTTCTTCTTTATGGTCAGATTTTGTACACTATTATTTCAAAGTCCTTTTACTCGACAAAGTCAACAACTTTACAAAGTCAAAATTATTTTTATTAACGTCAATTATTATTTCAACTTTTAGGATATTCATACTCGCTTAACCCACTGGCGATTTAGAAAATGGGCATAATTGGGCTCGAATGTTACTCCCCTATACACTATTCCCCTATCTATTAGCATGGATAAACCTGTTTTGCTATGCCGAGAAGAATACAGATTAAAATACGACATTTTACATGGAGAACTATCAGTGGGTTAATACTTTTATTAAGCTACTAATTTTAAAATTTAACATAAATGCATTAAAAGTTTAAGTTTAAATGTCAATTTCTTATTTCATTATAACCAAATAATTATGATCTTATTTTACGCCAAAATATTAATATTCAACTTATTACAAAATATCGAAAAGACCAGTACGAAGTCACAACATACAATCCAGAGCAATATAAGAAATTCATAGCGTTATTTAAAAACAGAAATTTTAATTCCTTAGGGGAGAACTAGTACAGTATGGTTTTAATATCAACATTTTAAGTATTGCAAAGATTCATGCTCGTTAAAAGTTATTAATTTTAAAATACAATTTTTTAAATTTGACATTCATGTACTAGATTCGTAAAGTGGAATTTTGAAAAGGAAGTTGTCGTTGTTATTTTTTATTTTAAGGTTCAATGTCAATTTCTTTTATTTTTATTATATCTGATTCGTTAGAATATTGTCCCAAATTAAAAAAAAATAATTAAAACAACGAAATGTTTCAATTTAAAGGCTTATTTTAATACATGGCTATTTCTTGTTCATCATAGATCTAAGCAATATGCTATAATTTAAAATTATTGTTTATATGCAGAGAATGTCCGATTTTTTAAATTATTAATTTTTTTGAACGTGATGATTTCAAAATTGAAAGTTAACTATTAATTTTTTTAAAAATAACGTATTTTTTTATTGTGTATTTTCTGAAACCTTAATTTTACATTCAATTTAATATTTTTTTAGGATAGCGTTTTTTATTTTATTTTGATGTCGTGAATTTAGACATGCATATCTTATATGTTAATCTAATTGTTTGGTGAACAAAAATTTTTATTTCCTTTATATCATTTTATTATGATATTTCTTTTTTCAAAATGATTATGTTATTATTTTTTAATTCTAAATATGCAACATATACAGGCGAAATTAATTTCTTTACAAATTATTTACAGTAATTTTTAATTTTAATGTAACAGATAATGTATAAAATTTTTGCACCAACCATTTAAATATGTGGACTATAGCAGTATTTGCATGCAAAAGCAAGTGATTATCAATTAACATACCTGTGACTGCAGCAGCTGTGCTAGCAATTCCAAAGGCAAAAATTATTAACATATTGACTGAAAACCACATTGTTAGAGAAGTGTTATATATAATTCACAAATTTAATTTAAATTAAGTTTTTTCAAAAAAATTTTGAGTAAAGTTTTTTTTAATTTTAGTCAGTAAAAAGTTTGGAAAACTGGAACAAAAGTATGACTTTCCAAAAAAAGAATTTTTGTTTTATTTTATATTGTACGTTCACCAAAAACTTCCTATGCAATTTACATTAATGCATGCCAAAAATCATTTAAAGATTTATTATCCTGTCTTTAGAATATTCTGTAAGCACCATAGACTTTTTCTTTAAAATAACCACTGGAAGAAACTGAAATGAAATAGGTCGTCCGAATTCTGACAGAGCACTGCCGGTTTAGTTACACACTGGGACTCTTTTCATGTGTACTGACGTCTGAAGAAGGGTTATCCCCAATCAAAGCGACCAATCGCCAAGTGCTCGCCAACAAACGCCACAATCGATGTGTTCTTTTCTGTGGCAAATTCATCAGTACTGAGAATTCTTCTTCGCATTTAAATTCCTCGCAAGATGACCTACATATTTTGAGTTTAATTGCAAAATTTAAATACATGTTTTATTATAAAATATTCTTTTCTTACTCTAATCGTGCTTTCAGTCTAACATAAAATCATTAAGGAATAAAATAATATGAGGAAAAATCTTTCGTGGAGAAATCGAGATAAATTAATGCACTTAAATAATACAGTGCTACTAACATATTTGATATGGCTGAATCTTTCTTTTTTTTTTGCACAAAATAAAAATTCAATGATTAATGTCTTTTTATTGTTCAGTCTTAAGACTTTGAGCACTTTCTGACGTACAAAAAAAACCTAAAATTAATTAAGAAATTAAAAAAAAAGAAGTATGATAGAAAGATAAAAATAGGAAACAAATACGAAGGATGTGTTTGTTTTAATTACATTTATGGTTTAAAAAGGTGTTACTAAGGTATACTAAATGACTTAAAGTCAACAGTACTTAAAATAAATAAAAGTAAGTTACATACTGAAAAGGAAAATTTAGGCAGAAATGATACTAAGTTATTTAGAAGAATCGTAAAAAATCGTCGTACTATTATTGAAGCCAATGATTCTTAACTAATTTTGAAAATGGGAACAACAATTATGATTGTAATTGGTACAGATTTAAAAGGTACCAAAAAAACCACTATATGTAAAATGTATTATATTAGTTGGTACCTATTGAAATTTCAAAAATATAGGATAATTTTAGTACAGATATTGTGGAAAAAATTCCTCTGGCTCCTCGAAAGGGCGTAGAAAATCTTGATTGTGGTAAATTTTGACTATCATGAGTTATCCCAGAGCAACGGCATCACGCCAAATAATACTGAATACACTGTGAGAAAATTCCGTCTGGAAATTGCGGTAAAATAACAAGCCACAGTCGGACTATCTGATTAACCATAAAGTTTATGAATAGAAACATTTTTTACCGTCACTGTTTTGGAAACGTATACAACTTGAACGGTTAAACAAACGTGAATAAAAAACTATATGGTTGTATAACCATTTACAACTAGCATAGACTGATAATAGCATAGCATATATAATCATAAAAATAAAACTTAAAGGAAAGTTGGAACTCTGCTCTGTGAGTTATGGGTATTTATGCATGAATAGTAGTTTCTTATTCTAGTTGTCCGGGGTGACTTATTGAAGAGTGTACATTCCATGTATTAAAGGGAAGTATAATAAGGATAATTGGTGGAGCTTTGTAAATTGTGTTGGAATCTTTCAGTCTGTGCCTGATAATGTAGATTTTTTTTTGTATTGGCGTATTGATCATTTTTCTTTTTTCATACATTTTAGCATAAAAAAAAAGTTAAATATTTTCAAAAAATTCATTCTTTGATACAAATTGTTTTGAATTTAGATACGTCATAAGCAATCATTGGAGTAAAATTAGCATGCATTTTGATATTCTTAGAAGACCCACCAATGATGATAAAGTTTTAATAAATTGGCCCCCCATTCGGAGAAGAAGTATTTAATGGGTAAGAAGATGTATGATTTTAAGAAGAAGTATACAATGATTGGAAAATATGGTTATCATAAATGATACAATAATGATAAAAACAGTTCATTGTTAAAGGAATTTTAAAGTTATTTTAAGGTATACGGCAAAGCATATAGATTTTGTATTCAAGAAAACTAGCAAAAAAAATTCGGAAAAGGATTAAAAAACGTTTTTTAGGAGTGTAACTGCTTAATAGTCATTTCAAAGACATTTTCATAAATATATTTCCTTCATATTTTCTTCGTAAAAAACAAATAACTAGATCGGTTATTTTTAAAAAATATTTTTAAAAATTAGCATGTAATTTTTTAAAAAATATTTTTTTGCTTACTGTCAGAGAATTTCTCCTATTTTTTCATTTTAAGCGAAAACATTGTATAAACAATTGAAAAACTCCGAAAAAAGTTTCAACACCTTTCAAAAACGATATTTCCAAAAATGAAACTTTAATTACTTTCCAATTATTTTTTCCTAATTATTTAATCTTTAATTAAAAGGGAATAAAATGTTTTTCTTTAAAAAATATGCGATTCACTTGAAATAACCATTATCATACTTTAATTAAATTGGATTGATTTGTGTGTTTTTGCAACTCAACATAGATTTTTCTTTAATTTAATATTTATTTTTTTTCCAAAGTATGTTTTATTTGAAATGTGGGTTTTTTCTTTTCTTAGATTTTTATTACTAACACAAAACTTTTTTTGTGATTAAAACATGGATGATTTGAATAGAAAATCAATATGACAAGTGCTTTAAGAAATATAGAACTTAAACATTTTATAAATAACAATTACGTGAGGCGGAAAAACATTAATGAGATTTCAGAAAGTGTAGGGACAATAAAATACGTGATAATCATGTGTTTTCATAATCATATCTTTTTGCTGTAATGTGGGTACTTTAGCCTTGTCTCATATAAGTTGAATGTTTATAAAAGTGTATTTCACAATTTTACAAAATCGTTTCCTATTCACTTAGAAAAAGTTTAAATTGCTCTGCTTGTACATCTTTCTGCACTTGAAGTTCCATTTCAGAGCCTAAAAAATGTGCCTGAATTCAGTGCCTAAAAACCTAAAAAAATACAAGTGATTCTGTTTGCTTTCAAAACTTCTTTCTTCTCTCTTCGTTTCATTGTCTATTACAACAAGTGACTCAAGACAAAATAATGCACTTGTGTTAAAGCTATCCTAGTGTTACAATGAAAGGAAATCTTCTAGTGTGCAAAAGTGTGACACATTAGAACTCTACTTGAATGAAATTCTGGATAATTTATCTGATCTGTCATCTTCAGGACAATTTATGCAGGTCTTCCGTAATCCTTCCTGACATGAATGATAGATGAGATAAATGGCCCACTTAATTAATCAATTATGCAGGGTCCTCTCAGTGGCGAAACCCCTTTTCAAAGTCTTATGGTAATGAGTTTCCCATATAAATAGCACATTTTGTAGCATCGCAAAATGAAGTGTTTGTATTAAATTGAATACAACTTTAAAGGCTTATTAAAAATGTCCGCATTGTCTTTTAGTGGGTTGCTACAAGTGTGATTCGGAAGGATAGCCGTTAAAGTTTATACTCTTTGCGGAAAAGATTTCAATTGAGTGAAAAGATTCTCAAAAGGGAACGAGATTAAAATTTATTTTAACGTTGATGAGACACTTTTTAGTTATTTTATTTCAAAGAATTTAAATGCTACTTAAGAGCCGTGATGAATCAGGGAATAAAGTGTTCGCCTTCCAGTGAGGTGCACCAGGTTCGAATCCCAGTGATGGTTGGTCGATACAAATTCCACATCCGCACAGACCACATTGATGACGGGAAATATCCTCAGTGGTAGACGGATCATGGGCTAGAGTACCCTTGCCGTCAGGATAACCATGGGAGGTTCTCGTTGTTTTCCTGTCCATATAACGCTGATGGGGGTTATTTCCATCATAAATTACTCCACGTAGGTAATTTTCTTCCAATACTTGATGAAGGAGTTACCTTGTCTTCTGGATTAAGTCCAAAACTACAAAGCTGCGTAGTTAAATATTAGTAGTCGTAAACCTAAAAAATTGATTGGTTCTCCAACTGCCGTTATGAAATAAAATAAAAATGCTACTTAAACAAGAAACATAAAAATAGTAACAGGCTAACCTGAAATTAATAAGCTAATGGATGATAATCAATTTAAAAGATGTAAAATTAAAAAAACAGTACCGCTTGCTTAACAAAATTTTAATCCAATCGAATTTTATAATTATTTGCGTGTTTATCCAAAGACAGTGCTGTTGTTTGGACTAATCAACAAATTGTAAATAATGCGGGAAGTTAAAGTGAGGAAGAATTCTAGTTTTTAAGTTAATGGTCATTCTTTGTTAATGGGTTTTAGAAATCATTTATCTTTTTGGGACACACGCTTAAAGTTAATCAGTGTTAACCTTTTGACAGAGGAGTAACTTTAGAAAATAAGTACAAAAACTTTCCATCAGAGCAGTATTTTTTTTTTTTTTTTTTTTTTTTTTTGGAATGGAAGAAATCAAGGGTTTGCTTTGTTGAAATCAAGGTAAAAAAGTTCGAAGGAGATGCTGTTATGCATAGATAAGATAAATGTAGTTTCATTGATTAATATTTTCCACCAGTTAAAAATTTAAAATGTTAAAGAAAAAAGTGCTACTCTGCTTAATTTTAGAAATATTATAAGCTCGACAGATGAAAGTTAGCTTTGTTTAAAAGTAGTTTATCGATATTATACAGAAAAAATTGAAACGTCGGGATAGCTTGGTTGGTAGGACGTTGGGACCATGTTCAACAGGTCGTGAGTACAATCACAAGCAGCCGAAGACTCCCCGTGTATTAAATGGAGACTGGTGTATGTTAAATCTGTCGGGTCACAAGGTCATCCTTGTTTCCATAACAATCTATACCTCTGTTGCTACTGAATTGGAGATTGATCGTTCTCTGGTTCCAGTCAAAATTACTTTCTGTGGCAAAATTAGTGAATGTATGAATGGGTCTGTCCTATAATGATGATAAGTCATATTCCTGCTCATAGATGGCACCACTGACAAGAAGAAAAGCACTCTCTCCCTTAAATTCACTTGGTTTCACCAGGAAGGTTTGCTGATGTAGGCAAGTGGCACTTAACACAGCAACAACACAGTAGAAACAATAAAATTTCAAAAAAAATTAGAAACAGTAAAAGCGGATATTATCTTTAACTTACAATGGCCAGTTCAAAAAATGCAAATTTATGTCAAATAAAAGAGCCAATTTTCGAACTATTTTTTCCAACACATGTGTAGTTTCATTATTTTCATAATTAAAGGGCGACAGCTTTTGAGCCAGTAAATATGACACTCATTTTAAATACAAGACTTAAATGACGAAAACAGTACAAGTTAGGTTCAATAAAAGATAATGAGAAGCCATAAAATAAGACCGGCATGGACTGTATTAAGCGACTTATGACACGAATTTCTTATGGAATATAAGGGTTGACTAGAGAAATTTTACGTTTCTTCTAAAATCCCACCCTTCGACCTACGCTTGTTTTGCTCAATCTTAGTAGATAGAACTGAGTTTGATCTGTAGCGCTACGAAAACTTATGTATTTGATGTGTGCATGATATGTAAGGAGAAAGTGTAAAATCTTATTTATAAAGGAATCGCCAATCTTATGAATGAAGCAAGGTTCAAAATTCTCAAGGTGAGTTGATGTATCAAGAGTCAAAAGAGATATGTCATTATGGAAATTATTGTTTAAAGAGGATTTGCCGAACTCTTGATAAGAGAAGTCTGTAACAAAAACTTCTGTACAAAACTAAGAAAAGCTTAATGAAAAAAAAAATTTTTAAAGCAAGACATGAGAAGTAACTAAACTGAGAGATATTAACGCTGGTTGTGCTTGCATGTAAAATCAAAACTTTAACTTATATTTTTGTGACATGATTGCCAAAAGCACAAAGGTAAATTTCATAAAATATCCTTAAGGATGTTTTCGCTGAAACACTCTTGGAATTCATTTTTTATCTACATTGTTCCTAAAACTTTAGAACGTGAAATAATTATTTAGAATGAATTCTTTGCAAGTGAATTCCTCTTCTGAGAGATGTTGACTAGGGCTGGGCTTGCATGTAAAATCAAAATTTAAATTTATTTTTTCGTGATTTGACTTCCAGAAGCCCAAAGGTAAGTTTCAGAAAATATGCAAAATAATGCTTTCACTAAAACACTCTTGAAATTCATTTTTTCTCTAGATTGTTTCCAAATCTTTATAACGTAAAATAATTTAAAATAAATGCCTTGTAAGCGAATTCCTCTTCAACGTAATTATAGCTCTTGTAAAATAACTAGAAATTAGCTCGATTTCAATTTATATTAATGTAAGCAAGCATTTGCATAGGTAATTTTAGCTAACAACTAGTAATAAAGGGAAAACGCGAATCGAGGCTAATCATTTCAGTCGTTTATTCACGAATGCATGAATAGACTCTATTGCTCAGTAATTGTACTGAACTCAAAGTAGTGAAGGAATTAGTCCATATATCTAGTGTTATGGGAATTTTGAAATATGGTTTGGGCTATTAGGCACAGAGGCATTCTCTTAATAAGGAGAAAATTCCAGGCACTATCGAACACTATCGAGGCACTATCGAGTTAGAAGAGAACACTGCTTGAGAAAGTGTTGTAAAATTTAAAAATAATAAAAATATATTCAATTGTTTAATTGTTTATGAAGTAAATATGACCATTTAAAAAAATGAAAAATATATTTTTCACTCCGAGAAAAAAAATTTTCAAAATTTTTTGAAACGCATGTTCAGGGTAATCGTAACGCGTATAGAGTCGTAACACTATAAGCGTTAACAGTTTGCTGAGCATTATTTTCTTATTCAGTTCTGATAACAGAAATGACACTCAAGAGCACTGAGGTTAGTCCAGCAAATTGAAATATTTTTTTTAAATATATTTCCTTTAAGATTAACACCAGATATAAAGAAAACAGCAACTTATTGAACCACTTAACTACTATATAATGAGGAAAAACAACAAAAATGAGGAGAAAGTGCTGTATAAATTTATAAAAATGTTTTTACAGTGTTACAAGCAATGTTACCCAAACCATACAAACTTATCTGTATGCTGCTTACTTTCATTCAATATATAGTTTTAAAGGAATGAGTATCATCTATTTAAAGTTTGTAGTCAAAATAAACAAAATAACTTAAACATAAAGTAAAATAGCTGAAAGATAAAGTATAGTATAAGAAGAGTAAGAGAAGTAAGATCTAATTTTAACGATTTTTTTTAAAGCCCAAAAAATTTTCAATTATTCATAATGAAAAGTAAGAAGTTAATTATCAACTAAAGGAAAATCGCATTTTGAAAAATTTTTATTTCTCAAACTATTTCTCATACTTTTTAATGCATTAAAGAGCAGTCACTTTTTAAAATTTTTTTAAGGAAGTTAAAAGAGTTATAACGCAAAGTGCTTTAAACCGATTGACAAGTTCACAATATAGCATTTAAAGTGAATGTAAAGTTACTCTAAAAGGGATGCACCCAGAATAAATACATAATGGAACAATTTTTTGCGTCATAAAGCGATTTCTTCTTTACTCAAAGACAATCTTAAATATTGATTACCGTTAATCATTGTTGAAATTTGCATTAATCATTTTCATCATCATCAGTGATTACCATTAATCAAATCAAAAGTAGTGTTGGTTTCATGAAGATCATTAAGCTATCTTACCTTGGGTGTTGGTGAATTTCATATTAATATTTGCTAGTACCGATACCTTAGCAATGTTTGTCCGCAACAGTTTGTATTAGACAGTGTTCGCCATCACTAGAATCATTCGACGATAAATTTCAGCATTATGCTTGAGAAATGCGATCTATAATAGTACAAAGTGAATCTTAATTAGTCGTGATGCGACAATTACAGTTCCACTTTTAATGTTGCCAAGCAAACTGGTTAGTCAGTTATAAGCAATTTTCAGTCCACTCAACTTATTTCATAATTCTGAAGAATGGCACTGCTGTCTTTACGGGTTTTTCTGATGTCATCACACATGTTTAGTCTTCATTTGGACTAACCTAATATATCATTCCGTTAATTTAATAATTTGTATTTAAAATATTAACTACGATTACATAAATATTATTTGATCATTTAGGGGAGAGTCGGGTAGCCCCGTCCAGCGGGTACCCCCATCCACTGTCAATTTCATATGTATAGAATATTTTTTCAAATCAATGGGCCATCAGACATTAATTGTTATATTAAAAAAAGATTATTTTTAAAGTTGCAAGTATTTATGCAGCTGTTAACATGGTAAACAGTAGTTTTGAAAATATGTTGAATACAGTAGTCATGAAATTAAGAAAAATTGGTTGAATGTTTCGATTAAACTTCATTTTAATACTAAAAAAAATAATTTTTCTATAAATACAGCATTAAAGTATGTAGTCCTAAGTTTAATTTGCACAAAGAAAGAAGTTTATATGTGAAAAAATTTTTCGAGTAATTATAAATGTACAAAATAAAAATTGGATTTCGGGTAGCCCCGCTCAAATGAATGTCGGGGACTTGGCCGAATTTTATTTCGGACACCGCCGAATTTTATTTCGTCGATAAATGTACGGCTGTAAAGATTATTATTTTATTGCTTCAAATTTGAATGTTATATGCATTTTTAACAACAAATATTGTTGTTATTAAATGATTGTTATTAAATGATAGATTCACTAACAGTATATAAATATGTAATAAATAAAATAATTTTGTGATAAAAATGATAAACGAGGTTTATCTATTGTCAATACATTGGTCATTTTCATTTACACATGAAAAAATAGTCAAAAAACATAATTTTTGTAACTGGGTGGGGCTACCCGACACATTTTGAAAAGAGGTGAAAAACATGTTTTTTTAAATTTCTATTTTTTTAAGTTAAACTATTCTTTTTTTCGTTTATTCTTTCTGCATTATTTAATTAGATGATAAAACAAAGGAAACATACAAAAATATTGATTATTACTCAATATTATACAGAAATATAAGCAATACTCCTTAAGTGGGCGGGGCTACCCAACTCTCCCCTACATGAAAAGTTTGATAAAATCATTTGCTCCAAGTTTAGGGGCCGGTAAAAAATTTAAAAAAAATTTCAATTAGTCAATGCGATTGATTTTTACTTCATTACCAATAAACAAAACGCTCCTCCGAAAGTATAAATACTGGTCCTGATAGTACTATGTCCACGCTATCTATGAGAGTTATTATTCCTTAAAAAAAATCCGGACTGATATCTAATGGAAATAAGATGACTGTTTTGATAAGCGAAATCGGAAAATTCAATTGAAAGAGCTGCATTCGTTTATCATATCTGTCGCTAGAATTATGATTTGATGAGTATATTCTGTGAAGAATCATCTATCATTAGATATCCATCTATTATTGGATATCTTAATCTGATTTTAGACAGACATGAGTTGGCACAACTGCACTGCATCAACAATTTAGTTCTCACATGAAGACAATCATGTATCGCTGCATTAAATCCGGAAGATAATCGATTTTCCATTTTCAGATAGCATTCTTGTGATCTATGCATATATCAGGTAGCACTCATAAAATGTAAGAATTGAACGATTGAATGACAGTAGATAAAAACATATTTAAAAGGACTTCAAAAACCATTAAGTAAAAATATTAGCATCATGAAAAATGAGATTAAAAAAACATTTTGAAATATTCTAATGGAAGCGTGATGTTTCCTTAAATTCCTGGTTATTGAAAAGGATACATAAAAAAACTTGATTAATAAAATATATTATCTATGATTTTTTTTCCTTCTTTTTTACCGAATCTATATTGGTCAAACATATTTGAAGACACAGGCATACATGTAAGATTATATGATTGCTGATCAAAATTTTTTTATGAAAATAACACAATTTTACCTTCTTGTGAAACACGCATTTTCAAGTCAATCAGTTTTGCTAATATCCGTATGTTTAGTTTTTATTTCATTTTTTGAAGTTTTCCAACAGAACAACGACGAAGAAATGTATACGCTTCTACTAATAATTGCAACTCAAAGTACGTAAGGTTTAAATATATAATTTCGAAAAATTATTAGTATTTATTTTGATGAAAATAATTAAAGGTAAATTACACATTCCAATTTTGTTCCTAAATGTACATATTATTTCGATAACTCATAGCTTTATCACTAATTTTCAGGAGTTAATAATGTTTAATATGCCAAAAAGTGTTACATCAGAATTTCATATTGCTTTTAAAATGAAATAAAAAATATTTCCCACATGGTAACCAAGTATTGTCAAATTGTGCAATCTTTGCTTTTTCTGTTCGATCAACTAACCTCCGACGTCATATTTAATTTGTTTAATACACTAAATCGTTAGCGAGAACTCTATAGTATAAATACTTGCAAGAATGCAAAATAGTACTTTACAAAATAGTTATAATTTTGTATTTTGGAGTAGATCATCATGTTTAAGTTAGAATTAATTTTGACAAAAACTTTTCTGTGTAAAACTTTATTCTCACCATAATCGTTAGGCAGAATTGAACAAAAAAACAAAAAAGATTCATAAAGAATTTTATTAAAACAACCTTTCAGATTCTTTTAATGATTTAAGGGTTTTACGATCATCATTGTCTTTGGTAATTATTCGTAAGAATTTCATAACATTTTTTTTAAATTTACAATTTAAATATTACTACTTATAATTAGTACTCCTAATGTTTAAGTTTTAAATGTGAAAATGGCTAAACATGAAATGATTGATGAAAATGATTAAAGAGACAATTAAATATAAGTAATTTAGGCATTATTTTGATAACTTAACACTAATTTTAAAGCGTTAATAATTATTAATATCTTGAAAAAATAGCACTATAACTTCAAATCGTATTTAAAGTAAAATATATTTACATTTGAAGAATGTAACAATATTTTTGAAAAAGGAAGGAAAAAAAATTATAATTATATTTTTTTTTTCGAAAAGAAATACGGTGATATCTGCTGCTATATATATATAGGAACTGCTCATTTTTCAACTTTCTGCTGAAATAACAATATGATATCACTTCTTTTTAATTAAGAATCCAACACCTTTTCTTTAGCAAATTAAAATATGCTGATCTTTTTTGTTCCTGAGAACAGCGAAAAAGCAATTTACTTAGGTTTTAAATCATTTTCCCAAGCTCCAGCTTAAAATAGCTTTTCTGAGAGAAAAAAAAACTGAATTAACTTCAGGCTATTTTAAACTAGCTATTTCTGGTGACAGAAAACTAAGAAAAAATAATCTTGAATACATTAATTGGTGTAAAAACTAAAAATGAATTAAAGGAATATGTTTTCTTTTATTTTAGTATTTAAATGAAAAAAATAATGCAAGTTCAAGTCAATTAAAAATAATACTTTAAATAAAAAAAAGGTAAAGTTACATATTAATCAAAAAAAGATATATTAATTATGTAGATTAAAAGATTTTAAGAATTTCAAAATTAAAAGTTTGGGAAACATTCTAAATCTTTAAAATAATCTTTCGCTATTTCATTTGAACTTATACTTATTTTGTAAAGTAAAAAATAAGAACTATGAATTATAATAAGCTTGCTCGACAATGCTTTTGGTCAAGAAAAAGAGTATTTACAGTCTACAATAAGAGGGGATAGTGTACTAACAGCTGGTAGTCTACAATACGAGCATAATCAGTGTAAAGACTAAAATTGAATTAAATGAGTGTGAAACAAAAATATGGGATCTTTTACTTTAAATTTTAAGGGAAAAAACAATATAATCATGAGTCATTTAAAAATGCTAATTTAAATTTTAAAAAAAGTAAAATCTTATCAAATATGTAAATTTAGGATTTTTAAAATTAACTCATCATTCTAAATGTTTTAGATAGTCCTTCGCTTTTTATTTATTTTTTTACTAATTTTTACATTAATAGATAAGAACAATATATCGTAATAAAGAACACAATGCTGGTAGTTTACATTAGAGCATTTTTAGTTTACAATAAGAGCTGATGGTCTACTATAAGAGCATAAATGGTGTAAAAACTGAAAGTGAGTAAATGCTTGTAAAGCACAAATATGTTTTCTTTTCCTTTAAATTTTAAAAGTAAACTATTAATGTAACCTCGAGTAATTGAAAAACCCCATATTTTAAAAACAACAAAGAGTAAAATTTCATCAGATATATAATTTAAGACTTTTAAAATTAAAGAATTATTCTTTCAATTTTTATTTTTATTTTCATTGAAGTAAATAAGAACAATGTATTGCAATAAACGTACTATACATCATCTTTTAATCACTTCCAAGCACCTTGGCCTTTTTTAGGGCTCGAACTTTTACATGCAATGGTTGGAATGTCCTGTAATTTTGATCCGAGTCAGACGACATGGACAGTACTTGAGTGCCCCTTGCTGCATATACACGTCAGTTGCTTTACTACCCGACGAGATCAAACTCACGTCTTCGTTTTAATTAGAATTTAAAATTATCAGATGGTTAAATTCACCTCAATCATAATCTAATCTAATTTAGCAATGGCTAGAGAATGTGTTAATTTAAAGCAGGGTGACATTTCGAATGCAAAGTCCTTAAACATTTGTTAATAGTTGCTAACTCCAGATACTTTTTAATTTTGTGCTTCGTTTTTTAAAATTGATTTGTAATAATATGTATCTATTTATTGTGTACCGCCAAGTAGTGATATGGCAAGTCAGAAAATGGCACAATTGCAATGTCTTAACCGAAAAAGACATCAATAATAGTGGTGCCATTTTCGGGGGTTGCTGTGGCTACATACAAGTCACGAGAGAGCTGAGAAACTGTAACCCCTCTGTTACGCCTCGTTATAATGGACAAATGGCGAGCTTCTCTGGCCGTCATGACTCTTGGATAGCCTTGTTTAGGCTTTCTCTCCATAAATCCTGTATCCTGGAACTGGTTTCATAAGTTATATACGATGCTGGGTCTGGGATGCTCTCTACAATTCTGGACCTGGGATTAGCCTGTTTCTAACCTCCCCAGAATTCTCCACATCATTCCATCATCTAAACGCTGGTGGTTACTCATTTTTACTCTTACAATTTGAATTTAACCTATTGCTGCAAAACAACACCAAGAAATTCGCCGAGATGCGCAAGCGAACAAAAAGCGTCAAAAAACTCTTGAAACTCTTTCATGTTTAGAAATGTTTATTCAATTGTTCAACTGTTCAAAAATCTTTAAAATGGTCTTAGCCTGAACCAGACTGTAGAGTCAAGACATACACATCATAACACGTTTAACACTAGGCCAAGCGAGAGAAAGTTTAATGTATCAATTTATTATTTGCTCTGTAATTCAAAAAATAACTCATTGAAATTGTTGAGTAATTCTGACTTTTCATAGCTTGATCCTACTTAAGTACTTATTTAAACATTCGTATGTTAGCCTTACAGAAACGCTTACGTGGCACCTAAAATTAAGAGAGGCCCAGAGAAGAAACTTTGGTATTTTGGTAGGTATCCTATTGTCCCAGGTTAGGCAGGTCTTTTTCTGTAAGTAATGGAGCCCAGACAAAATATAATATTTTAAAACATGTATAATCATAGAGCAAAGCAGGGTTAATTATCTAAGAAACTAATCTGTCATTTACCAAAACTTTCATTTACCAAATAGAAATCAAAACCAACGAATTTTGTTGATAAGGTCTATAATAGGTTTTTATTAAATTAATTAGGATTAAATGACGGGATTTCGGAAGTATAACTGATCTTCACATCTGAGAAGGGTCAAACTGGCTCTTTAAGTCTCTTTAAATATACAGAAATGCTCAGTTTGTATAGTGTTACTCGTTTGTCATTTGTGTTCTAATAGAAAACACAAATAATATGATAAAACTGGGTTTTGGTGACATTGATCAATTGTACAGACAGATTCTGGAAAAACAATTATAGTTTGTATCTTTTAAGTTTAAAATGGGAATAAATTTATGTAATATCAAGAATTTTTGTCATATTGATATCAATAACATATATGGAATAACTGTTTTTTAAATTAATATTTTGCTAGAATCTTATAATTAAAAAATTAAAAACCAAAAAAAAATCCATTTAAAATGAAAATTCATCATTGATTAAAATAGAAGTTGAAACTAGAGACAGTGAATATAAAAACAAATACTATGAAAAATCCAACTTAACATCAAAATTAATTGCTTGCATTAGTTTTACCAAAAAATACAATTAATCATCGTGGCACAAAAAATACAAATTAATTTCACAATACTTTGCGAGAAAATACATGACAGAAATACAGTTTGTTTTTGTTTGATAAAAAGCTAATGAGTGAAAAATGATTTCTTATGCTTCCGAAATAATGACTTGCAAAAAATTAAAGAGAAAAGTCATTAATCCTTGATATTTTTTAACAAAACTAATTAATTTTCTTGTTTAAGTGAAATAAGAGAATGAATTTACACACCGGAGAAATCATTTTTTTAAGAAAGTAACTAGAATGTTGACTTCTGAAAACAATTAATACATTATCACAAGGTAACTTCTCAGCTTTACATTTCTTCTGTTTCTTTCTTCGATAACATATAAAATAAAGAAAAAATAATTGAAATTCAATAATTGTGTTTTTTCTTCATTTGACTACGTTGTGATTGTTGTATTCAGATTTCAATGTATCGCAAAGTATTTTCCAGTGCTCTTAGATTAGATTTTCAGTGTTATCCAGTGTTTCAATGTATTTACCAGTTGTTTTAGATTATACTTTTTTATGGTGTAATTAAATATTACTGCTAAAAAGTAAATTAATGAACAGAAATCAATATTTTTTAATTGTAAAAATAATATAACAGTCAATAACAAAAAGAATAAATAATTTCAATAAAAATATGATAAAGAAAACTGAGTTTTTACAAATCAATTTAAGACACGTCAGTTTCACTTTACAACTCTAAAGTTTACTGAAACATCAAATTTTTGAAGAAAAAAAATTCATTTGATATTATAATTTTAATTTCTTAGCAAATTTAGTTCAAAATTACTTTTATCAAATATTTCGAAAAATTATTTCGATATAAAATATTTAAACAGTTTGGATATTCTTTCTAAATTTAAAAAAAAACGATAATTACATTATCACAAAATAAATTCTCAGCTTCGCAATTCATTTGTTTCTTTTGTTTTTAACAGTTAAAATGAAATAAAATATTTTAAATTCAATAATTATGCTCTTTGTTTTCATTTGACTTCCTTGTGAATGTTGTACTCAATGCTTAAAAAAATTATGAAACGCAGTTTTTTTTTTTCTTTTTTAAAATTATCGATTTCTTAACGGTGTATTTAAAAGTTTTACAACAAAATTACAAGAGCAAATATTTTTATCATTTAATAATAACAATTAAAAAGTGGAATCAGTGAAAAGAAAATATCAAAATGAGTTTATACAAGGTAGTGTAAATCACGTTAGTTTCATCCTTTTTTAAAATTCTAATTTCAACTAGAAACATCAACTTTTTTAAAAACTTACTTTTTGATATTATAATTGTAATTTCGTAGTAAAATTTGATTTATAATTATTTATTTTTATAAAATTATTTTTAAAAAAAATGATTTAATCGCTTAGTTACTTATTAATTCTTTCCATTTTTTTAAAAAAAAATATCAAATAAAAATGTTTGTTACAATAAACAAATTATTCTTTATATAAATTATCACATTGAATTTATTTATGTACTTAATTACGATTGTTTATTTACGACGCACATTATTTCCATAATTATGAATAGATTAATATTCGTTAAATATTTACTCACTAGTTTTGTTCGTTAAATTGAAATGCTAACAACAATAAAGTGAGTACATAAATATAACTGTTTTTAAACCATGTTAACTTTACTATCACTAACGTATCAGTAGTAAAAATAAAAATAACCTTTACTTATATTTACTAATAATATGTACTTAATTGTTTACACATCAAGTTCACAAATATCCAGACTTTTTTCTAAAAATAAGATATGCTGTTTCTTTTTTAAATTTCTTTAATATTTTTAATTACGCTTTTTAGACTAAAAACCTGAACATTTCTTAACACTGATAACGAAATCCTCCAAAATATATCTGACATTTTATTAAAGCTAGAGTAAATATATGTGTTCCGAAAAAAAAATTAAGCGAGTATATTTTTTAGATATTTTGGTTCTAGATACATAGATAATATTTTTAAACGTCTTAGTCGCACACTGCTATCAACTGGATTCAATAGATACGTTAGGAAAAATAGCTGTTCTATAAAAGAAAAATGAAAATAAAATTTAAAATAAAGTATCTTCAAGAATCTTCGTATCCGACAATTTTTTTAAATTAATAAAATTAAATTTCTTAGTGTTTATTTTTCATTAAGTATTACCATTATGTATTTCAAGTAAGAACAATTTTTAGAAAATAAATGTGTTCCATAATTCAATGCAAATTTCATGATGAGCTCAGTAAAAGTGGAAAACTTTACACGTCCGTTTTTCGCCTTTACTAGGTCTGTTATTCAGACAAAATTTAAGCGAAAAAGCAATTTTCACTTTATGTTATTTTTCGTATTTCAGACAGCCTCTGAAAATAAACTTAACTTTAATAATCTTAAGTCATGTTGGCATTATTCCACTTCTTAATGAATGAAAATGAAAGCGAAATTGTAATCTTAATAGGTTTTCCGTGAAGTAATGTAACTGAAAAGGAAAAGAAACTGAAAATACATCGTTAAAGTAAGGATCACATTTTAAATTAATTGTTTCTCGTAAACAGATCATTAAAATGAAAATTATTTAATATATTCTTTAAAAATTTGAATCTTTTAATGGAGTTGGTGGTTCTAATCATGTTCAATGAACTACGTATATTAAAAATATATTTTTTGATTTCAATCTTGTTTTAAACAATACCTTGTAAATAAAAACTAGTTAGAAGTAACATAATAAATAATAGCAAACACTGTATATTCCGGTGTGTAAGTCTATCTCCTATTTTTGATTTCGAGGTAGCAATTTTCTGTATAAAGGGAAAAAAATTAAAGAAAGTATAGTAAGAAATATGAAACTGAAAAGTAAATTCAGCTGAATAAATGATTTTTGTGCCATGCTTTAATGTATCGCAATTAAATTACAAAATTTATATGTTATAAAACCATAATTTATTGTTAATTTTACCAAAATCATTACTAAAGCGTTTCGGTTAAAAATAATGAGCTTTTTGGTGTTCCCATAGAGCCAAAATCAATGCACATTTTACCATATTCTGAAAGTGTTGGCCAAACAACCTCTCTAAGACAACCTCTAAAAGAAAGCAAATATAGAAATTTTGTAAAATTGTCTTAAGTTAAAAATATTTCACATCAAAAACCTTAACAAAAACAGAAAATTTCCGTACTGCTCTTATAGAGGTCATGTGACAAATTATACAAATTTCGCAGCAGAATATGGATTTAAATGTATATTAAATGCAAAATCTTTCAAAAATAAGTGAGTTTCGAATTCTTTGGAAGGGGTGGGGATTATTTTTTTGTGGAACGTGGTAAATGAGGATAATGTAGAATTCGTTGCTAAGTGCTGCTAATGTTATCGAATCCAACACTGATGGTGTTTTAATTTTTAAATTTGTAGCTTTATTTTATGTTTTAAAGGCTTTCATTGTGTGATATTTCTTTAATACTATTGAATAAATTTTATTCTCCTGAATACATCTATCCTAACCGGGCATGTTCTTCATTTCTTTTCTGTACATAGTTTCATGTATTTTTTAAACGACCTTTATATATAAAGAAAATTTGATGAGAAAAAATGCAAAATTAACTGCATATAGCATTATAAAATAGTTTTTTAAAAAGATAAATTATTATAGAATTATTCATATCTATCTCATTGCTTATGATGCAACCATATTTCAGAATTAACGAATGTCCGTGTTTATAAATAGTGTATAAGTCGACCTCTTGATTTACTTAAATTTTTAGGGATTTGAAAAATCGTCTCATACACCAAAAACATGAGGTCAATGCTTTAAAAAATAAATCGAGTCTAAATGTTTTGAATTTATAATCCATTAATATTTATACAAAATTAAAGCACTTAAAAATTATTTATCAAGATTTTATCTACGGGAAATTTACTTGGTATTGCTATAATCAGGAATTTGTGCAATTATTGTTGAAACTAAATTAGTACTATTAAAATTTCGCATGCTGACTTTTAAAAACTTCTAATTTTTTTAACAAACATTTTTATGTAATATAACATTTTATTATTTTTATTAAAATATTTCATTGCAGTTACTAACAATGATTTGTACTTAATCATCTTCATTATAATTTTTAAGTACTTGCATGGTAGAACTTTTATATTTATTCTAATTGCTCTTTTTCTTTGAGAAACTTTGCTTATAATTCTTTTTTATATTGAATTCTTTTTTAGAATTCTTTTTTATATTGAAAAAAAATTAATATTCAAATAAATATACTTCTAGCTTTTGTTTAATAGATTATGAAAATTATCTTTCGGTAATTTATGTTCGCTTTTTCGAAAGCCACAAAAGCTCTCCAATCTCTTAAGGTTCATACTTTACCATAATTAATGCTTAATGTTCAAATTAATTGTTAAAGGATACTTTGCTTTTCTTGTCACTGTCAATATCAGATCAAGAATCAAATGGCTATGCAAATTTATATTTTTTTACATTTCTTTAAATTTTTTTTCTCTGCAAATTTACAGTGAACTACACAATTTAATGTCAATTAAAAAACAAGATAGTAATAAAGGTTACTTTTAAACATATGATCTACATTGTAACAAATATAATAAACTATTTATTTAAAAGAGACATTTCGATATTTTGCTATAATATTACAACCTGTAAATAAATTAATATTAAGCACTCGCTAAATAAATTTAAAGGGGGAAATCCCTAACGATGATTCGTTTTCGTTAAAAGTTTCTTGCACATTAAAGGTGTCCTTCCGAAAATAATTTCAGTGTTGACATTTCGGAAACACAACAACTTTTCAAGAAACTTTTCCTAATCAGATTAAAAAGAAGAAAGCTCAAGATAAACAGAGAGAATTTTCATTCTTCTGTTTTCTTTCGAATTTCGATGAACTCGCCTTTAGAATCTTATCTTTCTTTCTTGCATTTGCATAGAAACGTTCTTTATTGATCTTCTAACTTATTACACATACAAACCGTACAAAAATCGATTTGCTTTCACAAAAGACTATTTTATATTTTTACCTTTAAACACTTAATACTATAGAATATTTTCAGCATTTATACCTTCTCATCATCTGTTCAGTTAGATCAATTATATTTATCACGAATTTACTAGTTAAAGAGTATATGTTTAAGGCAGATGATATATTAAACTTTCGACCTTTATTGTATTAGGGTTATTCGTAATCCTTGTCCTTAATTAGAGTTCTTGAAAAAAAGCCTAAACGTGCATACACATTAGCATAGCTACCAACTCATCCGATATTTAATTAATCTGGTTTTCAAGTATTTTGATCACTAATTGAATAGTTAAATAATAAATGCGAATTTAAAATATGTGGTATGTTAAACTTTCGATTTTTATTCTAATAGGGTAATTCCTGAGCACTGACCTTATTGTATATTATGAGAGTTCTTGAAAAAAAGCCAAAAAGTGTATACACATTAGCACAGCTACCAACTCATCCGGTATCTAATTAATCCAGTTTTCAAATATTTTGATCACTAATTCAATAGTTAGAGGACAACTTAATATATGAAATTTATGTAAGATGAATGGAATGGATTTTTATTGAATCAAGGATATTTATAAGTACTGCCCTGCCCTTAATTTACATTAAGGGAATTCTTTGAAAAATCAAAATACGTATACACATTAAAGTAGCTCTTAACTCATCTGGTCATTCCGGTACAATTTTAAGTTAGTTTAGAAGCAAATTTAATAATTTGGCATATTATTCTTGATCACAATTATTTCAACTGCTATTGTATTTAATTTAGTTAATATATATATATATATATATATATATATATATATATATATATATATATATATATATTATATATATATTATATATATATATATATATATATATATATATATTATATATATATATATATATATATATATATATATATATATATATATATATATATATATATATATATATATATATATATATATATATATATATATATATATATATATATATATATATATATATATATTTATTTTACGGTGAAACACCGAAATCAGGAGAATGTCAACAATCAACTAGTCGCTTTGCTGAATGTCCGAAATATTTGTTATATCCAATTTTATATTAATTTATTCGTTAATATTATTATATTTATTTGATATATTTATATTTATTCTTTATTTTAGTACTTACTGACAATTGATTAGAAGAAGCATCACTGTTTGGAGTATCGGGCAAATATATACCGGGAAGTTGCACTTAACCTTAAAAAAACATCAGTGTAGGGTATACCGGGCAAATATATACCGGGCAGTGGCACTTAACCTTAAAAAAACATCAGTGTAGGGTTAAAATATCGAATAAATGTAATTATATCCATGAATAAATTCATATCAAATCGAATGTAATAAATATTTCGGACATTCACCAAAGCCTATCTGTGATTGTCGACATACACCAGTGAGGGTCCGAATGTACAAGAATGTACTGAAATATTCGATCTTTAACCGACGTATTTGGTGTTTATCGACATTCACCGGTGAAAGTCAACAACCACCGATTTCGGTCTTTCGCCGTGACATATTATATGCATAAAATGTCTGATAATAGTTTGATACGTCCTTAGTTGCTAACTTAATTGCGTTATAAAAAAAACGTCGGGAAACAACTGGTTTTGGGTGTTTTTAGCCCCTCTGGCATTAGTAGAATTTTTTTAGAATATATTACTAACCGTTTCTATTTTTTTCTTGTTTAAATATTGATTTGAGAACCCCACGTTGTGTATTTTGTTTCACTTGATTTAGAAACTGACTATGAAAATATAGACTATATTCGGTATTTAAAGATAACATTGCCTATAAGATGCTGAAAAATATATTTGAATGTAATTCAAAATAGATTTTGTGTTTTTAATCTGTTCTTAATTACTTTTTATAAAGTTGTAAGCTACAAAATTAATAATGCTATTCTAAATTGAAATTAATCATAATAATAAATAATATTACATAAAATAATATTGCATAAAATAAAATACATAAAGAAATAAATGATGACATGTAAATGTCGATACCTTGTAAAATGTGAAACTATGTCTATTAAAAAAATCATGACTTAAGGCATCAAATTTATAACATAAATGTTAATCTTCAAAAAAGTTTATTAAATTCAATAAACTTTTAAAGTTGCAACCTAATATTTTAATGAACTTTTTTTTTCTTTCAAAAAATGTGCTGATTTTTCCATTTTAATATTTCTAATTATAAAAATGGATTATTTGTACTTATTTCTTCTTTTACTAATTTTTAGTTTTGATAATTTATATTTATTTTTTTATGAAATTTAAAATATTTATTTAGCTATATATGATTGAATAGATCTGTAGACTTCTCTTGAAACATTTAAGCAATGTTGTATGTCTCCACATTTGGTTGAGTTTTTCCTTCCATTTATTAAACAAAGCAACCTCAAATTCGAGGATTGAGCATTTTTAGACTTAATAAATAGGTCCTCTTTAACCTTCAAAGCTTATTTTGCTAGAAAAAATACATAGAGGACTGAATTTCTACATTAAAAATCATTTATAGGTTTTTAAATTAATTAAAATTTTTACCACAAGACACAGTTACATTTACTTTTCTTTTATGAAGTTACATCGAGAATAAGAACAAAAGAATAAGAAATTTTTTCCTTAATTTATCTAAGCACTGAAATAATTATAACAGATTTCATATGTTCTATACATCTCATATATTTATATATATATCACAGATATATATATATATATATATGTATATATATATATATATATATATATATATATATATATATATATATATATATATATATATATATATCTGTTCATATAGTTTCATATAGTTAAAATAAACAAATAACAAAAATTTATGCTAATAGAAAATACAAATATTTTCCCTTAAACTGAAAAAATGCTTTACTTGATTTTATCGAATGAAGTTACTGCAAATCCTTTTTTTCTTCAACTTCACAAAATAACCTATAAAATGGAGCTTTCAAAATAAATTTCCCGCTTTGAAGTGCAGAAAATCAATAATAATATAAAAGATATTGTGAGCAGATATAGATCATAATACTAGAAGCAAAAATAATATGCAGTAAAGAAATGTTAATCTTAAAAGTAAAGTTAAGAACCAGAAAAAATAATTCTTTCAAAAATAGTTAAAGGAATTGTAGTTATAGATTGAAATGATATTCTTTTTATTAAAAAAGGTAGTTTTTATCAGAAGAAAAATTGTGCATTATAAGCTTTTGCTTTAAATAATTCTTCTGTTTCATAAATATGTATTTTTTTTAACATATAATTAAATCACTATGAAGTTTGAGTTAAAATTCACGCACATATATTTAAAACGATATTTTGAAGCGATGCAATTCCGTGCTCATTTTTTTAAATTTTAATTCGCATACTTCCTTACCGTAAATAATATTTTTCTTATAAAGTCTCTGACTTATTCTGAAACAAGTTAAGATAAATGTCTTATGAAGGATGAGTACAAGTATTTCTTTTTAATGTTAGTTTTAACCATAATTTAAATTAAACTTTACGATCTCATATAAATACATTTATTTGCAACACTTTTTAACTTCATGTTTTATAATCGTTGTTTAACAGCTGACTCAATTTTTCAGGTTTATGTTCAATTCCATAGCCTCGAAAATTTGAACCCAATCCAGAATTCAAGGGATCTCCTGGTTCAATATTGATAAAAATATGCATTCGTGGAGGACTTTTTGATGAAACTAAAACGTATTTGCGTCACATGGAGAGGAAAACCGCGAATACCACCCACTGTTAGCCTGATAGCAAATGGACTCTAACCCATAATCCATCTATCACTGAGAATACTTTTTTTAGCACTGTGGTCGGTGCTAGCCGGGTGCGGAATTCATTTCAACCAGCCATCTCTGGGATTCGAACCCGGTTCAACTCATTGGAAGGCGAAAGCTCTATCCCCTTATCCACCATGGTTCATTTGTAAGACTTGTTGTCTAGAGGAGATGAAATGCCATTTAAAGGCAATTGAATGTCATTTAGAGGAGATGCAACACTATCTAGAGAAAAAGAAATGCCGTCAACGAAATTAGTTACATTTAACAAAAATAGAAAGATTTCGTAGCCTCAGTTAATTTTTGCAAGTTCACATAAGGAAGATCTGCAAATGCATTGGGGAAAAAAATTTCGAATTTGCAGAGTTTGAGCAGAACATTTGTAGAACATGCTCTCGTGTTGCATGTTGCAACACAAGAGCAGGGGGAGTTTTTCAATTGTTTGATCTCGAGATCCAAATTGTAATTTTCCCTACTGTTTATGTGCTTTCTAGATTTGGAAATATTTATAAATACTTTAGGAGCTATCCATTATGTGTGCTTAAAGACGAATATAACAGGTACACAGATAAGAAAATAATTAAAATACAACTTTTGTAATAATAAAAAACCTTAACTTCAAACTGAAACTTATTCTTAATATGTGTATTATGTAATAACAGCAGTGAAATTTACTATTTTATAAAAATAATTTTATCGAATGAAGATGTATACTTTTTACATTTATAAATTTTATTTATTCATTTTTAGAATATTATAAATAAATACTCGGATTGTTTATTGCAACTACGATCCGATGTATTATTTTGTCGTGTATTGAAAAACATTATATTGAAGAAAAAAAACTATTTATCCTTATTACTAAATAAATCTTTTCTTATCTATGAAAGTTCAAGAATAAAATAAAACAATCTTCTAACAGAGATGTTTGGTATTTTTAATGTTTGATTTAGTGACCAGAAACACATATTTTCTGTTGACTTTCCATATATGTGATTATTTCAACACTAAATTGATAGACTCTTCTATCTCTAAATATTTTTTTGTATTTAATTCCTTTCGGAGATAAAAAGTATGAGTTGATGCACAGTTAAAAAAGGAAGTACTAACGATATACAAACTGAAAATAACAGATGACAAGTTCCCAGCACTCGAAAACAGGCGCCAATTTTCAAGACTAGCTAGACATTCACGTCTGACAAATCTTGAAAATGGTCGACTGTTTTTGAGAATTGAAAACATGTCAACTGGTATTTTCAATGTGCATATTTTTGAAGTGAATAGAGTTCTTAATCAAGTAAAATCTTACCGTTTCAGTTTCTCGGGATTATTTATTTAATTTAAAGTACTAACTAGTTGAAGGACTATTACAAATTTCAGGTGCTGTAGCGTATTTCGAATCCCATCTCCCAACTTAAAAAAGAATCACAAATACCGTTTCAGGTTTGATGTTTGTTTTGTATGCAACATCGTTAGCCCTTAACTTGAAGATACTGCCATGTGTCAGATCAATACGAGGTTAAAATACATATAAATATAAGCGTAGATGAAAATCCTAGAGTCTCAGTTACCGAGCAACAGCAGTTAGAGATCATTATTTTGCAATCTAAATATTGCAATAAAAGGGGAAGGAAATATAGAAGATGCATGGAACAGAAGTTAGTATACCGAATTAAAATGATATAACATATATATGATAACGAAATGTATTTAGGTTTTGAGAAATAAGAAAAAACGCAGCAGGTAAAATGAAATATACTTATTGAAATATATTAAAATTTTGAGTGTTGTCATGCTTGAACATGCCTGTACATGCCCATACATGTACCATGCCTTTACATGTACCATGTCTTTACATGCTTAAAATAACACACATGAGCTTATTCACAGTTTTCGAACTAAACAAAACTTTACTTTGATAAATATCAGTAATTCATTACAAACAAAGGTATTTTTGCGGCTTATAAGATGTTACAATTTAAGTACATTGAGGTAATTTTTAGGGCAAATATAACCTCATTTTCAACCACTGGTGTGTTTTCTTGCAATTAAAAATAGTTTTTTTGGTCAAATGTATTTTATTGTTTACTTCAGAGGTTGTAAATCAACAACTTTGTAAGTATATAACTCCTTAAAACATGCTTGAGTATAAATAAGAAAAAGCAAATTCACATGTTATTTAATACTTCTTCTGTTTTAGTTAAAAATTCCGCCACCTCATATATATTAATTTACCTGGAATGCAAAAAAATATTCTGCACACCTCAAAAACACCTCTCAAAGGTTGGTTGCTTTAATGTAAATTTTTGCCAACCTCAAGTGTGAGTAAAGTTCAAGTGTTTATGCACCGTGGTTGTAAATTTATTATATCTTTATTTTCTATTGGGAGGTTTTTTTTAAAGATGTTTTGCAACTCTCCTAACTGACTACTAAAACTATTATAAAGTCTACGATTAAAACCTAGTTCAAAAAGTAACATAAATAAACCGTTTGTAATAATTAAGATAAGTTAAAAATAAAAACAATTGTGACCCAAGGCTCTTTTAGTATACTGAACAGGTACATATCGTAAATAAATACACAATATTACATATAGAATGGTAATAAATATGCTTCTTAACCAAAAACTGAGAAATAGAAACTTTGAAATGCTCGAACTTTTTCCTTCTTCTTATGGATACATAAAGATCAAAGTACTTAGAAAACTCAAGTAAGTAATCAGATTATCGTTATTTAATCTACTCCAGAAATGAAGAGCTTAGATGCATTTCAGATGAAATAGATTTGGAAAGTAGAAATAAGATTGAGAAATGCCCTCCAAAATAAAGGTTAAGGTTTGCTCCAAGGAACTTTCTCCATTTTATTTCGACCAATAAGTACTTCATCATGGAGTAAATCGTCTTTCCTAATAAAACCACCTCGGGACGTGTTACACTCCCAAGATAGTGTTTTTATTTGTTACCCCTTTCGAAGCTAAAAGAAAACACTTTGGTAGTCTTTTAGTGAATGCATACATTCGAAGGCCATTTACTTTTATTGTATATCTTTTGGTAGTAAGAAGAAAAAAACTTCTCTATCAATTATATGAAATAATAATATACATTTTGTATTTATTTAGTTTGGATTAGTATAACTTGCATTTACTAATATTAGAAAACCTTACTTTGAAATAATAAAATACATTTTGCATTTATTGGGTAGGACTTAGTATAACTTGTATTTACTAATATTAGAAATTTTATTTATGTAGCATAATTTATAGTAATTTCCGCAGCCAAAAGAAAACACTTTGGCAGTCTTTTATTTAATAAATACATTCTAAGATCATTTATTTATATGGTACATCTTTTGATAGAAAGAAAAAACTCTCCTGGCAATAATTTGAAATAGCAAAGGGACATTTGTATTTATTGAGATAGCAAATTAAAGTTATTTTTAATTCTATTATTCGAAATTTAATTTCTGTGGAATATATTATTATAAATTCTGAAGCTAAAGTAAAACTCTTTGGTAGTCTTTTAGTAAATGTATACAATCTTAAACCATTTACTTTGGTGGTTTAGTAAATGGGCAAACTTAGGAGAATGTCTTTCCCCAATATACTATTAACCTATCTAATGACATGGATAAACCAATTTTGCTATGCGGAGAAGACTACAGATTAAAACACGATTTTTTTACGTGCAGAAATAGTGAGTGGGTTAATTGTATATCTTTTGAGTGCAAGAAAAATTTTCCTGGCCATTATTTAAATTAAATAAATATCATTTGTATTTATTGAATTAGAAATAGTGTTACTTGTACTTACTAATATTAGAAATTTTATTTCTGTATCATATTGTATGATCAATCTAAAGGAGCGTTAGAAGTATCTTATTTAATGTAAACATTCTAAGATATTTTTTTTATTGTATATAGTTCGACAGAAAGAAAAAAAAATCCTATCAATTATCTGAAATTATAAAATACCTTTAATACCTAATTTGCCATTATTGAGTTGGAATTAGTATAACTTACGTATAATAACGTTAAAAAGTTTGTTTCTGTATCATATTTTACAAACAATTTTAATAAATTTTATCTTAATTAAGTTTTTTTTTTCTACCCTTATAAATTAATATTACCAAAATGATTTTAATATTTTTCATAAAAGTAAAAACATTGAAAGAATTAAAAATATTGTTTCAAATACATATGAATAGCAACTGCATAATAAGAAAACGACCCCCTAGTGGTCTACAATGGCATTTACGATCAACCCATACACAAAATAAGATGTTTTTGAGGTTTTTCTGAGGTAAATGGGTGTATTAAAATGCATCTAAAGTTGCAAACGAGGATATGCTTTGCACCAAAAATAACCTTTAAGCTCCCCTCTAAGTTTGATAACTGCTGGGTTAAATCTCCTTATATGATCTCCTCATATATGTTTCATAATCATCTGGCTAAATATATGATTTTAGATACCTTGTTAAATTAAAATCAGAAAGAGCAATTATTTATTTTTGCTATTAATTTCAGTGAATGTGGGATTAAACAAATCGAAGACAGTTTCATCGTTGAATAAAAGTAAAATGTGAAGCTTTAATTATCTTTTTCGCCACTTTTCAATTTTTTACATAAAATCATTTAACTTTATTTATTTTAATCCTTCCTTCTTTAAAATGTACCTTGGTACTGAGTCTTCATACTTTGATAATATTTCAAATGTATGCCACATAAATATTAATTTAAAATATGTATTGCATTTTACTTCATTTTTGTGGGGATTTTGAAAATATTCAAATTTTTTTACAAATTTTAAATTATTTACTTTTTTAAAAATATTCGAAATTGATTTACCATCTTGTTAACCTCCCACCGTTAATTCTTTTTTACCGGACTCATCGCTAATAATGGAAAATATGTAATTACTTATGCTTATAGGATCTAAATATCAAGAACGTTAAACTAGAATACAAGGAGTATTTTTGTATTTTTTTTCATTGAATGCACAAATAATTAATTATAATCATTATCAGCGTTAAGAAATTTCCTTTGAATCTATTTTAGCCGGAAGTGAATCTATTCTTTTTATCTTTGAATCTATTTTAGATCTATATTATGTGATTCTTAATTTATAGAGCAAAAACTTCGTATCGTTTTTCAATTTATTTTTTTTAAAATAAATTGCGAAGAAGATATTTAATTGAAAAGAATTACTTCACTGCTTGCGGCATTAAAAAACGAACTATATTGTACGGGTGGAAAAGATCAATGATTTTCAACAGGAAATTAAAAGTAATTAGACGTTTTAAAGCACTCCGCTAGTATTGATTTTGCTAAGCATTTAGTTGAAACGGATCTTAATTCCTGTTTTGAAATTCGAATACCTTGAGAAAACTAAAATTTTTGCGTAATCTTATATTACCCATTTGAAATCGATAAGTAATTTAAATAGTTGCTTATCCTAAAATTTAATTAAATTTTAAATAAATTGTCTCATTAGAAGGAAGTTTTATAGGTTAAAAAAGCTTTAG